>NC_090270.1:151183706-151497548 GCF_040414725.1 Anabrus simplex
TTTAAATTATCCGCCACCACTTTTCAAAGGTATCTAGCTAAAGATGGCAGCACCGCGGATGACAGGTGACGAATTTACATCTACTACGATAAAGAGGGCAGCACGGTGCTCTCTGTATTAAAGATGGCGGATGACAGCTGTCAAAAAAGCACATGGCTATGTTTACCAAACAAGAGCACGTGGAATTTGCCGCCATCACATTTCAAACTAAAGAGGGTAGCACTATGCTCTGTTGATTAAAGATGGCGGATGGTAGCTGTCGAAAAAGCACGTGAGTTTGTTTCCAAACAAGAGCACGTGGAATTTTTCAATTTGCCGCCACCACATTTCAAAGGTATCTAGCTAAAGATGGCAGCACGGTGCTCTCTTGATTAAAGATGGCGGATGATAGCTAACAGAACTTTTCAAATTGTCCGCTACTACGTGCTTAAGGTAGTAGCCATAAAGAGGGCAGCACGGTGTTCTGTGGATTCAAGATGGCGGATGACAGGTGATGAAATTGCCCGCATGATAGTAGCACAGTGCTCTGTTGATTAAAGATGGCGGATGACAGCTGCACGGGGCTTTGTTTCCAAACAAGAGCACGTGGAATTTACCACCACCACATTTCAAACTAAAGAGGGCAGCACTGTGCTCTATAGATTAAAGATGGCAGATGACAGCTGTCAAAAAAGCACGTGAGTGTGTTTTCAAACAAGAGCACGTGGAATTTTTCAATTTGCCGCCACCACATAGAGGGTAGCACTGTTCTCTCTGGATTAAAGATGGCTGCTTGTCGAAAAGCATTTTTCAAATTATCCGCCACCACATTTCAAAGGTAAGTAGCTAAAGAGGGCAGCACTGTGCTCTATAGATTAAAGATGGTGGATGACAGCTATCAAAAAAGCACGTAGCTGTCAAAAAGCACGTGGATTTGTTTATCTCGAGCTAGTGAGGTTAAGTTGGTAGCACTAAGGTTTAGGCCCGTCAAGATGGCAGCACTGCCGATGACAGGTGACGAAAGAGGGCAGCACGGTGCTCTGTAGTTTAAAGATGGCGGATGACAGCTGTCAAAAAAGCACGTGGCTGTCAAAAAGCACGTGGCTTTGTTTATCTCGCGCTAGTTAGGTTAAGTTGGTACTACTGAGGTTTAGGCCCGTCAAGATGGCAGTACTGGGGTTAGCGATGCGTTGTTGTCGATGACAGCTGTCAAAAAGCACGTGGCTTTGTTTACAAATCTGTCGAAAAGCACGTGGCTGTCAAAAAAACACGTGGCTTTGTTTACCTCATGCTAGTTAGGTTAAGTTGGTACCACTAAGGTTTAGGCCCGTCAAGATGGTAGTACTGAGGTTTGCGATGCGTTGTTGTTGATGAGAGCTGTCAAAAAGCACGTGGCTTTGTTTACAAATCTGTCAAAAAGCACGTGGCTGTCAAAAAACACGTGGCTTTGTTTACCTCGCGCTAGTGAGGTTAAGTTGGCACTACTGAGGTTTAGGCCCGTCAAGATGGTAGTACTGAGGTTAGCGATGCGTTGTTGTCTGTCAAAAAGCACGTGGCTGTCAAAAAACACGTGGCTTTGTTTACCTCACGCTAGTTAGGTTAAGTTGGTACTAGTGAGGTTTAGGCCCGTCAAGATGGCAGCAGTGAGGTTAGCGATGCGTTGTTGTCGATGACAGCTGTCAAAAAGCACGTGGCTTTGTTTACAAATTCAAATCTCCCGCCAAAATTCAAATTTCCCGCGGGCGGCGGCGGCGGCGGCTGAGGAGGCGGCGGAGGAGGAGGCGTGCGGCGGCGGAGGTGCCGCAGAACCCGCTTATTATACTACTACCGCTGCTCAGCCCGAAGGATTGCAGATTACGAGGAGTCGTGTGGTCAGCACGACGAAGTCTCTCGGCCGTTAGTCTTGGCTTTCTAGACCGTGTCATAGTCATAAGAGTATTTAAAAAAAGGTCAATCAGCATGTAGCGGTTGCATGTGACAACATCCTACTCCTGATATTGCCTGCCTGATAATATCTTACTCCTGCTACGGCCTGACTGATAGCCAGATTTGTGAGCAATAAAATTGACTGGTACGAGATTAAACGACGGGTGCAATGTTACAGTCGTTTATCACCAAGTGCTGATTAATTCTTGACGCAAGTTAACGGCGCGTGTAGCTAATCCTCATGACACCATTCGATGCCCAGGCAAGTAAGGCAGGTTGTATGAATCACAGATGCATTTGTTGATTTCCTTTGCACGACTTGTACTTGTGAGGCTTCCACATAATAAGCATACCCGGTGAAAATCTGGCAACCATCAATCCTGTCTCATTGTGTTTGGATATGCATACCACCGATCTTACTGGATTAGCCCCAAGTAAACAATACTGTATTAACCTGCTACTTACTTCCTTCAGACTTCATTAAGTTTTGGTTTCAATGCTAGTCTATTTTCAAATTTCATTAAAATATGATTCCTTTACAGAAGAACTGCTTTATTCTGAGCGAGAATAAGGAATATCATCAGTTAATCTGTATATCTGAAAATATAAGGCATACGATTTGAAACCGGAACATTATTGAACTGAGAAGACATGCTTCGATCAAGCGCGGTATGTGCTGTAAACTGTGAGATATATGATGTCATGCTAAGAGAGTCCATAGCACTTCGAATTTTCAATCAAATTCAGTGATGAAATGATAAGGACAGATGTCGAGAACGGAGTTCTGTTTCCGTGAGGCACCTTGCAACGGTGTGGAGAGGTACTAAATGATGCAGAAGAGCTACAGCAGTTCTCTGAACATGAACAGAGTAGAGATTCAAGCTATTTGAACATGTCTTGTGGTTCAACTAACTTCAGTATCAGACCAGAAACTTCACGACGTTCGTATGCATATACGCTCATGTGCCTAATAGTATGTACAGTATATGTTACGGATAAAGTACAAAATTCGATAGTATTTAATGTCAAACAGTACACCCCGCCACACACACACACACACACACACACACACACACACACACACACAAAGTAAAGGCGGTTAATCTCAGTAGAGAAATTGTCCTGTTATTGTCTGACTATAAAAAGCCGCGCTTCCGCTCCATTCCTTTCTTCTGTTAGAAGTGCAATATAAAATAGGAATTTCTTCATTCACAGAAATTGAAGTCTGTTCTTCCTCACGTGTGGATTTCTCTGGTCGCTGGAATAGAGTTCTTGGAGGTGAGAGACTTCGCTTATGCCAAAAGAAGTAACAGGAAGTGTGGTGCGCTATTATGAATGCAATTAGTATCCAGTAGTATCTAGGCTTGTTTGATGAACGTTGAAATGAAAAGTTAGAGACACAATGTAGTAGCACACCAAAGCTCATCGACAGCTGGGGTGTTGTGGTTTCTCATAAGCAAAAACATTCCAAATTTTAACAGAACCTTGTCCTAATACATTTATGTAACAGTGAAAAAGAACACCCCTAAACCCTTGTTTCAACAGATGTATAATGTATTCATACACACTATAGGAAGTACACCGTGCATGACAATTCACACGAGGCCATAATCGTGAATATATTCTCAGATTCTGCTGAACATCACGAAAAGCTACGTCAATACTTCATACTGTATATATTTACAGCAGCATGTCAGGCAGCATCTCTCTCATGGAAACTATCGAAAAGGCGACGAATATCATCCTGCAGAATGGAATTTGACGCTTATTCTACATGGTAGCGTAGCTGGGTAGGTAATGTTGCAAGTTTCAAAGATTGGACCAATCGATGTCCAATTCAGCCGATTTGGCAAACACCTTTCGTTTGTTTTCACCTGGATTGACGGAGTGCTACGTACGCAGGCACTATCCTGTTAGAATACCACATCTACCTGTCGGTGGACGATTGAATGCAGAGCATATTGGTCAATGAACTGATGTTGTGACTGAATGACTGACTATGACTCCCCATACCATCGACTCCACTTGAGGAAGACTCCATGGTGGTGAGGTGTGTTTGAATTCAGCAAAAAAGAACACGTGATCGTAGCCAAGCTTCAAACAAACGGTTTCAATTGCCGGTAACCATCATGGGATACTACCTTTAATCTATCCTGAAGTAAGTGAATGGTTTCCTATGGTCACTCGAAAGACGTGACTGTATTGACATGCATCTGTATCGTTGCTGTTCTGAGCCAGGTCGATATGGACTTGAGCATGTTTGTTGATCAATGGCGCCATGCATTGCTGAAACTTCTCTTCCGATGCGGTCTGCAGTTGTCCAGTGGTACTATATTGCCCCACTCAAACCCTTTTAACAGAAATGTGCGATCATGTGCCCACAACATTCAACACGGCTTCAGAACATAACTATTGACCGGCCACTGGTGTTCGATATATAATACTCGATTCCTGACTTTTCTACAGTGTTGCACGCATGAACATCTCACGCACTTCCACCTAGAAATGCCACTTGAAAAGATTTTTTCTCATACCATCCCTTCTCGGAGGTTATTTTTTGCAATTTTCATTACTGTAATTTTAGCTGTCAATATATTTGATTCCTTGGTAGGATATTTCATCAGGATGGTAAAACTATCACTGCTTCATATTCGTTTAATCTTTTACGTCGAAAATATCGTATCTAATGGTATTTAATGTTCAAAATGAACAGTTCAGAGTTCCATACCGGTGCTGATGTCTGAAAGCCAATTTCAGAGGAAGAGACACAAAATAATTAATTAAAATCGAACAATAATATTATTAACTACAACAGTTTTAAGCAGTTAATTACAAACTCTGTTACCAATATTATTTTCAATCAGTCACAGTCAGCCACCACTGATCTGTATTTAAGGCTGTCGTCTACGAGGTAGATTTCCTATGAATTGTTTGCATTGCCCTTTTCTAAATAATTTCAAAGAAGTTGAAAATATATCGAACATGGCACGATGTAAATTATTCCAATTCCTAACTCCTCTTCCTAGAAACGAATATTTGCCTCAATTTGCCCTTTTGAATTCCAAGTTTACCTTCATAATATCGTTCCTACTTTAGAAAAATCTATTCAAATGTCTTCTTCCGTTAATATCATTCTACAGCATCTCTCCACTGATACCTCGGAACATACTGCTTAGTCGATTAGCTCGTCTCCTTACTCCCAAGTCCACCCAGCCCGATATTTTCATCATTTGCGTAACACTACTCTTTTGTCGAAAATCACCTAGACCAAATCGTGCTTATGTCTTTCGAATCGTCTCCAGTTCTCGAATCACGTAACCTTGGTGAAGGCCTCATACACTGGAACTATACTCAAAATGGGATATTACCAATTAATAATACACCCTCTCCTTTTCATCCTCACTACCACTCCTAATTAACCTCAAAATCATATGAAGATATACAACTTTATGGGGAACTATAGCATTTTGTTGATCCTTAAACTAAATGAAATCTGTATGCGTCATCAATTTCCATTTTCAGTGCTGAAACCGACAACAAAATCTCCCTGGATTTATATCGGCTGAATGATCTCCATAGGAATCTAGAGGACGTCACAGAAGAACTTCAGGATTTCTCCACAGTGGATGAAACAGAAAATACGAAAGGAATGGTTTTATATTTCAGAATTAAAGATCTTTATGTATACTGTTAGTGTTCAGAAAATAAAAATTAAAGTCAAACGTTACACTCTATCCTAGTGCTTCCTGTACTCTCCCAACTGACACCTGCATAATACCCACCTTTTGTAAGCTCTGTACATCCTCCCCAGACCGTTATTGCAAGGATACGCTTCGGCTGGTCTGACAGCTCTGCACTCCGACCGATCAACCGAGCAGAGGAGGGGTGGCAACCGCTCGGCCGTGGCTCTTCGCCTCTGCATTCGGGAGACGGAGAGGAGCTGGTTCCCATCCTCGGCTGTCCTGAGAATGGTTTCCGTGGTTTTCCATTCTCCTGCACTAATGCGAATGCCGGGACAGTTCATAGTATAGGCCACGGCCGACAACCCTCTCACCTTCTCCGCACATCTCCTTCACCGTAACAAATCTCCTGGCCTGAGAGACGGCGATACTGTCTAGGAGGCCCGCCTCCCCACTTGAGGTAAGGTAAGGGTTATTCTGCCTGAAGGCAGGTCCGAACCTCCGCAGAGGTGTTCCTGAACCGGAGTTTACGTGGCCAGTTCCTTTCCGTTCCTCCATTCCCTTATCCCAACCAACAGCGCGTGGCAACCCATCCAACTCCTGACCACGCCCAATGTTGCTTAACTTCGGAGATCTCACGGGATCCGGTGTTTCAACACGGCTACGGCCGTTGGCCCCACTTGAGGGGAGGAATGAAAATATTTTAGGAGGACGTTATTACAAATATATACAAATATATGTTTCCTCGAAGCACTTATATTGTAGAATAATATAGCATAAATGAGAGGAATCCCAGATTAACAACAGTAAAGTAATGTTAACAAAACTTAGGGTATGTGGCTAAATAAAGAATGTAAGTTGAAATACGTTAGCAAAGTGTCAGTATCAAGCTGCTGCTTCAAATCTAAAGTGATGATCGGAAGAGAAGTTTAAATAAACATGTAACTAAATTAATGAATTTTTTCTCTCAAATTAATTTACCTGAAATTTACTGATGAATCACGCAGGATCCACCAAGGTGATCTTGTGACTGCTCCAAGACAGGGTCGGGGTAGTTGTTGCCAGTACGAAAATACTATCACTCCCAAGTATAAATACTGTATAATTATTAGTTTTGCTACATTATCAGGTCAGATATTTCTTTTTCCTTCGTGCACGTTGTCTGTGTACCCTTGAAAAATCTCTCACGCAGCTCACTGCGCTATCCTGCTTTATGACATCTCTGATGATAACAGTTAATCACACATTGATCTCTTCAATAATGAGATAAATATTTTCTGAAGTCTAATTATGACTCGGAAAATATTCGGTTTATAAATACTGCACCTAGTATAATAGCATACAATTATCGCATGTGGATCAAGAATCTCAATCGATCAAATTCCTGGCGGGAAAAAATAGTGGAATCAATGGTCCTTTGCACAGTAGACTGAGAGACTCGGTAAATGAACTCCTTCCCTTTAATACTGTCCAACATTATAAAGCGTGAGAGGTTAGGTCGTCGATAACGCACAGTTCCCAATGTCGGAACAAGTATAAAGACGTGAAAAGTGTATAATGTAAGTTGCGTGGTTTGCATGGAAAGAGGAGAAACAGTAGGTAGTAGTGGCAATGCAGCTTGAAGTGATTCACCACTATACGTAAACCACAAGCAGGTAAACCAGTCGGACGATGTGGCACAGTTAGAACAAAATATTCAAAGAAAAAGAGGGAGAGATATGACAAATAGGTTTTTGTGAAAACACAGGACATTGGATTGAGATCTGGAGATCTTTCTGGCCAACTGAAGGGTCCATGTCGCCCTATAAGAAAATGCCATTTACAAATGCGATGGGTGATCCATCCTACAACATCAGTATATATCAAGACCGTAGGAAGGAGGCTTAGTATGCTAGACATGGTCAAAGCTTACCTTAAACATGTTTTCGCGCTAAACCATACAACGGTTTCATACGTTCGAGCAAATATTCATTTATAGGAAGGGGAGTTAGGGATTGGAATAACTTACCAAGGGAGATGTTTAATAAATTTCCAATTTCTTTGAAATCATTTAGGAAAAGGCTAGGAAAACAACACATAAGGGAATCTGACACTTGGGCGACTGCCCTAAATGCAGATCAGGATTGATTGATTGATTGATTGATTGATTGATTGATTGATTGATTGATTGATTGATTGATTGATTGATTGATTGATTGATTGATTGATTGATTGATTGATTGATTGATTGATTGATTGATTGATTGATTGATTGATTGATTGATTGATTGATTGATTGATTGATTGATTGATTGATTGATTGATTGATTGATTGATTGATTGATTGATTGATTGATTGATTGATTGATTGATTGATTGATTGATTGATTGATTGATTGATTGATTGATTGATTGATTGATTGATTGATTGATTGATTGATTGATTGATTGATTGATTGATAATACGTGGTTTATGTCTTTCGATTCGTTCCCACCTAGTGAATGGTACGTACAGGGCTGCAGAACCAAACCCGTCCACTCTCTCTGTAACAATAACTGAGAAGAATAAGAGACTCGACCCAGTCTCTTCAGTTGAAAGGCAGAAGAGAAACTCTCATCTGAAAACAATGGTTAGTTTGTTTTACGGCACGTAAAAGATTCATTCCAGCATTTTTCTTCGAACAGTGAGTTCCTACCACCGAGCTTGTTCACAATGCAGGTCGTGTCACGTAGCTGTGAGCTTGTATTGGGGATAAGGTGGGCTCGAATCCCACCGCCGATAGCCCTGTTGACGGTTTTCCGTGGATTTCCTTTTTTCGCACCAGGAAAATGCTGCGTCTATATGCCAATTAAAACCACGGCCGCTCGATTCCCACTTCCGAATTACAGCCCTTTCCAATTCTTATGTCGCCGAAAAACCCTCCGTATGTTAGTGCGACGTTAAATCGCTAGACAAAACGAAATATGAGTTCATTTCCATGGAGTTAATACGTAGGGAGGAATACTAAAAAAGTGAAAATCATCATAGGCATTCACAGGATTATTTCATGGCTGTATCAATATTGCCGATTATGAGCTGTTATGTAACCGAAGAGACCAATTCTAGAAGCACAAGCTCTGACACAAAGCTACAAAAGGACTCCATTCCACGGAAGTTTATCTACACCACTGATGTCGGAAAAGTGCGACCAACTTATGCCACTTTGAAGTATTCAGGCTTCAGTCACCGTCGATTTTGTGCAACTATTTATTTATCTATCGTATAGCTGTTAGTGCCTGGCGTGTCCGAGGACTTGTTCGGCTCGCCCGGTGCAGGTCTTTCTATTTGACGCTTGCGTATCTAGATGTGGGATGATGGCGATAATGAGGTAGGAAAAGGGTGAAACCCATTGTTGACAAATAGCCTACATCTGTCGAATAATACCAAGGGGTCTGTTCAAAGTTTAACGTCCCCACTCAGCGAAAATATAACCATCAACAGTTTCATTTGACCACAGTGTAGAGGCTCGGAATTGAACCCATGCTTTTGACACGCTATCTAGTGATCAGATATTGTATACCATCACCCCTCTTACCCTGCCCACCAACATTCTAATGGCGACATTTTTCGCACCAACGAAACTCGAACCGGCTGACCACCGTGACGGACTTGACGCCTTAACGATGATGACAACGTGGTGGGCTCTATGCCACTGAATCGGACTTAGGATGTGTTAGGTACCAACTGAATATTGGAGTCCACCAACATGTCCATGTAAAAAAATCACACACAGAAATTTTCCGACCGATAATAACAATAGGTACTAATGCACAGTAAGGTCCTACGATGACTTAAGGGTTGTAATGAAATAATCACATTAGTTAGAAAGAATGAATTAATTAATTAATTAATTAATTAATTAATTAATTACAATTTGCTTTACGTCGCACAGACACAGATAGGTCCTTTTTTTCTAATTGCTTAACGTCGCACCGACACAGATAGGTCTTATGGCGACGATGGGATCGGGAAGCCCTAGGAGTGGGAAGGAAGCGGCCGTGACCTGAATTACTGTACAGCCCCAGCATTTACCTGGTGTGAAAATGGGAAACCACGGAAAACCATCTTCAGGGTTGCCGAAAGTGGTATTCAAACCCACTATCTCCCGGATGCAAGCTCACAGCCGCGCGACTCTAACCGCACGGCCAACTCGCCCGGTACAGATAGGTCTTATGGCGACTATGGGAGAGGAAATAGTTAGGACTAGGAAGGAAGCGGCCGAGGGCTTAATTAAGGTACAGCTCCAGCAGAATATTTTGATATGAAAATTGGAAACAACGGAAAACCATCTTCAGGGCTGCCGACAGTGGGGGTTCGAACCCACTATCTCCCGGATGCAAGCTCACAGTTGAGTGCCCCTAACCGCGCGGCCAATTCGCCCGGTAACTAATCAATCAATCAATTAATCAATCAATTAATCAATCAATCAATCAATCAATCAATCAATCAAGGAAACAAGCATGCAAGCAGTCAATCAGTTAATCAAGCGAGTAAACAAGAAACAATTAAACAACAAACAATTAAGTAAGTAGTTATGAAAGTCAGATGGGAAGACAAAGAAAAATAAAATAAATAAGCAAGCAAGTACAAAAGCCTAGAAGCAATGAATGAATGAATTAAACAAGTAAGTAGAACGTAAGTAAGTCAGTATGTGCAAACATCAGCCTGTAAGAAAATAAGAAAAGTTAGTAAAATAAACTATTAAGTAAGCAATTAATTAAAAATGAATTATTGCTGGTAATAAGTGGTCAACGTTGAGGCGAAAGCAAAAGAGATTTCAACGGTTGTGCACGTGTGATTAACTTCGTATTAAGAGGTAGAACCTCTCGACCAACAAATTCACTAAAGAAAGGTATCTGCAGTATGGAGGGGTACAGGAATTCGAAAACTTGGGACTCCCAGATCATTGCACAAAATGGAATTAAATGGGAAACTGGAACTAGGCTAGTTGGAAGGAACACTATAGATGTTGTGCTTTCTTAATGTTCACATTTAAAAACAAGCAAGTCTCCAGGAAGTACAAATATATCATTTTTAAAACAGTCCAGTAGTTCCTTATGGGCTTGATAAATGGGTGTTAAATCAATCAAATGAGAGAAGATAAATGATTTAAAAAAGGAACGTTTAGCAAAAAATATTTGGAACAAATGAAGCATAGAAATGGTGCTGCATATGTTTGACGTGTATATAGAATGGATGCCACTGGGAGCTGAAGGGGATTTTTGGATAGAGGAAGACCAAGAAAACGATGGGTCGGTGATGTAGAAGAGGATATTCGAGTGGTGGAGATCAGGATATGGAGGACTAAAGATCAATATAGAGCTATACCAAGGTTCTATGAGGACCGTTGCGTCGATGAGTGAATAAGTGTTCCCACAAACCAACTAGGAAGTAAAAGGTATAGTCTTGTCCTCATCCCGAGGTAGTGTAGCTCTGTCCAAGCACACCCCTAATGGAGGTTAGTTGCATGTACCATTTCACTCACATACCAGTCCTCCTGCCATTATTAAATTTCTGGCAGTACCGGGAATCGAACCCGTACCCCTGAGGACGGCAGCTGATAACACTAACCGTTACGCTTCGGAGGCGGACAACACGGAAGTATGAGTCAGGTTTCTACGGTACTAACGATCATGATCAGCCCTGTCTCCTCAGGGAAGGTAACAACACATAAATTGGAGTTTGTAAAGCAACAATTATTTCTAAATAACTGATACCCGCCAACGGCCGTAGCCATGTTGAAACATCGGATCCCATGAGATCTCCGAAGTTAAGCAACATTGGGCGTGGTCAGGAATTGGATGGGTTCCCACGCGCTGTTGGTGGGGGTGGGGGGTAAGGGAATGGAGGAGCGGAAAGGAACCGGCCACCCTACCGCACGTAAACTCCGGCTCAGGAACACCTCTGCGGAGGTTCGGACCTGCCCTCGGGCAGAATAACCCTTACGTACCTACCAACTGATACCCCAAGCTCAGTGTGAGAAAATGTAATATTCCCATGAGAGTTACGGTGACGGGTATGTGAGCTAATTTTCACACCTGTAATCCAGTAGTAGACAATCAAGTATTATTAGAGTGCTCTCTGACTAAGGGTCCTCTTGCACAACTGCAACTGATCCTTTGCAAGCTGATCAGTTTCGCCAGCTCCCTGCGCAACATATGGACCATTTTCATTACACTAGCGCGAATATTGGTTCCCAACACAAAGAGCCCGCTAAATCGTGGTGCGAGAGAAAGGCATGTTCCGGCTGACACTTGCCGCTTGTATGACGTACAAATCAAATACTAATAACACTCTTGTCCATCCATCCTAATGTGAGAAGTGCAGTGCACACAACAGTCTGATGGTGCATCCGTACTGTTTAAGCATGGTGTACGTAATGGCCTAATAAGAGAAATGTTTCCTTATTTGTTTTGAGTTCCATATACGCTCCTGCCTCTAGTCCGGCTTCATAGGTAAATGGTTTGCGTGCTAGTTCTTGGTCACATGGGCTCCGGGATCGATTCTCAACAGGGTCGGGCATTTTAACCGTAATGGGTTAATTCCGCTGGCACGGGCGCAGGGTGTATATGCCGTCTTCGTCATCATTTCATCCTCATCACGATGCGTTGATTGCCTGTCGGGTGTCAATTCAGCAGAGCTGCACTTGGGAAGTCGAACTTGTCCTCGGACACTCCCGGCACTAAAAGCCATACGGCATTTCATTTTATCTGCTTTCAAGACATGTAAGCACACACATCGTAATCTTGAGCTTAGCTACTATTAACACAATATTCTTAAGAACATGTTTCCTTGAAATACTAAAATATTGAAATACTGACATGTAACACGTTCAGGCAATTAAAATTCTTGCCCACCAAGGCGACTGCTGCCTAGTCTACTAATCAGTTTACTAATCAGTTCGCTACCTCTCGTACCGGGCAGCTCCTTAATTGAACTCTTGATTTTGAATATTCTAGACTGTTCGGGATATCCCGAGGCTTCCATGTAGAAGGCTGGCGACACCTACACTTCAGGGCAAGCTCATTCCCGTATTAGATCCAATTCAATACAAACCGTACACATCCATAAAGTAAGATACACTAATTAAATACACTTCAGAAAAGCATTATGTACATATTGAAAAGGATCAACATGAACACTGTAAGGAGACGGAATTGATAAAGGAATTTTGTTACAGCATCTGGTATCAAAACCAGCAAAGTCACCAAATTTTAGAAACTGTTTTTAATACAATCTGAAAGTAAAAGGGTAAATCATTTTCAGATACTCCTCATTACCATTTTCAGCAGTCTCACATTTTGTATGAGCTGACTTGCCATGGAAGGTATTCAACTTCATAGGGAAGTACAGGGTTATTTCAGGGACAACAAATTATTTCAAGGTTTAACTTGACGATACAGATTCTTTAAACGATACACTTATAGTCACGGTAAGATATATGCTGCGTCCGAAGCAAAACGTCGAACTGTCCTCTGCTATCAATTTCAGCACTTTACCGTATTTATTGCGATAATTATATCATTCTACTGTGAAGCAGACCAATGTCAGATACTTCCTTCACCCATGCAAAGTAGGATCACGTCGAAATTAACGGAAAGAATAATAATAATAATAATAATAATAATAATAATAATAATAATAATAATAATAATAAAGTATGGCTGCTTGGATGAATGGTCGGTGTACTGGTCATCTATTGAGGGGGATGTGTGTTTGATTCTCGGCTATACCGGAGAGTTTAACAGCGTCTTGGTTTTGTTAATACATCCAGGAAGTGACTTGGCATTTGTGATCGTCTTAACACACAAGTGTTTATTTACATACAACACATCACACTAGAAAGAAACGCAATAATGAGTTCATTTCTACTCACACAGCTGTTATTAGGAAGGACATCCGTCCGTAAAACTGAGCGAAATCCACACAAAGTACCGACCCCAGATAACCAGTAAGAGGCGAAGAAGTAGAAGAAGACTATTGCAATAATTACTGTGTGCAGGCATTTTAATTTGACGCCTCGCTTCATTTTACTCCACCAGTTAACAGAGAAACCGAGAATTCTTATCGTACAGTTTTATTCATTATTTTTGGATGAACATGTAATGTGTCACGTCCGTGGCTTAGGCGGCAGCGCGCCGGCTTCTCATCACTGGATTCTCTGCTTCAAATCCCGGTCACTCCATGTGATATTTGTGCTGAACAAAGCAGAGGCGGGAAAGGTTTTTCTCCGGGTACTGAGGTTTTTCCTGTCATCTTTCATTCCAGCAACATTCTCCAGTATCATTTCATCTGTCAGTTATTGTTCCAGCGGAGTGCGACAGGTTTCGGCAGCCGGCACAATTTCTATCCTCGCCACTACATAGAGGCTTCATCCATTCCTTTCCCGACCCTGTCGAATGACTGGAAAAAGGCTGTGGATTTTCATTTTCATCTAACGTGTAGCCAGATATCTTTTACATAAGTTACCGACATACGACATGGCGTGCCGAATGCATACTTTTACGCCCTTCAACAATCGGATTTCCTTTAACGGGTTTGAACCAGCGATCGTAGGATCTGGAAGTCAAAACTCTACTTGTGGTCGACTGAGAGCTAAAATTCAGTTCAAGTCAAACCTACAGTGAAAATCATTTCACGTTAATAACGCACCTCATTGTCATAGGGATTTCTCGGCAAGGATTAAGCTAGGAGGATCGAAGTCGATTTACAGTTTCTGGCGTAAGTTAATAATTCGTCAAAAATATTCCTCCATTTTTACAAACATCAGCGAACTAGGCGAAGGCAAAATGCTCTACAGGGCATCAGATAATCATCATTGACTACGTTCCGTATATCTTCAAATTCTTTCAAGGAAGATCTTTTGATAACTTTGAGGGTCTCAGAAACGATTATGCAAATCTAAAGGTAGGTATAGATAACAAATTCTATGTTGGCAGAGAGACGGTTCATTTTTAAAAAATGGTAGCTTTTATTTTAAATATAATAATAATAATAATTATTTATTTATTTATTTATTTATTTATTTATTTATTTATTTATTTATTTATTTATTTATTTATTTATTTATTTATTTATTTATTTATTTTACATACTCCCCATTACAGACTGTTATACATTTCAGCACTCGGTCTGCAAACCGCTGTGAATTAAACATCCGTCCATACAATTCTCTGTTAGCAAATAGCTCTGTGGCCTCGTATATTGTCACTCCTCTTATCACTAAATCATATTTAAAAAATGAGACTAACCATCGGTCTCCCTCTGCTTCTCCTACCCTTGAGTGCATTATTCCGCTTGTTAATCTATTCACCTCACATGACCCAACCCCCTAAGTCGGTTAGTACGTACAGCTTCATCCATTCCTAACAGAATTTATATCATCATTCTGAGTATTCCCCTGCCAGCGATCATTCTCGCTATTTTCCTGTCTAATAATAATAATAATAATAATAATAAGAAGAAGAAGACTGTTATTGGCTTTAAGTCCCACTAACTACTTTTACGTTTCTCGGAGACGCCGAAGTGCTGGAATTTAGTCACGCAAGAGTTCTTTTACGTGCCAGTAAATCTACCGAACGAGGCTGACGTATTTGAGCACCTACAAATACCACCGGACTGAGCCAGGATCGAACCTGCCATGTTGGAGTCAGAAGGCCACCGCCTCAACCGTCTGAACCACTCATCCCGGAACTTTCATGTCTGTTTCTTCTAAGTTGTGAATAAGATATCCTGAATCCACCCAGCCTTGCCTCCCGTGCAGCGAAGTCGGTCTAAAACAGATCGATATAAAGATAATTTTTTTCGTGTTACTAACTTCTTACAAAATATCATTGATCTCAACTTTGAGCTCACGACAGTAGCTTTGTAACACCTTCGCTGATATCATTATACTACAGTATAATCCTGGGAGAGTACACTTATTGTTAGTAGCAGTAGTAAAAGAGAGGCCTGGTGTAGCCCTTTCAAGTTAACCATCTGTAAGCGACCTGGGCGTCTGTGCGGACGGGATCCTACCCAAGATGAATTTTAAGTATGAAAACAGAGCAAACACCAGCCCCTAAGCCAGAGAAAAACCAATGAAAGAATCCCCGACCCGGCCGGGAATTGAATCTGTGACCAAAGGCCAGCAGGCTAACCATTTAGCCAGGTGGCCGAAAAAACATAGTAATAACAGTCTATGTCCGGCTTCTTGGCTGAATGGTCAGCATACTGGTTTTCGTTTCGGAAGGCACCGAGTTCGATTCTCGACCAGTTCGGAGATTTTATTCAGAATGGTTAAGTCCTTTGGCCCTAGAACTGGTTATTTGTATTCGTCTTAATACACTTCTCGCCATCTACATTCAACACGCTACCTACCACCACAGAAACACGCAACAGTGAATCCATTCCTTTCACATACATTTGGCGTCAGGAAGGGCATCGAACCGTGAAACAGTACACAACCCCAATAAATTTCCAAAATGTCTCGAAGAAGAATTTTGTCAATTTTTCAATATGACGAAGATGGTACTAGATGTTTAAAAGTCTTCTTAGCCTCCCCAATACTGTCATACTCTTTGTATTTTATTCTACAACTTCTTATAGCACCCTTAGCCAGTTTCACCGCACCGAAATTAAAATGGCAATCTTGTCACTTTTTGGAGGGATTAAATGAGAAATATGCTTTCTTACATACAGTATATTAGAAATTGATTCAGGGCCGGTTTAACTTCATGCCAAGATTATGTTGTGTTATTACACTTTGTCCCAAAAACTTACATCTTCTCTGACAAGAATATTGCAGAGTTAGGTTTATGTTCGTGAGTTGAGCAGTATTCACATCTGTTTGGGCTTCAGATAATGCAGAGGGAACACAATAGAGGAGAAGTGTGTGGAGATAGCAGCCCCTCTGTTGAACATTCACACCTTTATTCTCCTCCCTGGAGCTATTCCTGATTCCCTGTAGGGAGCAAGTCTCCACAATGGGAGAAGAATAAAGCAGTTAAAAATTCATCCAGCACATACGGTACCCCAATGTTCAATACCTCGCATGAAACCTTCAACAGCACAGCGTTTATTTAGCTGATATGGCGCTCTCCCGGAAAAAATTACGTCGTTTACTTGCGGTTATTTTAAATTCGGAGTGTATCTTCATTCATAGAAAGAGAAGGAATAAAAGAAGCGTGAAATGCAGATCATTATTTCCAAAATCAAGAGTTCATATGAAAATGGAGATGGCGATATTGAAAAGATAGACGTTTGCGTCCCAGTTACAAGCCACTATAACCATAAGTACACCTTGCATTACATTATTTTAATTCACAATCAGGGCTACTGGGTGCTTGGGGAGAACAAGCTACTGGCTGACAAATGGATGAGGTAGAACTAGGAAAGGAATTTATTGAAGCATGATACGAGACGAAAGTGGTCCAAAGAGCGAAAGACACATAAAGATAAATAATGACAGAATGTAACGGCAACAGAACAATGGTTGAATTCCGTAAATCATATGACAAAATGTTTTTAATTTTTTTTATTATTTGTTTTTTTGCTAGTTGTTTTACGTCGCACCGACACAGATAGGTCTTACGGCGACGATGGGACAGGAAAGGGCTGGGAGTGGGAAGGAAGCGGCCGTGGCCTTAATTAAGGTACACCGAGCTCGATAGCTGCAGTCGCTTAAGTGCGGCCAGTATCCAGTAATCGGGAGATAGTGGGTTCGAGTCCCACTGTCGGCAGCCTTGAAGATGGTTTTCCGTGGTTTCCCATTTTCACACCAGGCAAATGCTGGGGCTGAACCTTAATTAAGGCCACGGCCGCTTCCTTCCCAGTCCTAGCCCTTTCCTGTCCCATCGTCGCCGTAAGACATATCTGTGTCGGTGCGACGTAAAGCCAATAGCAAAAAAATGGGAAACCACGGAAAAACCATTTTCAGGGCTGTCGACAGTGAGCTTCGAACCTACTATCTCCCGAATACTGGATACTGGCCGCACTTAAGCGACTGCAGATATCGAGCTCGGTTAACAAAACGTAGCTAAATGTTAACTGAAAGGGAAATGAGAGAGACAATATCCTGGTTCTTAAGAATGTACAAAAATATCGCCATAGGACAAGAAAATAGGGAAACAGCAATGCATTTTATGCAATATTGATAGGAAAGTGGAACACCTTACTACCATCGTCACCATGTGTTCAGTCTTACAACTGATTTGTCCCTACGATGAGTTTTCTCCAAATTATTTATATGAAGAAGAACGTGTTTTTGGCCTCCCTCGATAGCATTTTCCTACTAAGAGACTGTAAAAGAATAAATCACATAAAAATGTGCAGATGGGAAGCATATACGCAGACTTGAAGATGAAATAGAACTTAACACTCATTTTAAGTTATCAAACGGAGCATGAAAGAAACCAGGAAGAATAGAATATGGCATTAACAGAGGAATTTGGAAAATAATCCAATGAAGGCGAAAACATAGAACATGCATGTAGCTGGTGATAAGGACATACATTAGGTGGTAATTATGTATGTAGAACTCTTGTTGCGTTTCTCTATGGGGTCAGGTACGAACTGTTACGACCGGATGCCCTTCCTGACGTCAACCCCGTCAGAGAAGTCAGTGGGGTGAAACTGATGACGTGATATATGATAGTAGGAAGGGAGAGGGTAACACCAAAGAGTTAACGTCTCCATATGACGGACGAATTGACATAAACAGCTCCATATGCCCTCACTCGATTTACTTTTTTTTTTTTGCTATTTTGTTTTACGTCGCACCAACACAGTTAGGTCTTATGGCGACGAGGGTATAGGAAAGGCCTAGGAATGGGAAGAAAGTGGCCGTGGTCTTAATTAAGGTACATCCCCAGCATTTGCCTGGTGTGAAAATAGGAAACCACGGAAGCCATCTTCAAGGCTGCCAACAGTAGGATTCGAACCCACTATCTCCCGGATGAAAGCTCACAGCTGCACCGCACGGCCAACTCGCCCGGCACTCGATTTACACACTGGAAAGAGGTTTGATAGTGAATCCAGACTTTTGGTACGTAGTTTACTTATTAGATATTGTATACCACCACGTTTCCTAAGTTGCTCGCCAATATTCTGATGGTGAACATTTTTTCGTCCAACAGGGCTCGAACCGGCTAACCACGGTGTGACACTATATAGTCTTCACGCCTTAACGATCACAGCCACCGAGTGGGTTATACGTAGGATTTATATATATAAATAAATTATATTTTAAGTATTTTGTAGCATAATTTTTATTTCCAACCTATATATTTAAAGAGTTTACTAAAACAATCCGTCCGCCCGTTCTACTGGACCGATCTGCTTCATTTTTGTTTTATTCTCTCCGGAAATACCTACCTTTGAATCATGAGGCATTGATAGGTCTCTAAGATCAGCCAGCTTTAAGTAATCATGAAATCAAATCAATAAATGATGACTCCAACAATTGCAGGCGAAGGCCTAACCCAACCGCAATACAGAAGGTTGCTAAGCGATCAACACTTTCATTAATATCCTGATATATGTGACTTTCATCCTTAGTAATATCATTGTATGCAGCCATGTTTGATTACTACCTGTCAAGCCAGAGGGTATACACTTCCTCTGATAATAGACGAATATTATGCTGTGTTTTATACAGTACTCATTTATTCTCTGACCTCCTTCAGCTTCTAAATACTCAACAGGTGGCAGAAATTTCCTAACAACTTACATGCTGCCAATAGGAAACATCGACGTACACACAGACGGAAAGGTATCAAGTCGACGAGCCTTCTGTATGGCCATTACCAGTAATAAAGCGCAGAGACAAATTCTTGAAAAAGTGGGTGTCTACTTACTCGAACCAGTATTCAGTCACGACCAATTGTAGGTTGTTTTCCGTGGCTTCCCATTTTCACACCAGACAATGCTAGGGCTGTACCTTAATTAAGGCCACGGCCGCTTTATTCCAACTCCTAAGCCTTTCCTATCCCATCGTCGCCATAAGACCTATCTGTGTCTGTGCGACATAAATCCCCTAGCAAAAAAAAATAATTGTAGGTTGCAGTATCTCGAGCAAGATCATGTAAAAATGTTGAGATCCAGATACGCCTGAATGGTCAAAGCGCAGTGAATACTGTACCGAGAGAAGTGTTATAAACTACGTTAAGAATGAATCAGTTACTTTGTACCGGTACTAAATGTTACTATTGAAAAGGTCAGGTGAACAATGTGACTACGACAGACATATCAAGACGAGTTATTTGATCTATTTATAATGAATGCTGCGAAGCAGCGCGGGTCCACTAGTATCTTTAGTATTTTGCATTATAAACGACCAACTCTAAGTATCAGCAGTCTTTTTTTTTCCTTCCTGGTCTTTTAGAATTTATTTGTGTCGGCACTTGGTGTTAATTTTTGCCCTATTTTGCGGTCGGATGCCCTTCCTAACGCCAACCCTCTGCGGAGGGATCTGTCTGCTAATGCGTGTTTCTGCGGAGGATGGATAGATAAATAGATGTATGTCCAACCTTCATCTCTTTTCTCTACCGGTTCGGGTATGAAGTGAGATAAACCTACGTGTAGTGGTTAATAGCGTAGTGTGTAGTGTAGAAAAGCAAAGTCATCTCCGTACAGGCCATGAAGGCCCTTGGAAGGGTGGAAGGTAAGGGCTTCCACTATCCGTAACCTCGGCACTTGATGGGGTAGAGTGGTTAGCTCTACGTCCGGCTGTCTTTGCCCCCAGGAATTAAACTGGTACTCATTTTTGGTGTATGCTGAGTGAACCTCAGGGCCATGTGCACCCACGGAGGTGGAAATCTCATTTCTTAAATTTTACGACTTCCTGACGGACATTCGAACCCACGTCCTTCTGGGCGAACCGAGCATGGCTTTACCGCCCCGGCGAGACAGCCCCTATCAACAAACCCCCCAAGTCACTAATTCAGAAGAATTGAGCAAATCTGATTAAAATCCCCTACCTCGTCGGAAATTGAACACCACGCCATCTAAACTGAAGGCCTCGACGCTGACGTCGGAAGTCCTTCTTGATCAGTGCTTGCGAGAAATCCGTGTGACAGTGAGATGAGTTGTCAAAGTGGAATCTCTTTAACTCGAGGTTATGTGCAACTAATTTTCAGCTCACCCTGTGAATCAGAGGCAGACTGTAAGCTTTCGGATATTATTTATTTATTTAATCACAAGGCAAAATAAACAGCTGCACTGAACACTTCTCACCTGTACTTTAGCAGAGAATTAAAAAACGTAAACTATAACAATAAAATATAATAAACATAACAGATGTATAACACTTGACTGAATGGTTAACGTTGAGTACTTCGGTTCAGAGGGTACTGAGTTCTATTCCCGGCCTGGTAGGGGATTTTGGTCGTGTCTGATTAATACTTCTGGTTCAGAGACTGGGTCTTTGTCTCAACACTCTCCTCTTCATATTCGGATAAGACTCTACTCTACCAGCCATCACAGAAACACGCGATAGTGATTACATCTCTCCACATAGGATTGGGCCGGGCTGAGTGGCTCAGACGGTTGAGGTGCTGGCCTTCTGACCCAAACTTGGCAGGTTCCATCCTGGCTTAATCGGGTGCTATTTGAAGGTGCTCAAATAATTCAGCCTCGTGTCGGTAAATTTACTGGCACGTTAAAGAACTCCTGCTGGAATAAATTCCGGCAACTCGACGTCTCCGAACCGTAAAAGTAGTTAGTGGGTTGTAAAGGCAAAGAGCATGATATATTATTAGATCAAGTACATTGCCTTTAAATAACAAATATCCAAATAGAAAACCATGAGCACTTCTACGTCCAGAACCAAGTTGTTGTTGTTATTATTATTATTATTATTATTATTATTATTATTATTATTATTATTATTATTATTATTATTATTTTCCTTACATCTGAAATCCAATAACAGTCCAATAAGCCAGTATAGTAACACAGATAGGTCATCAGCCGCTGTGTTAAGGGTTGAGGTATTTAAACACGGCTTAAGGAAGAAAGAACACCTCCCCCTATCTTAAATTTAATATAATATGAGTTTTTTATAGTTTAAAAACTAGAAGTGCCGGTGCTACTTAAACAACATTTTGCATGCCTAACATACATTTATGGGCCGACGACCTAGATGTTAGACCTCCTTAAACAACAAGCAATAAGCAACATACATTTATTGCCATTCATGAAATAATGGACAGATTTTCAATGGCTGTAAAAATGTTTAAATTTGCATATTCCTTTCCTCCTGGTAAATGGGTTTTGCTCTATAAATACTTCAAGCCATGGAGTATTTCATGTTTCCTCTGCTGGAAATATGATAACGGCACCTATCAAAAATGTTCTGCAGAATGGCTAACATATTCGTTTAGAAAATATTTTATCATGCATATTCATATTTTTTAGAATATAATGCTAATTTTTAAATTAAAATGACTAGTGTCAATGTAAGCAGCCTAGAGCATTTTATTCATATAAATAAAATGCATTATCATGAAAACATTAGATATTTGCATTTGTTTTTGAATTAGGGCGAACATGTACTGACATATTTTTTGAAGTAGTGGATACATTCATTTTACTAGATTACACGCCGAAGAAATAATTTAAAAATTACATGTTTACCCATAGAGTTACACCTCCCCCACCCTTTAAATTCAAGAAACGCATGTCAATAAATTTACTGCCAGCCAAGGAACACCTTATCTGGGCAACCACAGTGGTTCTTAAAACCGGTAACAGGTAAGTGAGAGACGAACACACACATTCTTGTTATTGGAGATGATTTATTATATGAGTAATTGATAAAAGATATATTTATAACTTTTCCCAGGTCAGAAACAGGAGATCGAGCAATTGGCTACATAGTACGAATCATGTAACCGTAAACTGTATTCGAGAGAGGTTGAATTCGAGTGACACTGACGGCAGCCATCATTTTCCGTGGTGTCTCATTTTCATGTCCGGATTTTAAGGACACTGAACCTTAATTCAGGCTCCAGCCACTACTTTCCAACCGTCACTGCACAAAATCAGAAGTCAGTGCGACGTTAAACAGCAGGAATAATGAATGGGCTGTATCGGAGGCATGGCTGCAAGGTTTCTGGCGCAGAACAGGCCTACTACATCTTTCTGACTGAAATGAAACAATATTCGTTATCCACAACACCAAAGTGCTTCCTTTTAGCTTCCCGAATTCTGTCAAACTCGGCTGTCGGACGGACCACTTTCGCTCGGACCTGATCATCCATCACGAGCTGCTGGTACTCAGAGATGGTCTGCGAGAAGTCCCCTGCGACAGCTTCGTCATTTGCAGCGACTCGCAGTCCACAGGTCCAACAGGCGCGGTGGAGTGCTGGACTGTACGACCAGCTGCGCTAACGCTATTGCTTTCTTGAGCTGGCACGTTTTGATGCAGATTTCTTGGACTAACTCCCCATGAACGCGTGGGGTAGTTTCTGATCGATTTAGACCGAAGCTATTGAGATATTTTGCATATTTAGCACAATTTTCGATATTTCATCTGACCAATGGTGACCAATGGTAGCTAATAACATAGAATTATACAAGACAAATTTAACAATATCACTGACAACATCCTGCAACTGATAAGCAGATTTTTTTTCATGTTGCTTTACGTCGCACCGACACAAATAGGTCTTATGGCGACGATAGGACAGGAAACGGCTAGAAGTGGGGAAGGTAGTGGCCGTGGTCTTAATTAAGGTAGAGCCCCAGCATTTGCCTGGTGTGAAAATGGGGAACCATCGAAAACAATCTTCAGGGCTGCCCACAGTGGGGTTCGAAGCCACTATCTCCCGAATACTGGATACTGGCCGCAGTTATCGAGCTCGGTAAGCAGAATCTTGGAGGGATGCCAATCGAACTGATGATCATAATGGCACGTCTGGATGAAACTCCCTAAACGCACACGGCCTAAGCACACCCAAAAGCTGCTTCTATTGCTGTGAAATTTAGATCATCGGCCATGAAAATATGTTTTTATTAAACAAGCAACAACATTCTTTGTATTTTAAATGTAATTTCAATAACAGTTTCTTTCAGTCTGACCCTTTGGCCTAATAGTCAGCGTTGAGGCCTTCGGTTCAGGGGTCCCGGATTCGATTTCCGGCCGGGTCGGGCATGTCAATCCAATTTGATTAGTTCGTCTGGCTCGGGGATTCGATGTTTGTGTTTGTCCGAACACTCCCCTCTTCATACACGCACAACACACTACGCTGCCAAGCATTACAGGAACACCCAATTGTGATTACATCCCTCCACAAAGCGTTGGCGTCAGGAAGGGCATCTGGCCATAAAACAGGGACAAATCCATATGTGTGACATAGTTCGCACCAGCGACCCCAAAGGTGGGGGAAAGCAGCAGAAGAAGAATATTGTTTCTCTCAGTAGAGCCTTGAGCTCGACAGGACAAGCTATGGACGATAACAGGGCCTTTTGCCACTGTATTAGTATTCATCTGTTGTCATCTGCAACACGTGTGAAGGGTTTGCAAGGTGATTCACACTTTCCCACTTCTCAACTTCCAACTACGTGTTAATTAAGGCAGACCTGTACCACATCAAGGTGACCTCCATTGATTAGAGTTTAATCTCTCCTACTCCTCTCTCCATTCAGTCTCTCTCTCTCTCTCTCTCTTTCTCTTTTGACGTTTAGACGAGCAATATTTCGAAAAAGAGTTAAGTTATTGGACTCTACAATATAATTATTATTTTCTTTTCTCGTGTGTATTTAAAAATTGCAGCTACAAGTTATCACGTAATATTCCCTGACGCTTGCACCTCGGTTTACTCAGTACTTTTCTGACGTGGAGATTACTGATGTCTAGAGATGGGAATTATAGGCACGAATAGGTTAGAATGCAAAGTGTTTGAACAAGACACAAATGTTTTCTACCTGCACGACGGTCCTGCAATTAGATTTGCATAAATATTAGCGATCTAAACTATCAGAACCCCTAAAATTTATGCAACTCATCTTACACAGTTGTTGAGCGGCTCGATAATACTTGCACCTTGTTCAAACATTTTGCATTCTAACCTATTCGTTCCTATAATTCCCGTCTCTACTGATGTCTTAACACAACAGCAAGCTTGATATAGTTCATAAATGTAGAGTAACGTAGCGTTTTACACGAGGAAATATATCATTTACTGAGAACATTTATGTACAGACAAACTTCTTCGTTAGAAATTTCGAGTCCTTGAAGTGGATGGCCCGATATTTAATTTATAATGCAAATGACATTTAGATAGAACCTGTATGAATAACAACTTTGTAATTGCACCTCCATAAGGCTGGGAAGTGTTTAAAAGCCTGAAAAGGAGCGTACCCAACTACATGGTTGGGAAAGTATAATCACCAAAAACCAGAGAATGAATGCATGGTATTGTACGTTTCTCACATTTAACACTTTATCGGAATTAATTTTTATTATTATTAAAATACCAGACGGCTCGCGGTAGCTCTACTTTCTACTTATAAATGTCCCGCATGCACAAATGATGAATGGGATATCTAATAACTGATTTTCACAGTGGCACTACTGCCAGCAGGCAGGTTACGCCAAAATATGAAGAGATAACAACCGGGCGGTAGCTCGCAGCATGTTCCTCAGCGCTACCCGTCTAATGCAATCCCTTGTATTATTAAACCTCGTTTACGACGGCATTGTACTAGGCTGGTGTATGTACTAGTGTACAGCAGCACTACATTTGCTGTCTGGATATCGGCAATGGCTAGTGTGTTCAGCAACGTATTTACAAATGCACCCTGTTATGGTACGTAAAATGACTGATGTTTGTTTCACCACATCCACAATACAGTACGTTGTACGGCTCCTTCGAAAACATGTTATTAGGCATCCCATGCATCAATAGTGCATGCGGGACATTTGTAGGTAGAAAGTACGGCGCTCGCAAGCCACCTGGTATAATATTATTTAATAATCTCCCATGTAGATACAAAACCTGTGGATACTCACATTACGTTGAATGTTCAACTGTCTGTCAGAAAAGTGTACTTCTTTTTGCTTTACGTCGCACCGACACAGATAGGTCTTATCGCGACGATGGGATAGGAAAGGACTAGCAGTGGGAAGGAAGCGGCCGTGGCCTTAATTAAGGTACAGCCCCAGCATTTGCCTGGTGTGAAAATGGGAAACAACGAAAAACCATCTTCAGGGCTGCCGATAGTGGGGTTCGAACCTACTATCTCCCGAATACTGGATACTGGCAGCACTTAAGCGCCTGCAGCTATCGAGCTCGGTGAAAGTGTACTTACGAGGAAATTACATACTACCCTGCATTCATTCTTTTTATCAGCGACTGTACAATGTTATAGATTTCGTTAAAATCTCCAAAACATGTAGTTGACGTGCCACAATATTAGCTGTTAATGAAAAGCCTTTTTGATAGCAGAATTATAGGAACAGGAGACGTTCTGCAGGAGATATGTTACGTTTCTCAACGTAGCCATCGTCAGAGTTCAAATAAAGTATGACGGCAGACTTAACTTGCACTGCAAGGAGGGAATGAAGAACGGTTCACCGCAATGATCATGAAAATTCACTCAATCGACATAAAAACAAAATCTTTGGGTGTAGTACACCATTGAGTAGTACCATATTATGGATATTTAATATCCCTTCTTTGTAACTAGTTACTCAACTGATCATCCTGTATGATTCGTGAGTCGTTATCTTGTCAGACGAAGGCTGACTGACCCAATAGATATCTTCAATATACCAAGAAGTATGACGTGGTATAAGCCTACCAAGCATTAGGCTGTCTTCACGACTTTGCGCACCAGGACAGTTACTGAACCTCTGATGCAACGAGACATCCAATATTGTAACAAAAATAACAAATTGATAACGGAATCCTTTATTACGGCATGCCAAGCGCCATCAATTCATTAAGAGACATTACCCATCGACAAGTTTTATTTTCAGTTCAAGACATGGTTATATTTAGCTCTTGATCACCTCTGTCCGATTCTATAACAACCTTATCATATGTTGTCTGGAATACATAAACTAATGATATTCAAAATGTTCAGAAGTAATTAGTTCGAATTTTTTCTATAAAAAGCTAAAGTTCTGCACTGAAGGAAAGAGTCTTACAAAAATATACCTTAGAAATGTAATTTCTGCACCCTTTGTAATAAGAGATAACTTAATTAGCAACATTTCTATACAAAATAATAAATAGTATAAAAGATGATAGTGAATTGTTTGCTGAGGCGAACGTCAGTTCGAAATCGACTAACATGAGGGAAGAGCAATTGTTCTACCGAACACGTTCCATGGTTGTCGAGCAAAAAATTCTCTACTGGTCCTAACTGTTAATGGCACAAGTTTTGCATTGCAAACATATAGATGTTTGTTTTATATTTGTCTACATGCATCTGTTTTATGAAGACCTTCCAAGGCTAATATTTAGCTTAATTTTATTAAACATAATTGTTAATAGAATATCATGATACTTTCCTGCTTGTTGAATATTTGGATATATGTATTCTATATGTGTGGATTATCACAATATCTACAGTACTGGTCATGTTATTTCAATGTAATACTTAGAATTAAAAAATAATAGTTAATACTTGAAGATAGCTCTGTTGGTAGCGAGACATGACTCTTTCCTTGCTCTCTTTCTTTTCCGTCTCTCTTTTGTTCTTTAGTTCTTCAATCAGTATAAATCTTTGAAGATTTGTTGCTTCGAAGTTACGGAGTTAAAATAAGATTTAATTTATTTTTTGTGAAAATATCTTCAAAGACTTAAAAACAATCTTTTTTCTTTAAAACGTCACATACCTATGGGACTATAATGATCTATTTATATCGAAGTTAATTCATAGAGAACCATGTTAAAAAAGATGTCCTAATAGGATTTCGCTGAGTCAGGTTATCACCCTGACATTCCTTTCAGTGTCATATTTCGTTATCTCCGAACCACTGTGTCTGTTGCAGCATTCGCTACACAAACGTATGAATTAAATAAGTACCTAGATAAATAAATAATTAAATAAATAAACAAATAAAGAAATAAATAGAAGATATGCTTTGCATCTTACACCAGATAGATGATGATTGCTCTGTTAAGGGTATAATCTTCGACAGTAGCGGTATAGCTTACATCTACTGTAATCGGTTATAAGCATTTTCCTGCATCTTTCTTTAAAACTAAGTGAATGGGTTTTAGATACATTAGGATGTGGCTTAAAAATCTCTCTTCTTTTAGTTACTTATCCTTGCTTCTAACTGAGCTCTCTTCTCATCAGTTATACTGAGTAGGCTAAACAGTCTCCCATTTCCTACGTAGTTTTAACACTTGTTACTCCAGAAACATCTCCCTCTATCTGTTACTTCGAGCACGCAGCCTCTAAGAGCGTGTGTAAAGATTAGGAAACAAGCGACTGAGGAGTTTACTGCCCTCACTTTTGAGAATTAGAACTTAGTGGTCGATGTAGAGGAGAACAACACGTGCAGAAGGAAAGCTCGATCAATCTCCTCTGCGAAGCTGCACACATCTCGGAGATTGTATTGCCTCCTTGGAACTCATACAAGTGCCATACAGCCATGTAATAATGCGCCGTCTGCTCACTTTCATGATATTGTCGACCTGTAAGACGAGCTAGAACTCCCTGGTTTACTCGAACGGTGGAAAGGGACGTCTACTGTAATAATAACAATAAGAAGGAGAGAAGGGAAACAACAATTTATTATTATTATTATTATTATTATTATTATTATTATTATTATTATTATTATTATTATTAGTATTATTATTATTATTATTATTGGCATCCCAATGGTACTTTCCTCTTACACGGAGTTCTGGGCTCGATTCACGGCCAGTCAAGAAATGTTAAATTCACTTTGAAAGTGGAATAAAAACTGTATGTCCAGAATGGCTTAAAGTGGCACTTAAGCGCACTTATTTCCTCAATTATGCCATTGCTCCTAATTACAATGTTAAGCCTCCTAGAAGCACACAGAGATCAAATTTAGGAAAGAGCAGACCCGCTTTCAAAGTTCAAGCCTATCAAAGGCCACAACGAATGTCACTTCTATCTGCCCTCAACGCACACAAGGAAACAGCGGTATTTATACCCAACCTACAGGGCCTTCGCAATGAAAATAAAACATCAGGTTAAGTTACTGGCCCAAAGTACAGAGAAGACTGGTGGCGTGAACTTGCACTCCAAATACACTTTTTAAAACCTAAATGGCTCTAGGCCGATACACAGGGGCTAATCCCAAGCTAGGGAGGTGACCCGTATGAGAAAACTTTAATACATTAAGGAAGCGTAGAAACGGTTATGAAAACGTCGTCACCTCAATTTCAAAATGAAGGGGAGCTCGAGAGGGAAAAGCTCTCTATCCCCGCTTTACAGTTAAAGAGATTTGTAGTTTTTACATAGGCAGAAGAGGAATTTACATTTTAAAAGTGGTAGGTTACATATTAAAGGTTTCGAACCTTCCCGAGAGTTAAACTGCTGAGCTAGCAAGAGATAAAGATGTTACGAGGCCATTACCTTGATGAAGAACTGCTACCCGAAGAACGGGGCGCTTCCCACCCCCTGCTACATATCCACACACTAAGCTAGATGTTACTGAAGTGGCACCGAGACAAGAAAATCAGCAGTTTTTATACTCTCGTGGAAAATTCGAGACCTTTCAGGAATGAGTAGACACACCCCCCAATTTTATTGGTAGACAAATAATTACACATGGAAATTTGAAGAAGAAAGCAATGATTGGAGGAAAATTAATTACAGAAATTAGTGATTGGTTAAATTCAAAACAGGCGGAAAGAAACGATTAATGTTGCCAACCCACAAACCACAGAACAAAATTTAGTAAAAACAAAACTCAGGAATACAAAATTTCTTCAGGAGAGTACATTCCATTACACCAGAGTGTATTACCATAGTTTTTGGTAGAGACATCTGTTAGAGAATGTCCACACTTCTTGATCAATGACAAACAAAAACACGTCAAAATTCACACAGAGCCATCTTCGGAGAAACTGTTGAGTTAATATAGTTTTTCAAGGTTCAGGCTTTCTCCTGTAGAGGAGTTTCAATTGGCGCAATATTTGAACTAGCGGCGTGGAGGTGTAGCGCCCGGTACAGAAGCCATGGCCACTTTCTTCCCGCTCCTAGACTTTTACACCCTTGTTTCCACGAAACCCATTTGTGTCGGTGAGACGTAAAGCAAAATTGTAAAAACATCCTTAAACTGACACGAAGATATTGATATTGTGGCTATGAAGGCCGACAGTGTGCGAGGTGGGCGAATGATGGCAGTGCTAGTGGAACAGCGACAAAGTGGGCGGGCCAACAGTGAGGAAGGGAATATTCGTTGGAGAACTGTTGAGTCTCGTGATGAGGAATCCTCTACAGGAAGCTGATTAACAGAGATGAATTCACTCAAAATGGTCTGGAAGTGGAAACAACGAGAATCTCCTCCGACCTGTATCAAGAGCGTACCCGGCATGGCTGAGTCAGTCTTGAGTGACTCTGTGTAGCGTCAATCGCGAGTGAGTGAACGTAAGCAGTCGAATTTCTTCACCGCTAAGATATATTTTCAATTTCAGTAATTTTAATTCTATCTTACATTGATTTCAATAGCCTAAATATTAAATTTTACAACTGAATTAATCTAGTTCTCGTTGTTGTCGGTCTTTTTTATATCCTACACAATTTGACGATTATAATATAGAGGGTTCGCATTCTGCATTATCGATATACTGTGTGACAAAGTAAACAAAAATATTGTACTGATGTAAATAATTCGTGCTGACCACACGACACCTCATGATTTGCAGGCCATCTGGCTGATCAGCGGTAGCTTGGTAGGCCATGGATCTTTCGGGCTGTTGCACCATGGTGTTGTGGATGTAAATAATGTGTAATGGTACACGTTTGTCATAAAATATTTTATATCACACATTTCATATCTAGGACCTAATAATTATTAATTTTAACCTAAAATATGGGTATAAAACACTATGGGATGTAATTGTAATGTATACTGTATTAATGAACACAAATAATCGTAATGAGCCTTGTTTTAAAATGCTTGTATCAGAATAATTTGGGTTTCAATAACCTAATAATCTCTCCTCGGTTTATAGAAATCACCTAGTACTCATTTTGAGTCAGCCTTAGTACCATTAGTCTCAAGAAAAAATGTATCGATTCTAAGTTCTTCAACTTTGTTGTGGAGTACACAGCCAGCGTCCTTCTGAGTAGGTAACGTAAGGGTTATTCTGCCCAAAGGCAGGTCCGAACCTCCGCAGAGGTGTTCCTGAGCCGGATTTTACGTGCGGTAGGGTGGCCAGTTCCTTTTTTTTTACTAGGGGCTTTACGTCGCACCGACACAGATAGGTCTTATGGCGACGATGGGATAGGAAAGGCTTAGGAGTTGGAAGGAAGCGGCCGTGGCCATAATTAAGGTACAGCCCCAGCATTTGCCTGGTGTGAAAATGGGAAACCACGGAAAACCATTTTCAGGGCTGCCGATAGTGGGATTCGAACCTACTATCTCCCGGATGCAAGCTCACAGCCGCGCGCCTCTACGCGCACGACCAACTCGCCCGGTGCCAGTTCCTTTCCGCTCCTCCATTCCCTTACCCCCCACCAACAGTGCGTGGCAACCCATCCAACTCCTGACCACGCCCAATGTTGCTTAACTTCGGAGATCTCACGGGATCCGGTGTTTCAACACGGCTACGGCCGTTGGCTCCTTTTGAGTGATGAAGGATTAATTCATTTGTCATTTTATATTGTATGTAATGCAGTTCTCTAGAACTCCTTATCAAATTCTATATCTACCTGTGCATTATTCAATTATGGTCGTTCTGAGAGATTTTGTATAAAACGAAAATAATTATTTTAACTTTTTCCGTGAAATACTATCGTATTATGGTAAACTTTTCCTTGTTTTATACTGTCCTCTCTTGAAGCCGTTGCTTTTCCCAGATGAGGTATTTTAAAATACCACCGACATTCAAATTCCCAATTCTCCGTTTTAATCAATCAGAGTGTAGCTAAGCTCCAAAGCTTTAATACTTCATCACGCTTAAGTAATTGATTCTACCTTCAGTTTGCAAAAACTTTCATCAGCTCATAGCTCATTTCTAATATTTATAACTATGAGGTTTCATCTCCTCAAATGACAAACCGTAATCAACCAGGCCTGCTGAGAACGAAAGGTTATATTCTGAAAAGCAGAAAGATAAATTACTACGTCATTTCCCATTGTCTTGGGAACTAAAACAACTCTCAATGTTAGGTCCATTCTTGAAATAGACTGGCAGTTAATTAGATCGTGCTGAGTACATAATGCTGCGCTAATAATAATAATAATAATAATAATAATAATAATAATAATAATAATAATAATAATAATAATAATAATAATAATAATCGTATGGCGTCACGTGGAAGTATTTTAATTTGATGCCACCTGGTTGCTCGTCAATTTCGACGTTCTGCTTTACTGTGAGCCTATCATGTGGTAGATTTTTTTTTTTTTGCTTTACGTCGCACCGACACAGAAATTTTTTTGGCGATGATAGGATAGGAATGGCCTAGGAGTTGGAAGGAAGCGGTCGTGGCCTTAATTAAGGTACAGCGCCAGCATTTGCCTGGTGTGAAAATGGGAAACCACGGAAAACCATCTTCAGGGCTGCCGACAGTGGGATTCGAACCCATTACCTCCCGGATTCAAGCTCACAGCCGCGTGCACTTGACCGCACGTTCAACTCACCCGGTATGTGGTAGAGTAAACGGAATCTATCTTGGGTGTCTATGGCTGAGTATTAAATGGATTTTGTCGGGTAAACACCGAATACGTTACCAGACATAGAACGCCATGCAGTGTCGAATGGTCATTTTTCCGCCCATCAAAATTCCGACTAACTCTGCCGTGTTTGAACCCGCTATCTTGGGATCCGGAGACCGCCACTCACCACTGATCCGCAGTGGGAGCTTACATAATGTTGAAGAGATGTTATACACAAACCAAAAATGCTAGTGTCAGACGTGTATTTTAGTTTCTAATAGAACATTTAAGACCTCAGTCACCATAGCTCAACCTGCAGAGTATCCGACAGGAAATCAGAGGGTGTGGTTTTGGTTCCCAGTGGTGTCTGGCTGGTCATTTATTGTTAATATTTCTTTTTGCATGTACTTCATGCACTCACACGACCCAATGAGTTGAAAGTTTATTTCAAGTACAGGTCAGACGCAGTCTGTTTCAGTTTTCAACACCCCATGGCAAATAAACATTTCACTAGTTTTCATCATTCGCTATGCTTTCTATATACATCTTGCACTAAGTGCATTGTTAATCCTCTTGCACTCAGCCTTTGCTCGAAGCAGCTTAAACTATTTTTTGTGATTTTGCAAACAAATTACAGAAAATCAACACGTAAACAGTGTAACAAGTATTAAAATAAAATAAATCACACTAATACAGGAAACTATGAGCAGATCAGAAATTAATATATCTTGGGCGTATCATTAATGGAAAAGCCGAAAACAAATATTAAACTTTGAAATTATTTTCTGAAAGATAAATACTAATAATTTATAATTTCGTGTGGCTATTTCTAGCCGAATGCAGCCCTTGTAAGGCAGACCCTCCGATTAGGGTGGGCGGCACCTACCATGTGTAGGTAACTGCGTGTTATTGTTGTGGAGGGTAGTTTTATGTGTGGTGTGTGAGTTGCAGGAATGTAGGGTACAGCACAAACACCCTGCGCCCGGGCCATTGGAATTAGCCAATGAAGGTTAAAACCCCCTACCCGGCCGGGAATCGAACCCGGGACCCTCTGAATCTAAGGCCAGTACGCTGACCATTCAGCCAAGGAGTCGGACAAAAATAAATACTGGTCTTCAATAACAGAAAGATCAGATATTATTGCGTCTTTCTTCTTTAATATTACAACTGAAGCAAAGAAATTTTAATTCTGAATAATATTATGTGTGTGCTGCAATTCACTCATGAAGTGTGACATAAAGTTATTCACTGCACACGTAACTGTCAGCGATGTCAGGTTCTTCACCGTCCGATGCAGGTAAAAAGGTGTGACTGCTAAAATCTTCAGGAGTAAAATCGTCACCTTTAATATTACGGGAATCACTTTCGACACACAAAAATGTAAGTCTCTATTACTGTATAATTCATCTGAAAATTTAAGGATTTCGAAATAATTTGGCCTTGAACATGGCCCAGCCATTACGGGGGAAAATGACGCAAGCACGTATAACAGCGGAGTATACGTTATAATCGGGAAATACAGCAAACACACGATATACCAAAGAAACGTACAATCTCTAAACTAAAATGATAACAAGATCAAATTGTTGTACTCATAATCCAACCAAAAACAGATCCACGCAATAAACTTCGAACAACCACAACATACACATTCACGGCCAACAGATTTCATTTGTCGAAAACAAAAATAATTTCGTAGGGCTGGTGGATATATCTGTTGATTAAAATTAAAATTCAACGCTTTAAGTTACTGTCAAGATCATCTGTTATCATTTAACAGCCACATAAATGACCAAAATTCCAAAATAGGACAGAGCCGATGTATCGGCCCCGTGAGCGTTCTCGCCATAACCCCTCACCGCGATAGATCGGCGCGCTGAATGCAAGAGGATTAACATTTCCATGCTGGGTCTACAATCGTGTAGAAGTAAATCTAAGAGGGCTGATATATGGATTACTTCAATAAAATCTAATGACATAGTATTACTTTCATTATATTTTATAAAGATTTTTTATTTTCGTCTATCAGAGGCAGATGTAACACTAATTGCAGGTTATCAAAATATGTGAAAACTGAGAATGCCATCCGCCTAATTTTGCTTTTTCTAGGCAGTATACATGAATGCACTATAGATTCGTTGAACACACGAAACATCAAAGTAAAGGAAATGTAACACTACTCAATAAGGTTTTCATAACATAGACAAAAATAACTATTTTTAGGTAACTTGTATGTCCTGATCACGAATTTAGCCTTGAAAAATTGCCTACACGTCACACATTTTTTATAAACTCATATTTTTGTAGTTATTGAATCGTATAAAAATGCGTTAAAACCTACCCACTTTGAAAGAGGTTATGTTCTTTAACAATGATCTTTTACAGAAATACATATAATTTACGTTCTTTGGAAGTACCATGTGAAACATACTTTCTCTTTTGTGGTTTGAATGATTGTTACCTTTCGCGGTGGTTTATTGTTTTATTACCCTTATTATACGTCGGCACGGAGGGTAGGCATATCCGGCTATAACTGACTAATGGTAAGCAAAAATGGTTGCTTGCCGTTGCATTGTGAAAATACGGTTGCTTTCTGTTGTATTGTGAGACAAAAAACGTTTAGTTATGATCCTAGAAGTGTTGTGTGCGGTACTAGTTATTCTGCAATGGATCGCAACCATTGTTCATGAAAAAATTCTTCAAATAGTTTCCGCTATGTTTTCAGGGTTTTAACTTTGAAATCATAACGTCGATCAATTACGGACAATGTAATAAAATCATATTACTTGTATTTTGTCTGTAAAGTAGGTGATCAAGATAAAAATTGGGCACCACACGTGTGTTGTGTAACATGTTACGTGAAGTTAACAGAGTGGTTGCGGGGCAAAATTAACAATATGTCTTTTGCTGTTCCAATGATTTGGCGACAGCGTACCAGTCATCTGGAAAACTTTTACTTATGTATTACCAAAACAGAGGGTTGTTCAAGGAAAACTAAACGTAACATTGTGTATTCCAATCCGCCATCAGCCACAAGTCCTGTGCCATATTGTCCGGAGATTGCCGTGTCGCTGTCCCTCTCCCCCGCCCCAGTGGGGAAGATTATGTCATTCCAGAGGAGCACAAACAGTCAAAATCCTCAGACTACCCTTCAACTTCCGATGCTCCTACCTACATTCCCGAACATCATAAAACACCTCATCTGATACGACAGGCAAAACTTAATGATCTAATCGGGGATTTAGTTCTTTCCAAACAACTTGCTGAAGTATCAGGTTCTAAATTACAAGAATGGAACTTATTAGCAACAGATACCAAACTTTCATTGTTCAGAAAACGAAATGATAAGCTGACTACTTATTTTGCAATGGAAAATTCTGCTCGTGCGTGAACAAATGCGATCGGATTGATGGACGAATTAGATATTGAACACTACCCATAAGAATAGATACTGTTCATCGATTTATCAAAACTAAGCTTAAAATCATTTTATTACACAATGGCAAAACAAATCCTTCCATTCCAGTGGCTCACTCAGTCGCTATGAAAGAAATTTATGACAACATGGCACGAATGTTGAATGTAATAAATTATAATGAACATCGCTGGGCTATTTGTGACGATTTGGAAGTAATAGCTTTGTTGCTTGGATTACAAGGATGGCTTAGTAAGTTTTGTTGTTTCTTTATGTTTGTTGGATAGACGAGCAACAGTACAGCATTATGTCATGAGGGAGGCCTATCAGGAAAGGTTGTATTCCTGGTGAACATAATATTAAATATCCTCCACTATTACAAGGTGAAGAAGTACATTTACCGCCTCTGCATATAAAACTAGGGCTAATTAAACATTTTTGAAAGCTCTGTATAACAGTGGAGAAGCCTTTCAATACATAAAGACTCTGTTCCCTAAAATCAGTGATGCTGAATTAAAAGAACGCATATTTTTGGTTCCACAAATTAGAAAACTTTTGAAGGACAGTTTTTTTGAGAAAAATCTTACCCCTAAGGAACTAGGAGCATGAACATCTTTTGCATCTGTTGTAAAAGGATTTTTAGGGAATCACAAGGAAGAAAATTATCGCCAACTAATAGAGACGTTACTAAGAAACTACAAAGAAATGGACTGCGGTATGTCACTGAAGATCCACTTCTTACATTTACATCTGTACTTCTTTCCCGAGAACTTGGTAAGTGATGACCAGGGACAGCGATTATCAAGACATTGCTAAAATGGAGCCACAGTATCAAGAAAGATGGGATCATCCGATGATGGGCGATTATTGCTGGTTTTTCTTACGAAGGGAAGATCTAAGTTCACATAAGAGAAAAAAAAGTATTTTTCTCAATTTTATTGAATTAAGAGTAGTATTATAAGTCTTAACATATGGCCAGTTATTAATATACCAGTTCTATCAAATTCAAGCTACCCTTGCAAATTTTCATTAAAAAATGAGGGCAAAGTAATTTTTAATACATCAAAAATCCTTATTTATTCAATGTATCGAGTAAATTCTATAACACAAAAACGTGACGTGTTACGAACTTTTCACTATCATTTTCGTGTTCAGCGCATGCAAATTAGTTAAGATCAGTCTGTTTTATTAATTTTATGGGAAAATGTTCAAATTTGTTGAGTAGTGAATCGAAGTGAATCACATTTTATTGTTATTAGAAGTTGTTTGTCGATATATGGAATTGGGAGGTACTTGGAATAATTCCATGAAAAATATGAACAACTACTGTATACTTGATGACGTATGGCACTCAGCTGGGACCTGAGTTCATATTCGTTGAGGTTACTGTTAGAGCGATAAGATCTCTTCGCACTTGTCTATAAACCTCTCGGCATAATAGTAATGGCGTGTGGCCTCCGGAGAGTCCTGCTGCAGGTCTTTCGAGTTGACGCCGTTTAGGCGACCTGCGAAACTCATGTCATCATCCCGAGATAGTGCAGCTCTTTTTAGGCACACCCCCAATGGAGGTGAACTGCATGTACCATATCAACCACATACCAGCCCCTTCTGCCATTCTTAAATTTCTATCACTACCGGGAAACGAACCCGCGTCCCCCGAGGACGGCAGCTAATAACTCTTACCGTTACGCTACGGAGGTAGACCCCGTCATAATTAACATGACGAGCTCGAAGCTTGTTTATTTGAACTCATGCCTACCTATGGACATGTAATAATCGTAGGTTATTTTAATATCAACCTAATGAAATAATCAGCCCAGACTGAAAAATTAGTACACATTATATCTTCTTGTAATATGGCTCTCCTTACACACACTAATAGATCATACCACAACTTACAATCCGCAGAAAGTTCTAAATCATGGCCAAATTCCTATTCCATCCCTCTCAACTTGCGACTTATCCTATTTTCTTCGCGTACCCAAATACAAGCCGAAATTTACCACCTGTAGAAACCTTAAGGATATGAATTTGGATCACCTGAAGTATGATGCCTATAACCTACCCTGGAATGATATTCTACTACTTGACGATATTAACTGAAAAGTTGACAGATGTAATTCTCTTGTTACCAGACTCTACGACAAATATGCTTCCAAACGGCCTGTGAAAGTTAGTCGCCCTCTCTACCCCGTGGTTAAATGACGAAATTACGAATGTGATGGCTCGCCGTGACTCATGTTTCTGAAAATACAAGAGAACTCGCAATGAACGTTATGTCGAAAACTACAGTGTGCTTAGGAAGAGAGTCAAGCAAGTTCAAAGAAATCAAAAATATAAATACTTAAACTCCCTTTCAGGTAAATTAAACACAAGTAACGCTTGGAAACATCTTCGTTCACTGGGTATCGTGAAAGGTCAGCAGCAACAGACGGAACTAACTGTTCACCCTTGACGAGCTTAATGTATATTTTTCGGAAGATAGAATTCCGCCTAGCCTGATTAACCAGCCAGACGTAAATGCATACCAACCATACACTCCATCACATAATCTCCCACGGTTTAATTTTTAAGCTGTATCTGGCAACCAAAAGCTTTATTCATTAAATCAAAAACCGTAGGTGTAGATAATTTATTATTTATTTATTTAATCGTATGGTGATAATAACTACAAATTTATAAGTCCAGGTCCAAGTGTTTCAACCCCTCTGCAGCACTTTCTGAAAGATGAAACAGGTCGCTGGGGCTTCCGGAGTAGGCATGAAGAGGGCAGCGCAGGATGACATGGTCCATGGTCTGCTCCCCTTCATTGCATTCACACATTGGAGAAACCATCCAACCCCACTTACGGCGTAAGAAATTGCAGCGTCCATGCCCAGTTCTCAGTCTGTTGAGGCAACACCATAGTTTTCTTGGGAGGTCGAATCCCTTCATTTTCAAGGTTGGATTTAGGTCATGAGCATTTGTTCCAGATGTTGAAATTGACCACTCATCCCGCCAGCTCTCGTTTAGATTAAAATTATCCCTCAAGAGTCGGCCAACGAGTTTACTTGCTGGTCTCCTAGATCGAAATCGTCGTGGCGATGGGTAACAAAATTCCTGGTGAACTGGTAATGAGGGAGATGACCAGATCTTCTTTGCTTCTCTCAGTAGAGCTTCCTTTCTCCTCAGGTGTGGTGGTGGGATATTACTAAGTACGGGTAACCAGTGGCGAGGTGTTGACTTTACAGTACCAGTTATGCAGCGCATGGTATCATTCAGCTTAGTATCCACTTTATCCACATGTGCAGTTTCCAGCCATACTGGGGCACAGTATTCCACTGCAGAGTAGACAAGACTGATACCCGTTAATCGTAAGCAGTCAGCTGAGGCCCCCCAGGAACTGCCACAAAGCTTGTGTAGGATGTTATTCCTTGTAGCGATTTTTTGAGAGAGCTTGGTGAGATGACATTTGTAGCTCAGAGTTCTGTCCAGTGTGACTCCTAGATATTTCGGGAACGGGTTGTACTTTAGTTTTTCACCAAGGAATAAGACAGATGGCTCATAGTTTGCGAAATATCCCCATACATCTCATTTACAACATTATAGGTGACACACATTTTCAACTACTGTCTTAAAAATGATTACTTTTCATCTCTTTTTAAATGAGTTATTCTAAAACCCAAGAAACCTGATCCTAGACTATCTTCTGATTATCATCTTGTCTCTATTCTTCCGGCTCTTTCTAAAGCTTCGGAACGACTTGTGTACGAATAAGTAATGTTTTATAATCGGACTTTAAGAAGGGATGCAGTACTGCAACTGCTCTCCTTAAAGTGACAGAAGACATCAGATTCGCAACGGAACAACACCAAGTGACTGTTCTCACGCTGTTGGATTTCATTGGTGCTTCTGACACAATGGACTTACAATAATTAGTTGGGAAATTGGAATCTTACTGGTTCAACTGTTAGCGCTAGAGTTCTATACATCTTATTTGAATGACCGTTGGCAGCGAGTATAACTCATGAAAGTACAGTATTTCAGAATGGTGACCTGGGAAAGTAGGCACCCTGCGGGGCAGGGTCTTGGGACCACTACATTTTTCGCTGTACATCGATACCTCGTCTACACTAAACTAATGTAATTATCACTTACGTGCAGATGACCGCTGCAGAATAAGCGGATTATCACATGCAGTACAAAACGTAAACGCTGACTTGAAACAACTAAGCGAATACGCACAATTAAACAGGCTTTTCATAAACCCATTAAAACACAAGCAATCATTGCCGGTTCTCGGAAGCTACTGCACGTGATCAACAGTGCACGTACTCCAACCCTGCTAATGAACTATAAAATCATTCCTTACAGTACAACAGTGAAAAACCTTGGCATGGCTATGACTGAAACTCTAAATAAACGGAACATACCACAAATGTATGCCAGAAGGTTTTTGTTTTGCTTCATCCATTGAAAAGGAACAAAGACTAGGGCAGACTTAAATTCTTCCTCTCCTCGACAACTGTGATCTAATCTTTGTTGGCACAACTAAGGAACAAACTATAAAACTGCCGCGAGCTTTTGTTGCCTCAGATTCATTTGTAACTTGAGATATGATGTGCGTATAACTCTTAAATATCAAGAACTTCACTGGCTAAAAACTGAAAAAATACGTAAATATCACATACATGTATTAAAACATAAACTCTTTCATAGCAACTTGCCTCAGTTCATTTCCTCTAAACTACACTTTCTCTCCTACTTTCATAACTGTAACCCTCGCGCTGGCTCTACCCTTGCAATTCCTCTCCACCATTTATCTGCGTATAACAATTCGTTTACTGCGACCGGTTCCAGACTTCGGAATTTCTTACTAGTCAGTGCCAGGGACAGTGGCTCATTAACTAAATTCAAGAGATCTTGCCGAGATTACCTGTTGAAAGCTACCGACTGATGTGTGCATTGCACAGCTGAGTGAACGGTGACAAACTGTGTTCCTCTGGTGTATGTAGACCTAGATGATAGTTGTGTAATATGTGCATTTATTGTGTGTGTGTGTTTGACCAATACTATGTCATAATTGTTAATGTATAATTAATAATTAATAACTATAATAATAATAATAATAATAATAATAATAATAATAATAATAATAATAATAATCGGAAGACCTGCACCAGGCCTCTGCGGAGGCCACACGCTATTAAAATCTAGAAAAATATCCGGTTGTTATTATTATTATTATTATTATTATTAGTAGTAGTAGTAGTAGTAGTAGTAGTAGTAGTGGTAGTAGTAAAACTAACCTAACCCCATTGCACTACAGCCCCGAAGGGCCTTGGCCTACCAAGCGTACGCTGTTCAGTCCGAAGGCCTGGAGATTACGAGGTGACGTGCGGTCAACACGACGAATCCTCTCGGCCGTTATTCTTGGCTTTGTAGACCGGGGCCGCTATCTCACCGTCTGATAGCTGCTCATTTCTAATCACGTAGGCTGAGTGGACCTCGAACGAGCCCTCAGATCCAGGTAAAAATCTCTGACCTGGCCAGAAATCGAACCTGGGGCCTCCAGGTAAGAAGCTGGCACGCTACCTCTACAGTAGTAGTACTGTAGTATAGGAGTAACTAATTCTCCCAATATTGGAAGACGTTAAGCCAATAACTCAACTTCCGTCGCCATAAGACCTTCTGTGTCGGTGCGACGTAAAGCCCCTAGCAAAAAAAATAATAATAACTCAACCAATTCTTCTGTAGGTTCTTCTTGTTAATCCAATAGGCTTTCATTCTTTCCGACAAGGCTTGTTTAAGTTCTGCCGACCACTTTGGCCTGTCCTGTTTTTGTTTTGGTTGCTCTGATGTAACTTCCCAATTGTTACTTTGCGTCTAAAGATGTCTCCTTCTAGAATGTCTCTTGAACTTTTATTATTACTACAAGAACTTCGTGTGGCTGTTGCTAGCCTGATTGCAGCTCTTGTAAGGCAGACAACTCCGACGAGGATGGGCGAAATCTGCGTGTTAGCGTGGTAGAGGATAGAGTTGTATGTGGTGCGTGAATTGCAAGGCATTTGAGGACATCACAAACACACAGTCTCCGAGCCAATGGAATTAAACGTTTAAGATTACAATCCCTCGACGTGGCAAGGAATCGAATCCGGTGCGCTAAGGTCTGAAGGTCAGGACACTGATTACTCAGCCTTGGAACCGGATATTTTCCATGATTTTAATAGCGCGTGGGCTCCGGTGAGGCCTGCTGCAGGTCTTTCGATTTGACACCATATAGACGACTGCGTGTCTGTGAGGATGGGACCTTATCTATGATGAACTCTAATGCTGAAAACGACAAGCACACCCAGCCATCGAAATTAACTAATGAGTATTAAGACCCCTGAATCGGCTGAGAATCGAACCCGGGATCCCTTGGACCAGAGGCTAACCATTTACCATGGAGCCGGGCATTTTCTAGATAACTTACGAATCTGCTCGAACACGTAGATCCTTGTATGTGTACTATGTATGGATTCATGCACATCTGTATGTAAAATAATAGATTTATCAAGTAACTAACTTCTGCAAATGCTGGGCTGAGTGGCTCAGATGGTTGAGGCACTCACCTTCTAATCCTAACTTGGCAGGTTCGATCCTGGCTTGGTCCGAGGCTATTTGAAGGTGCTCAAATACGTCAGCCTCGTGCCGGTAAATTTATTGGCACGTAAAATAACTCTTGCGGGACTGAATTCCGGCACCTCGGCGTCTCCGAAAACCGTAAAAGTAGTTAGTGGGACAAAAAAATAACATCATTATTATTAGCTCTGCTAATAAAATCGGAAAACTGACTACTGACGGGACTTAGAAGTCTCGATTTTCAACAAAGAATAATTTTTCTTCTTCTTCTTCTTCTTTTCCCTCGCATTTTTCTCCATTTCTTGGGGTTAGCACTTGATCTGATTTTAACCAAGATGCCCTTCCTGATGACAACCGTATATGGAGGTATATATTCACTATTGCGTGTTGCGATGGTGTGGTGTGATGTGTTGTGTGTAGATGAAGAAAAATATGAGGTCGAACACAAAACCCAATCCCGAGGCAGATAAATTAACAATACCCAGGTTCAAATCTTCGGACAGGGCTTGAATCGAAGCCGGAATCCTCTGAATCGAAGGCCAGAACGATGACCAATTAGCCAAGGAGTCAGGCAGGATTCATAAATAATTATTCTTCGAAAAACAAAAATGAACCTAGTTTACCCACCTTAAAGACATTCTGTAATATAAAGTATCAAAATATATTTTTTCTTATGCTTGGACTAGAAATTGTCAAATCCGTAAACATTTCCATCATTTCCAATGTTCTCCGATAAGGGTCTACCTAACAGAGCAAATAGTAGGCCTATATCATTACTTGTATGTGATATAAACAAATTTCCATTCAAATTAGCAATAACATCAGTCGCTAAGTTCATAAAGTAACTGATGAATGCAGTGCCAGTAATGGTCTATTCTATTCTATTCTATTGGACATATGGATGAGGTTACCAGGAAATTAATAAAGACGGAATATTCAGGTGCAGTTGAGTTTGTGATGGTTTGGTACTGCAAATCGAAAACTAACTCTATTATGTAAAATCAATGTACTATCAACATGAGTTGTGGGCGATAGATACTCAGTGGATCAAGGCTGAAAGCACGTTTCACTGGTAGCGATAATTAACAAAGTACAAGCTCGTGGCGTAGTTGTAGCTCGACTGCTCCTTACCTGGAGTCCCCTAATTCGATTTCAGGATCGTCCAAGAATTTTTGATTCAGATACGGATCGAGGTTGACTCGGCCTCGTGAGGAGCGGTGTGACATGAACAGTAGATGTCTTGGTCACGAAATCCAAGCAATACGTATTGCGATATCATTGTACTGAACACTTTGTGCAAGAAGAAAGACCGAGCTCGATAGCTGCAGTCGCTTAAGTGCGGCCAGTATCCAGTATTCGGGAGATAGTATGTTCGAACCCCACTGTCGGCAGCCCTGAAAATGGTTTTCCGTGGTTTCCCATTTTCACACCAGGCAAATACTGGGACTGTACCTTAATTAAGGCCACGGCCGCTTCCTTCCCACTCCTAGCCCTTCCTTGTCCCATCGTCGCCATAAGACCTATCTGTGTCGGTGCGACGTAAAGCAACTAGCTAGAAGAAAGAATATAATAATGTTATTCGTTTTACTTCCCACTAACTACTTCTACGGTTTTTGGAGACGCCAAAGTGCCAGAATTTAGACCCACAGGAGTACTTTTACGTGCCAGTAAATCTAACGACACGAGGTTGAGGCTGATATATTTGAGCCTGTCAACCTGGGGCCAAAAGGCCAGCGCCTCAGCCGTCTGAGCCACTCAGCCCGGTCAGAAGAAAGAACATTATTGAAAATGCGTAATAGAAACATAAAACGCATTCAATTTGATTTTAAATAATTATTGTTTTCAAGGCAGAAAGCGCAATGCCATTGGTAGGTGGAATGTCTCACAGAATTTAACACATTTTCATGGTTTTGTGCCCCTATCCTGATTAGGAGGCCCACGATTTCTATGTTGTACGCTTCCTTATATAATGCCCCGGTCTAGAAAGCTAAGAATAACGGCCGAAAGGACTCGTCGTGCTAATCAACGACACCTCGTAATCTGTAGGTCTTCTGGCTGAACAGCGGTCGCTTGTTAGGCCAAGGCCCTTCAAGGGCTGTAGTGCCATGGGGTTTGGTTTGGTTTGGTTTGTTATATAATGGAACTGTTCTCGGGGAGGATTCGAAGCGATATAGCATACACTCTTGTTGTCTTTGTAGGCAACGATATCGATCGTTAGAGTGCTTTCATACTCTGTCCAAGGATGGATCTCTTCATGAACGGTGAATCCGTATCTTCTAACGCCTGAGCAATTCTTACTTGATTGTCTTGCCGACTGAAGTTTATATCGCCCTCAATTTATTCACAAAGATGCAGTGAATGCAAAATGGGACCTGATGTACAGCAGGTCATCTTAGATAGTCCGGCTCCATGGCTAAATGGTTAGCGTGCTGGCCTTTGGTCACAGGGTTCCTGGGTTCGATTCCCGTCAGGGTCGGGAATTTTAACCATAATTGGTTAATTCCGCTGACACTGGGGCTGGGTGTATGTGCCGTCTTCATCATCATTTGATCCTCATCACGACGCGCAGGTCGCCTACGGGAGATAATCAAAAGATCTGCATCTGGCGAGCCGAACATGTTCTCTGACACTCCCAGCACTAAAAGCCATACGCCATTTCATTTCATTTCCATCTTAAATATCAGAGGGTTTCATATGAATAGTCCAACTCACACATCACACATAACACTATCCTCCACCACAATCACACGCAGTTACCTACACATGGCAGATGCCGCCCACCCTCATCGGAGGGTCTGCCTTACAACGGATACACTCGGCTAGAAATAGCCACACGAAATGAATGAATTAATTAACTAATGTGAATAGTCTTAGCGTTAGTACTACAAACTCAATCATCCTTTAAAATTTTCAGAAGTTCTTACATCTCCCTAAAATATTTACTGTAGCAGTCAAATATCCTCATCCATGTTCACTTGATTTTGAAGGAAGAGGAATATCGGAACCTTCCTGCCGAAATACGAACACATCCTTCACAAAAGAGTTGTTTATTAATCTTATAAAATACCAATTTCAACTCCTTTGATCCGATAATGTGGTCGAGAGAGGAGAAGACATTGGAAGTGCATACAGGGTAGGCTGCATGCATGAAACAGTCAACGAAAACTATGAAATCTTCGTGTGCACCAACAGTAAGGCCTGTGTATAGTGGTAGGCAACACCTTAAACGCCTGAGTATCGTGAAGTCTCGCGGAGACATGCTGAAATAGAAAAGCCACATAATTTCGACGATTGTTAATTTGGAGTGCCACCTAGGGACTTGGAATTAATTCTCATTTTAGTGGAGTACTGTAATAGTTAGGGGTTGGCACCTTCTGGCTAACTTCTTCTGTTTTTAAGTTGCCCCTACTGTAATTTCAAAATTAAGTCAACCAAACGTCGCCCAGCTCGCCGTTATAAATAAGAGCGGTCTTGCACCTGTATCCTGATCAGTGCATCCACAACGGTAAGGTTATACCACACTTAAGGGAACCGGTGAGCCGGGAAGCCTCTTAGGCGACTAAAATTCACTTATCCTTATTACTTGCGTGTGGCGTCGAAAAGATGATTGAGTTCCCCTCTAGCATGTAAAGGTTAGGGCTGAGCCGCATATACCTTATTAATGCAGGGTTTTCACATTTTAACTTAATTTTATAAAATGCATGTTTCTAGGGTTCCTTATTACGTGTGTACGACCTGAGCGGATGTCGAATCATAAAGAAACACGAGTGTGTACCCTCGTTTCCCTTATTCATTTGAATAAATCATTTATTTCTTTATTTTCTGCCTTTTACTTTCCTGGCCTTAGTCATAACTAGCTGATGTGCTCCTGCCTCGCTACGGAAAACTACATTGCATACAGGATTTTTTTTGCTATGGTCTTTACGTCGCACCGACACAGATAGGTCTTATGGCGACGATGGGACAGGAAAGGCCTAGGAGTTGGAAGGAAGCGGCCGTGGCCTTAATTAAGGTACAGCCCCAGCATTTGCCTGGTGTGAAAATGGGAAACCACGGAAAACCATTTTCAGGGCTGCCGATAGTGGGATTCGAACCTACTATCTCCCGGATGCAAGCTCACAGCCTCGCGCCTCTACGCGCACGGCCAACTCGGCATACAGGATTAGCATTATAATGTAGGTTAGGTAGTGTACACGTTGTGAGTAAGATTGTATTAATATTATCATTGTATTAAATTGCATAGCTCTTAACGTTAACCCAGAAATGCGACGGGGAAGTCACCATACGTATTTTCTCACGTCAATACTGGGGGAATTTTGATTGTAATGGTAGACCCTCTTGCATACCATCGTTCACAATCAAGTCGGGGAGTTTTCATTATAATGGCGGTAACACACAGTCTAAAGTTTCAGAGCTGGAATGACCAGGCCGCAGACAGCCATGAACACCTCTCTAATACTACTATTAAATGTTTCCAATCCTCCATTCCATTATTTAATTAAGTGTGCACACAGCTCACACCAATCAGCGCCTCAGAGTAGGGATCGAACGGCTAGAATACTGTGATGAACCAGTGTGTTACGTACCAGCAGTATCAGAAAATGTATGAAACAGAAGAACAGCATGCTAAAGAAGAAAGTTATCTAATTCCCCAGCTTTCTTCCGCAAATATTTAGGCAGGCTGTTTTACTTGGTACGCAGCAGTAACCCCATCTATCGGAGTTGAGTGGCACCATAAGAGACAAAGAATATCACAACAAACAATGATCATTTTAATGTTATTGTTGATCAAGGTTATGAGCTTTCGATATTGTAGGCCTTCGCATTTAGTTTTCTTCCGACTCTGAAATACCACTCTTATCAAAGCCGGTACGATAAAACTGAATAAAACATAAATAATAGGAGATTACATTCTCTTTAACATTTTTTATGTAGTAATTTTCGATAGAACCAATAACATAGGTATTTAAAAATTAAATATTTGGCGCCTTCCCCTAAACTACCTTTTAATCTCGGGTGAATAAAATTATTTATAGCCTATAGTTTCTTATACCCCGACTCTACATACTGATTTTCATTAAATTCTGTTAACCCATTTTCTCGTGGCTCGGCGTTGATATGGACTTAGCAACAAAAATGCAAATTTATGAACATGTCTGTTATCATAGCCGGTACGGTAAAAATGTATAAGACAGAAATTATAAATAATTTAATTGTGTATAACTTTAGTTGTTTAGTAATTATCGATAGGATCACTAATAACATAAATATTTGAGAATTCAATTTTACGCCTTCCCTTAAACTACCATATCACCCAGCGTGAATAAAATGATTTATAGGCTAGATTGTAGTGGTCATTCCCCGACTTTACACACCGATTTTCATTAATTTTTTCAGCCATTTTCTCGTGATACGCGTACATACATACATACATACATACATACAGACAGACAGACAGACAGACAGACAGACAGACAGACAGACAGACAGACAGACAGACAGACAGACAGACAGACAGACAGACAGACAGACAGACAGACAGACAGACAGACAGACAGACAGAAATGACAGAAAATTAAAAAGTGCAGTTACTTGTTACTGTGGAAACGACCGATACAGAAATACCATTATTTTTAAATTCTGATCAATGTACAAACAAAACTCCTATCCTCTGCGTCTCCGGGCCTTCTGCCCCACTAGGTTTTATTGTTCTTATGTCACAATATTGGTTGAGTGGGTTTAGTATCACATTCTATTTGTTTTTGGCCTTTTCTATTGAACATTCTATTCAAATTATTCTTGGCCTTCAAGTACTATCTTCTTCTCCTGTTTATTCTGGATCCTTCTGATCCTAATGTTATGTTACTTCAGTATTACATGAGGGCAGCGAGTGTCAAAAGATGCAAAAGCTGGCACTTTTAAGGTTCATAATTTCGTTCCGTGAATGTATTTAGAAGGTACCTTGATGTGGGTGGTAGGCCCTTAGGATCATGAAGGTTGGAAGTTCGATCTCCCTTTGGACTATAGGCTTTATTGTTGGAAGCTCACGCTTCTTGCTTGTGCAATATACTAAAGATTTGTTTTACCATGGCAAAGGCTAATAAGTTTATTGGATGTGAAACCCATTCTCCCCGAGTCTTTATGGAGCTCTAAAGCTTGAATTCTTAAACAGTTATATCCCGTTCTAAATATTTATTCCCGTTCTTAATTAATATTGTCGTTGTTGTTGTTGTTGTTTAAAAAGAGAAAAAAAGAAGGAACAAAGTATTATTTAGGAAATACATTCAAAAAAATTTATGAGGTTATTTTGTCCAGAATCAAATGCCCTGCCGCTTCTTGCTCTCTATTGCCCTTGTGCGTGTAACAGTTTTCTTTCCTTTATTTAATAAGTTAGCTAACCTATTTTTATTTATATCAGTTTACGTCAGACGATCTTTGAGAGGGGTACCAAGATTAAGTCATCTAACAATTAAGTAGGCAACGTAACGTCCAAATTTGTCCGTTATTCTGTCAACAGAGATCCTCAATTATGGATCTCCGTGATTCTCCCTGATTCTTCGTACATAGAAATTAAAAATGCTTTCAGAAGTAATTAATAGTGTATATTTCCAAGAAATGTACACGTAGTTAAAAATGAAATTTTGCACAATTTTTTAATACAATGTTTGTTGCTGGAATGACACGACACAAACCAGTAGTTAACTCATTTCTCCAATATAAAATCTCGGAGACCTCTGTACAGAGGATCTGTTTCCGTTTAAACATCCTTTCTACACCGAATATATCCATCGCACCCTCTGATTTCTGAATAACAAAATATTTCAAGTATAATTTTATTTCAGTGTTTGTGAATACCCGTTTAACTTTTCGTAAGTGTGCAAATTACAAAATTCATCTCAACACACAAAATTGAGGAAAAACATGTTCGTCCTACCGTTCTGTTGTTTATGTTGTTTTTGTTGTTGCTGTGAACTTGTAAAAAAAAATATTTTTTTCATTCTTCAAGTAATGCAGAAATTCGTGTAAGTATGGGCAAATTGCGGATGTACCGCACGAATTTGTTTTCTGCGTTACGCACCATATTCCTTTCCACATTTAAATGCTTGGATCTCAACAGATCGACTAATTATTAGTGGATAGACGACGTCCATTCTGCTGAATGCAGGAATTCTACAAGGGTGCGTTCACATTTTGTCATTAATTGCCAGGATTTCCAAAGAGAAGGGTATATTTACTACCAACCTTTGAATTTAGTACAACAAACTGTTAAGAAGCATGTCCAACTCCTTGGCTGAATGGTCAGTGTTGAGGCCTTTGTTCAGAGGGTCCCGGATTCGATTTCCGGCCGGGCCTGGGATTTTAATAGCGTCTGATTAATTCTTCTGTCTTGGGGACTGGGTATTTGTGTCTGTTTCAACACTTGATCTTCATATTCAGACAACACACCATACTACCAACCACCACAGAAACACACAATATTGATTACATCCCTTCATACGATTGGCGCAAAACATGAGCTATACAATTCGCACCCGCGACCCCCCAGGTGTGGTGATAAACGGTAGAATAAGAAGAAAAGGAAACATAAGAAGCATAAAGCACATTTATGGAAAGTATAAATAAAAACAAATACGAAACACAATTTTAAAAAGTGAATATAATTTGGACATAAATAGAAAATAAATATTATGGTCATTCTCGGTACTATTTCATTTATTTATTCAGCTAAATATTAATAGCAACATAGACCGGTAAACTATAATACATGTATGAAGATTAAGTGATTAGCCATTCTTTCGTATAATACTACCTGTCACTCGGTATAATTGCCATATGTGTCCCAGCATACAGAATGACGGAATATTCTACAGTGGAACTACCGGAGGTAAGAGTAAAACCAATATTAAAAAGTTTAGAAACAACTATAGATCTAAAATCGGCTTTTGAATCACCACAGTATATCCAGGTATGTAACTATTGAACAAGGAGCCTTCTTCGTTGCTAGCCATTTGAATCGAAGTACAATATATTATAAATTTATTTGTAGAATCGCGTGGGCTTGCGCTGGCCAATGACATTTCCAGTGGTAATGGGTGAATTCAATGAATGTGTGTAGTATCATCGGAAAGCAAACAGAAATTTGTTTCGGAGTCATGCATGTTCAAATAAGCATCCACTTTAGTTCTTTTCTGTCATATTCTGAACTTCTGTATCTCATTTACGTCCCTCTATATGTAAATGACTGTTTGGGATGAGATTTAATGGAATGTAGTGTAAATAAAGTAAAATCTCAGAGAGACCTTTCCGAAAATAAAAGTGGTTTACATTCAAATTATTGTTGGCTCTGAAGTTTTTCATAATTCGTTCATAAATAACTCCATCTCTCAGTGATGAAAGTTGGCAGTCTATCATGAAACATATTTTACTACTTATCTCCATAGCACCCGATCTTCTGTTTCCTGGTTTAATTGATCCAGATTTCCGTTTTTCTCCCTTTTATTTCATTTTCCCTTCGCAATGATCATATTCTTCGAGATCTTTGTCGTTGAAAATGTACACGTTGTCCTCTTGCCTACATACATGACAAGAGAGATATAGAATTCTCTGGTAACTAATGGAGGATGTACTTTAATTCACAATGAGTTCACACTGATTTGCTTGTTCCTTTTTACCCCCACGATACCCACGGCATTATAATATATGATCACATCTCGAAAGCATGGATTCTTTCTAATCACACGATTCTTCCAGACTACTGACACATTTGATACAGTATCTCCGACGTGCTGGTGGTAATTTTTGATTTAAGAGGAACTACAACTAGGTAACCATCCTCCAGTACCTCTGAATACTACAATTCTCCACCGTATTTCGTCAATTTAGCCACCACACTTTCCTAAAACAGAGCTTGAAATACGAAGGCTATAATAAAGTTGTGGCAACGTAGTCCAGACACTCGCAGGAGATCGGACATGCGCAAATAGGATATAGGAAGGCTCAGATGGCGCTGTTGTCGATGTGTAGTGTGAATTTGACGGGCATCCAGTAGAGAGTGATGTTGCTGTGTGGCGTTCAAGTGGAGAGTGTCGATTTCACCACTCTAAAGCATGCTTCAAAACGTGATCAGCTTGTGTGGATTCAAATCGAAGTTGCCCAACGCAAAAATGCATCAGAATGTTATCGAGGATTACGTGAAGCCTGTGGAAAGATTGCATTACCCTATAGGACGGTTTTAGAAGACAGTGTATGGCGTGAAATGTGCTAGGTTGCGAGTCCAGCCGGAAGAGATATGAAAGTTTTTTAAACTACATGTGCCGTGTGCCGATGTTTCTATTTTACGCTATTTTATTGTTTTGTTTACCCTGTTTCCGTATTGTCATGGCCATCGGATCCCAGAAAAATAGTGATCGTGGGCCATATGAAAGTGTCTGTCGTTTATTATATGTTAATTTCTTCTGGCTTATAAATTGGACATTGTTATTTTTCTCATTTAACCGATCAATTGGGTAATTTACTGAAGATCTGGAGGAAAATAATAAAGATACTGATACTGAATAGGACGGTTGCACGATGGGTCAAGCGTTTCGAGCGGGGCGGAATGAGACTACGGATTTGCACCGCACAGTTCGGCCGTCCATTCCTCAAGATCAGATTGACAGCGTGAATGGTCTGGTTTCCGGAGACCATCCATGGACTGTCCGGAAATTAGCTATACATTTTCGTCTCAGTCATCAATCGATGTGGCACATACTGAAAAATGTCTTAATATGAGGAAAAATGCGTCCCGTTGGGTTCCACATCAACTCACTGACGTACAGAAATGACACCGGTATGCGCTGGCTGGCAACCACCCGAACAGATGCCGCAACGAAGGAGACCATTTATGCAGCGTAATGTCGCCATTGATGACTCATGGGCAAGAGCCTGCGAGCCTGAGTTAAAGCGTCAATCGAATTAATGGCGTCGCTAAGGTTCGCCACGTCCACAGACATTTCGACAGCAACCCAGTCGGGTGAAGCTTATGCGGATTGTGGCATACGATTACACATACTATGCCTGAGCGATAAACCGTCAACAGTGACTACTATTGCCGATTTCTGGAGCGACATCTGCGTACGGCTGTATGGCGCAAATGTGATGTTTATTGCGGGACAATCTCTTATTGTGTTGCATAACAAGGTACGTTTTCATGTCGAAAACAATGTCAAGCTCATACTGCTACAGTAGCATTGGATGTTCTTGGAACACCCTCCGTACTCACCAGACATGGCTCCTTGCGATTTCGACCTGTTTTCGAAGTTGATGGAACTTCCCCGAGGCCGGTGACTTCCTGACTTTGCATCTGTTCTCCACGCAGTAGGGCGCTGTGTCGCTGTCATCAACAAAGAACACCTTGCCAACAGTCCCCAACGGCTTCCCGACGTTTGGTAAAATGCAATAGACTTTGCGGGTGACTACATTGAAGGAATGTAATGCACTTGTATTTATTAGCTCATACAAATATTGAGACCACTTTATTTGCATCCCTCGTAAATAAATGTATCCACTCTCTCGCGCCCAGACACTAAATTTCTTAGTGGAAGCGACCCAGGTAAAAAAATAACAATGATCTTCGTCTTATCATTAACGATCTTCAAACCACGTTTTTCACTTTCACGTTTGCCTCTGTTTAGAGTTATTTCACCCCTGTTCCTGTTTGCGCACAGAGTGCAAATTCATCGGAAAGTCTTCGGTAGTTGATTCGTTATCCACAAATTTTATACTGCCTCTGCAGTCGTCCGGACTTGCGCTGATTATATATTCCCTACAAGAATTGAACAGAGCTTACGATAGAATACATTCCTGTGTAACCTCCACGATAAGTTAAAACGGATATATTGAGCAAGTCCCTGATATATTTTCTTGGAAAATAAATCACTGGGGATGCTTTTTCATTAATATACACGCACGGTTGTAAAGATGCGTATGTAAACACCTCACTTGGTACAATTCTTATTTTTCTCATCATGTATATTACCCCTTTGTTTTTGCCAGTCTAACTTCCCTCATTATTATTTTTTTCTTTTTGTTTACTCAGCATAGCAAAGAACAGCAGAGAGAGAGAATCCAGTAAAAGTAGATTATGTAAGCATGCCTCTAGGAAGCAGTTTCATTGTTTGCTTTGACTCGGTCTTGTTTAGATAAAATGACGCACGAATCCCTCCCGCATGTGTGTGACATGTATACTGTATTATTCCCTTGCTAAACTATCGTGTGTGGCACGTTGTGGAAGATAGAAAACATTGGTCAAATTTGACAAGCAAATATCGGTAAATATTAGACTACAAATCTATTAGGAATGAGTTCCTTTTGTCCGGTTTCATGTGGAGTCAGTTTCATTTACTTAGATGTATACAGTACGTTACTAGCGGTACCCTTATGCTGCATTACACACACAAATAACAATACATAAACTTAAACCACTTGTCTGCTAAGTATTTCAGCGTCTGCAGTTCTCAATTCGTTTGAGTTTCGCTAGGTTTATCAGTAAGGCACAAGGACAATTGCTTAAAGTTATAGGACTCTATCTTCATAAACAGTGTTTCTCCCGTAGTCAACTGTATATGGGCTGTTCAAGAGTCGGAAAGGAAAAAACTGTATGTAAATATCTTAACTCCAAGTGGAAATACATTTAATATAGTTTATCTGGAAGCTCTATCAGGAAAAAACAGTTTGTTTTTTGTATAATATGGTCTTTTACATAGATTTAATATTATCTGTAGCATCCACCAGCGCAGTACCTTAAGCACTGCAAGTAAAAAATAATTTAAAATAAAATAATTCATGCAATTTATAAAAACGTTGTGCGTTAATAAATATAATGTACTTTTGTTTTTCTGTTAAATAACTTATTTAAAAACATAAAGCGCGTGAATCGAAAACGCGTACCTGTTAGTAGATATATAATATGGTGTAAGGTATTATTTTATATTTTACAATGTATAGTGTATAGCAGGAGAGAATTTGTTTACAGCATGTTTTTTTAATATTTGAGTTGTTTCTCTCCTAACTCTTTTGAGTCTAACCTAGGACCCTTGGACTAAAGGCCAGCACGCTAATCATTTAGCTGTGGAGCCAGAAGTGAATCTCTTATGCAGTTGCCACTAGGGGTACTGAACGAGCACTTGAGGGAACGTGAAAAGAAAGCACTCCGTAGTGAATATCATTCCTGTACAGTGTGCTCTCTGCGACAAGGCGGTGAAGGTGCAATGAACTGAGAAGACTACACACACTGTACTGTACACCTCGGTAGTCACTCTCCCTGTGGTTGGGTCCGCTCTTTCCAGCTGCACGCACTTGCTCATAATGGCATGCTGAATGAATTGTTGGGGGGGGGGGGTAATGACAGTCCAAGCACAGTATGCCCAGCACACACACAACTCAACTCAGTGGAACGCAGGCGATGATCCAAGGACCTCAAAGTGTGTCCAGAATATCTTCCAATTACATGCGTTGAAGAGCCAGACGTATAAATCTCGCATCTGCCTGTATGGATCTGAATGCTTGAACGGGAAAAGGAAGCATGATTATTAACTGCACGTGAGGGAGATGCGAATTCTGCGAAAAAAAGGAAATGTATGGCTTTAGCGCCGGGATATCCCAGGACGGGTTCGGCTCGCCATGTGCAGGTCTTTCTATATGACACCCGTAGGCGACCTGCACGTCGCGATGAGGATGAAATGATGATGAATACAACACATACACCCAGCCCCTTGCCATTGGAATTAACCAATTAAGGTTAACATTCCCGACCCGGCCGGGAATCGAACCCGGGACCCTCTGAACCGAAGGCTAGTATGCTGACCGTTCAGCCAACGAGTCGGACAATTCTGCGGGGTCTGCTGGCATCACTTTGTGGTACAACTTACCGGTTAGCGGCAAAATACCTCGAAACAATGGTCTACACCATCATTAAAATTGCCTCCATATTTCGATATTGTTAGTGGGTAAAGAATGAAAAGTTTGCCTCTGTGGTGTAGTGGTTAGTGCGATGAGCTGCCACTCCTGGAGGCCCGGGTTCGATTCCCGGCTCTGCCACGAAATTTGAAAAGTGGTACGAGGGCTGGAACGGGGTCCACTGAGCCTCGGGAGGTCAACTGAGTAGAGGTGGGTTCGATTCCCATCTCAGCCATCCTGGAAGTGGTTTTACGTGGTTTCCCACATCTCCTCCAAGCAAATGCCGGGATGGTACCTAACTTAAGGCCACGGCCGCTTACATCCCTCTTCTTTGTCTATCCCTTCCAATCTTCCCATCCCCCACCAAGGACCCTGTCAGTATAGTAGGTGAGGCCGCCTGGGCGAGGTATTGGTAATTCTCCCCAGTTGTATTCCCCTACCCGATGTCTGAAGCTCCAGGACACTGCCCTTGAGGCGGTAGAGGTGGGATCCCTCGCCAAGTCCGAGGAAAAAGTCAACCCTGGACGATGAACAGATTAAGAAAGAAAGAAAAAAGAATGAAAAATTTAAACATCTAAAAACTATAAGTTTTCAAAATTTCAATTCAGTTTTCTAGCTCGTTTGACTGATTTTGCCGCCATCCTGATTTTTAGGAGGGGATTAAAATTAGGACTTTCAGGAAACATTTAAGCCAATGAAACCTATAGGTTATCGTTTTGGATAAATATATCCGACTGCGTTCTTATGCCGAGTCCCAAATTTGAATACCGCCAGCGTGGTCCCCTCAGGGGATTTTGAAAATTTTCGCTTTTGTTAGGGATCCTGAAGTCATAAGCTTCACTGGTACCAAGTTTTAAGTTTCTACCTGGGAGTGCTTCATTAATTCACGTATTCCAAAACAATATTATTATTTACTGTTTAAAAAGTTCACCTAAGTTTGGTTGTAATACTCCAGCTAAATCTGATGCAGTCTGGGTAATTCCACAACATGGTATGACTAATTCCACAGTAGCTCGTGAATTCATTGCAGTAACGCTGCAAACAATTAGTAATAAATATTTTCAGAGTACTCACATTAGAGAATTCTGCCTTCAAAACACGGTAAACAGGAGGAAAAGTACTGAGATTTCTTGATGCTACCTCCAACAGGTTCCACATCACAATTTACAACCTTTACCATCCGAGTGCACTCTGTTTAAAGTATGGTATAAGCAGATCAAACCTTCTCCTCACGCTGGGCTAAAACCACAGTAAAGTTACATATCAGTTACTCCCTTACACCGTTCCTTGAACATAGAGAAACCGAATATATTAAGAAGTAGGTCAGTAGTGACCTGAATCGACTTTACAGAAAGGAGGAGGCACCACAATATCGGTGGTGGAACGAAAAATGTTCAGCCTCAGGACTAAGCACTCCACGTAAATATGAGAGTGCTTAAATGAAAGGCGCAGATGCGTCTAGGAAAGAAGAAAAACGATTATTCAACTTCTTGTGGGGAAAATCAAGTTATTATAAATTAGTGGAGCCGGGCTGCTGCACAGTATTCGTTATAAAGTCGTCTTGATATGCCTGTCGCAGTCATATTGTCTTTCCCGGCCTTTGAAATAGTTTTATGAACATTTAATACCGGTGCACCGGGCGAGTTGGCCGTGCGGTTAGGGGCGCGCAGCTGTGAGCTCGCATCCGGGAGATAGTGGGTTCGAACCCCGCTGTCGGCAGCCCTGAAGATGGTTTTCCGTGGTTTCCCATTTTCACACCAGGCAAATGCTGGGGCTGTACCTTAATTAAGGCCACGGCCGCTTCCTTCCCACTCCTAGTCCTTTCCTGTCACATGGTCGCCATAAGACCTATCTGTGTCGGTGCGACGTAAAGCAAATAGCAAGCAAAAATACCGCTGCATAATAACTTATTCATTTGAAATGTAGTTTATAACACTTTTGTTTCCAAGCAATGTTCAGTGCGCTTCGACCATTTAACAGTTTCTTGCCCGTGATAGCGCAGTATACAACTGGCCATGACCGAATACTGGTTCTGGTAAGTAGACACTCACTTTTTTAAGAGATCGTCCCTGCGCTTTATTAATTGTGGTAAAGAAGGCTAGTGAACTTGATACCTTCCCTTCTCTGCATACGTTGTTTGTTTCCTCTAAACAGCATTTAAGTTACTAGGAACGTCCTGCCATCGGTTGAGTATATTTAGAATCTGGCGAAGACCAGAGAATCAAAGAGTACTATCCGCGTCTGAAGAGAAGTCGCAGCAGCTTGTAGGTACGGCACGAGTAACAGAAACTATATTCTTAGCTACAAACATTATCCGTGACAGATGATGTGAACTCCTGCATATTCCTTATTAAACTGTTAATTATGCAGTATTTATTTAAAGTAAATATGTAAGGAGAGCACAATCGCACTACCAATTGAAACTTCACGACACCACCTGAATTCGCCACTGCGAACAGAAGAAATGTTTTTTGTCAGGCCTTGAAACTTGAGATACGCGCATGCGGGGCAGTCATGCTTACCCTTCGGGCCTCTTACCCCGCATGCACACTTCTCTTCGGACGACCATAGTACCTACCAGAGAATAGTATTCTTCCATGAACAGAGGAAGTGTATACTCTCTGGCTGAATGCAATCACAATAATACACACAGGATTTACGTTTCTAATACATACAGGATTTATTGAACCTTACAGGCCTTCGCCCAATACAGTATTCAAATCCATGAGAGCTTAAGGAAGTATAGAATGTATAAACTCCCCTGATTAAGCACAATGACAAAAAACAATTCTATTAGTAATTGGAAACATATGGCTCACGGTCAACTCACTGCCGGAGAGCCACTAGCCCTGTGAATATACTAAATCTAAACTACAGTTATTAGTAATGAACAAGCTATCACAAGTATAGTGGTCACTGTCCGGTGGAAACTTGTTGTCGCGAGGCTACTCACGACACCGCAGTGGTCACTGCGCGTAGGAATCTGCTGATTACCAGATGTACTGTGCAATCACATTACTGAGGACGAAAATCACATATATCAGAACATTAATGAAAGTGTTAATCGTTTAGCAACGCGTTGAGTACAGAATGTATAGCGGGCTAGGGTAAGCCTTCGCCTCAATTAATGGAGTGGTCATTTAGTGATTTGATTTTAGGATTACTCAAAGTTGAATGAATTCAGATACCTAGTATTGATGATTTACCGGGAGGTAATTCCTAAAAAATAAATGAAATAAATCGATCCTGTGAAATGGCCGGATGGATTGGACAAAGATATTTTAATAAACCATTTAAATATATCGATATGTCTTTCAATAAAATGTGTGACGTGATGCTACCTAGCAACCGTGCAAGCTATGATGTGAAGTACTGATGGATGGTCGTGACATAAGATCCACGGTATGTGCATCTCTCAAAGTACTGTTGCTAGGTAACACCACTTCACACATTTTTGTTGTTGTTGTTGTTGTTAGTCGTTTAGTCGCTTTCGACTCTCCGTGACCCCATAGACCAAAGTGCGCCATTTCTTCCTGTCGTATACTATTTTCCGAAGTCTTTCTAAATTGAGAGCCGTGGCTTCCTTGATGTCATCAATCCACCTCATCCGTTGTCGCCCTCTTCTCCTGTTACCATCGGTCTTCCCCAGCATTAAGGTCTTTTCCAGTGAATCATGTTTTCTCATGATATGACCAAAGTACTTTAGTTTTTGCCTGAGTATTTGACCTTCCAGTGAACAGCCTGGGTTGATTTCCTGTAATATGGACTTATTAGATCTCTTCGCAGTCCACGGAACTCTAAGGAGTTTTCTCCAACACCATAGTTCAAATGCATCTATTCTTCGGCGCTCAGCCTTTCTTACTGTCCAGGTTTCGCTTCCGTACATTGCTACTGGGAAGACCATAGCCTTCACTATACGAATCTTCGTTCTTAAAGTTACGTCTCTACTCTTGAAAACGTTATCAAGGTTGGCCATTGCCTTCCTCCCAAGGAGCAAGCGTCTCTTAATTTCATGGCTGCAATCGCCATCAGCAGTTATTTTGGAGCCCAAGTAGATGAAACTAGGAACAACCTCCATTGTTTCACCATTTATATGCCAGGAGGTGATAGGTTTAGTTGCCATGATCTTTGTTTTCTTGACATTCAACCTTAGTCCAGCTTTTGCACTTTCTTCTTTCACCTTCATTAGTAGATACTTAAGTTGTTCTTCACTTTCTGCCAACAGGGTGGTGTCATCAGCATATCTAAGGTTATTTATATGTATCCCACCAATTTTAGCTCCAGTTTCTGTTTCATCTAATTTGGCATTCCTCATCACATACTCTGCATATAAGTTGAATAAGTAAGGTGACAATATGCAGCCTTGACGTACACCTTTCTCAATCTTGACCCATTCAGTTGTTCCATATAGGGTTCTCACCGTAGCTTCCTGATCAGAGTAGAGATTTCTCATAAGGCAAATAAGATGATCTGGTACTCCCATAGTCTTGAGTACTTGCCACAATTTATTGTGGTCGACACAGTCAAAGGCTTGAGCATAGTCAATAAAGCATAAGTATAGGTCTTTCTGGAATTCTCTTGCTTTCTCCATAATCCAGCGAATATTAGCAATTTGATCTCTGGTTCCTCTGCCTTTGCGGAAACCGGCTTGTTCTTCAGGTAGTTCTCGATCTACATACTGCCGAAGCCTATTTTGCAGGATCTTGAGCATAACCTTACTAGCATGCGATATAAGTGCGATTGTTCGGTAGTTTGAACATTCTTTAGTGCTGCCTTTCTTTGGAATTGGGATGAACACTGAGTTTTTCCAATCTTTTGGCCACTGCTGGGTTTTCCATATTTGCTGACATATTGAATGTAGCACTTTCACAGCATCCTCTCCTAGGATTTTAAACAGTTCTGCTGGGATTCCATCGTAACCACTTGCCTTATTGTTTGCAATACTTTCTAGGGCCCACTTGACCTCACTTTCTAAGATATCTGGTTCTGGCTCTGACAACAGAGTAACTTCATCATCAGGAGTATTCCCATCTTTCCTATACAAATTGCCTACATATTCCCTCCACCTTTCTTTAATCTCCTCTGCTTCAGTAAGATCTTTTCCATTTTTATCTTTTATCATTCCAATCTTAGCCTGGAATTTCCCTCTGATGTCTCCAATTCTTATGTAAAGATCTCTTGTCTTACCCAGTCTGTTATTTTCCTCAACTTCCTTGCACTGTTGCTAGGTAACACCACTTCACACATTTTTGTTACATGACACTATTTCGTTACACACATGTTTGGACGAGTGGTGGGTGATGATTATTGTTTTAAGAGGAACTGCAACTATGCAACCATCCTCTATTAATATTAATGAGAGAGAATATATGAAAGGGATCCGACACTTCAAAAATAAAAGTATCAGCCAAAGAAAGGCAAGGGCCACGAGGGCGTGAATATGGAAGACTCCCCAGTCCTCGATACCTAATAGTGTCGGGGTCAGAAAAGAACAAGAATTGACCAAGGGAAGTCAGACAGGAAAGTAAAAGTGAGGAGCCTGGCACAAGTAAGTGGAAGCAATGCTAAGACTCAGATAAAGGCCCCGTAGTCGCCAAACCACGCTTCAAAGTTCAGAAACAATAGGGCCCCTTTTAGCCGCCACTTACGACAGGTAGGGGATACCTTGGGTGTTATTGTACCTCCTCCACACACAGGCGGAAGATGTTTGGATGATCCCTAGCTCGAAGAAATGTTTATGTCAATAAGACATGTGGTGGGTAAGTCTCCTTTCTCTTTTCCCCTCAACAAACAAAGAACTATATAATCACTGGATTGCGTGCCAAAAACCGGGGTTAAATTCCAAACCTCTCCTCAGTGTATATGTGGAATGAGGGAATATGACGCTGTTGATGGTGGTTCGTCCACCGGATGGATATGTTAATCGTTGAGCAGACCCCTTGGTGTTATTCGACAGGTGTAGGCTATGTGCCGACACAGAGTTCTAGTTTAGGCGGTTGTTATTCGAATCCCGATCAATATATAGAAGATTTTAGAATTAGGGATCGCGTGTCTGTGGTCAGGATGGCAGCTGAAAGTGGAGTTCTTGTGGCTATAAATACCACTCAAAACTCAAGCTTGCCAGTCTCTCTTTTATAAACATGTCTATTCTATTCATAGCCAACGAAACTTTCAAGATCTCTCTGAGAAAATCAATACGAATGAATGAATATATAAATGAGTGCAATGCACTAAGTCCCAATTACGGATGACCACCAACTAGGAATAGAGTACGTAGGTTTGTAATCATTACTAATACGTACAGTTGTTTGTAATTAGAAGCATTGAAATATTCTAGCAAACAACATGTTACAGAAATAATTGGAATATAATTTACTTGTAAATCCCTCTTGATCGTGTCTTTAATAATTAGACAATTAGAATTCTAAGATATTTCCTAGCATTTAACTAACTTATGGAGTCTAGGGTATCTCCTCACTACTAGCTATTTTGTTTTCACCTTCCACAGATTTCTTTCCACACATCCCTCTGATAATGTAACATAGTTTTTCTGTTCTCCCTGTTAACAGAAAAATGTGTTAAATTTCCATTCAGGAAAATAAGGATATAAAAATATATATTTCAACGAATGAAATTTGATAACGATGAGATTATTTGAATCGTTTTCGACACTAATCTACATTGTATTTGTAGTCAATATACATAGAAATAGTGATCACGTGCCTGTGCTTTGGACTCCAGTTAAAAGTGGAGTTCTTATGCCTATAAGTACCATTCAGCACTCAAGCTTGCTAGCCTTTCTTTCATAAACGGTTCACAGCTAAAGAACCTTTCAAAATCTCTTTGAGAAAATGAATATGAAAGAATTGATTCAGTGTAGGATTCAGTGCATGGAATGGGGGAAGCTGACCCAGGGCCTATGAAAGTAACACGAATGAAATAACCAGCTCTATAGAGTATGATGGCATGAGGCCTCTTTGAAAAATGAACCTTCAATATGTCACGGCCATCCATGACAGCACGGTTGTTAGGCAACATCGTATCACACATTTTGTTACGCTAATTTCGTGACGCACATTTTCAGATGAACCCCAGGCATAAGACATGTTTATGTCAAAATGTAATTAAGTTCATCTTCCTTACCGTCCGTACATTTCCTATGATTTTTCACTTTTTTGCATCCCTTTAGTAGGTGTGCCACTTCCATATATTTTAATAAAGACTCATACACAGCACTAAAAGGTGGACAGTCAAGAGAGTGGATGAAAGTTGATTGACTGATTGTATCTTTTTATTTCACCTCTTGCTCAGTACCTTCATACTTTTCATACCTTCACTGCATTTAGGTTCAGTTTTACTTACCAATATAGTTGTACATGCCATTGTACTTTAGTGAACACTGCTTACTCCGTGCTTTCATTCCTGGGTAATAAAATAGAGAACATTTTTTAATTTCTCTAGGAATATTTTAGAATTTTCTTGTTAATTCAATAAACAACTAAATAAGGAGTTAGATACATAGAATGAAGAATAAAAAATAATTAGAACTCTTCAGCATTAACATAATACGAATGGATGAAAACCATAACGGTATAAGTGACATTATTTTTTTTTTTAATGAGTAAAATGCAGGATTTAACTCCGGGAGGATGTATCTCTTCACCAGCAAAGAGATACAAGTGATAGCGGTAATATTCTGCGCTCTAGTGATGGGTGGTAAAACTACAAATGGCATGCTTTATATAAGTGTTAAGATGTTTAAATGCCCTTTTCTCTGAATTACCAAAATGCTACTTATACCGTTATGGTTTTCATCCATTCAACCTTAGTGACATTTATCTTATTCCTTCTGTTCCCAAGATATTAAATGTGATCCCGACTGAATCCGATGATAGTTGAGGATGATTAAACGTGATAACCATATGTCATTGATTTCCAGCACATTAAACTAATAAGTGACAATTTCATTAACAAAGGCTTAGTTTCAAAAATACTTTGTTTTATTCAGTATGGATTCCAATATTCACGATACCGCTCAATATTTTATGTTAGGCCCTGTATATATACGAGAGAATATTTAGGATAAGTAACTTCAAAAGAATTTACTTCACAAATATAAATGCCCAAATATTTTATTGGTTTTACTATCAGCAAATAACTGTTCTGAAATGAAGTGAAAGGAAAAGTTAAATAACAATGCTAAATGCTTTCGTGTCAACAGGTTATTGTGAAAAAAACCTCTTTAAACTGTAAGACTTACTTTTGTAGTATGATATGTATGACCGCAATTCCATGGCTCACAGACGAGTAGCAAGCTCCCGGGTTTAATGGCTGGACAGGGTATCACTTATAACAAACATTTACTTTCACAAAATTGGAAATGTTATTTCTTTCTTTTCTTAAAATTCAGTGAGAGTAATTTAATGACATAGCAAGGAACAGTTGAAAAATAGCTTGGGCATATTTACATTAACAATGAGCCCACTTACAAATCTCAAGCAGCTTCAAATAGTTCCGTTTCACGCTGCAGACAACAGGAAATACGTACACAAGGCATATCAACGATAGGGTGTCAGTGGCTATAACAGGGACGAACGATATCTCTGTGCTGTGTAAACTCTTGATTTGCCTCATAATGAAGTTACTCTTTGTTAAAATCTCACATACGATTTGGAACTGATATGGGAGTGCCTTACCAAACGGAATACTACGAAACATTGAAAATGTAAAAGCAGTCTACAAGAAATAAAAACTGCTCTGTCTCCTTAAACTTACTTGATCCTTTTTCGAATCAAGAAAGAGCTGATAAGATATGCTGGGAAAATTTCGTATAAAAATGTCGTTCTTTCCTCCAGGAGATTATTATAGATGTCAATGCAAGAGACATTTTTTAGAACAGAGCTAGTGGCTCCGCGGTTTGTCTCACATACTTGTCAGCATGCAACAGAGAGATTTTCATAGAAAATTCTGAGAACTTTAAAACCTAATGCTCCCTCATATTTGACCAAGTCCATTGCTCAGATGAGTCTATTGCATGATCTAGACAATAGATTTACAGTTAACACCCTTCATTTCCACAGCATCGTACGGTAAATTGCATTAAGTCGTTAATGTCACTGCCTCTCAATTATACAGTGACATTAAACTACATGAAATACAGCAAAGTAGTGTCAAAACTCAGAAAAAAATGTCTTAAATACGCTACCTTTCCACTTATTAACCCATGTAACTGATTTTTCACCAAATTAATTGAATAATAAGAAATGTCATGAACTCCTAGATACATTTTATATGTTTGATTTTATTTTTAATCTTTGGTTTTTATCTTTGGTTTCTCTTATATCTTCTCTTCCTTGTTAGTATAGTCTACGTTTCTGAAGTGGCAAAAGTAATATTGTACTCCCCTAGATGTTTAGTTTTTAAACTTTTTATCCTCAGTAGGAAAATGTGTCTTACGCTCCTTTATGTATTATTTTTATTATATTTTGTGTATTAATTGATTCATTTAAGTTACTGTGGCATTTAGTTACAGTCAAAGGAACTTATGGTCCTACTTGTAATTAAATTTCAATAAATATATTCCTATTCTATTTCTATTTCACAGAGTTGTAAGGAAAGGGGAGGAAAATATGGTCAAACTTATGCCCTCCGTACTCCATGATTACAATAGATTGGACTAAGGCAGAAAATGAATTACAATACATAGTCATTAGGTTGATAAATAATTGTTTTCACCGTTGAGTGTATTCAAAGAAAGCTTACATGCCAAATACAGAGTGTGTTTGTGAAATGTGCATGAAGGTCTGTGATGTATCCCAGTTGAGAACTGCGCCAAGATATAGATACCAGTAATGATTCTTTTCACTAAGAAACTAAGAAATATTATTTCTGTAATTTACAGAATTTCATTTAATACACATTGATAGCAATAAAGCATCGTTATATATTTCACTGCAACCTCGCTTGAGATTACATCCAGGAAACGCTACTAGCTGAACAGTAATCAGAATGTAACTGTGTCACACAGCATACAAGCAACAGTTGTATATTCTTTCCATTTTTCAAACTGGAAATAATAGAAATGTTACTGCAGGGAAATATCTGTAGAGTAAATAAAATACACATCCATAAAAGAAATCATGATTACGTCTCATTGTGAAGAAAGAGATTTATAAATTAAATACATTGGACAAATAAAATGCGCTGAGAATTGTGAAGGGAAAGAAATTACATTTCACATGTCAAATGAAAATTCTTATTTAAATGATAAAATTTGCTAATTCTATTCCGGATATGCTACTGGTATGAACACTAGAAACTGAAAGAGGACATACAATTTTCCACTTGGGAAGGAATCTAAATCAACTTTAAACTAAGGTATAGAAATTAGAATGAGGGATCATACCTTCACGAAAATGAGAGGTGGAGAAGAACAGTATAGTTCAGTGTTAAGTGCAACCTGTGTTATGTAGACCAGAATACTCAACGTCATCAGTGACTTTGAATTCCTTGAAATGTGGACATATCAACAGCTACTTCGAATATAATGGGTTTACCATGTGACTAAACAAGAAGTGTTGAGCGTAATACATAATATAAAACTTACATAGCACCATGAAGCAAGAAAAAAATAGGGCCTATCTGAGAGATTAACAAGTGTAAGATTTCCCCGTTCATAATTCATGGGAAGACATTTTGGAAGAAAAGTTGATCAACTAGAGAGAAGAGGACCAAATTTCTTCAACAGAACTGTTTCAAAATGCCACTAAGGGTGAAATTGTCATGCTGATAGCCAACAAGTGAGATATTACAGACATAGCTCCATCTGCGCTAGATGAATGTGGTGCAAAGAGAGGACAGGCGACACAATACATTACGATGAACAATACGTTCTTATAATAATAACTACAACAAGTTCAGTAATCTGTGTTTTATGAAAAATGTACACATACGTATTTCTTAGGGTTATATAACGCTATGTGTTTCACATTTTTTATCGTCCTTGAAAGATGACGTAGAGCCGAAATTTTACGCTGTAAGTATTCTGGCATGGGTTTCTAGAATTCAATCATTCTCAAATCGTAATTCCTGAATGACTCTACAGGGATTCGATTCTTCAATATTCAATCTAGAAGGAAAGAACCTGTCCAATTTTTCTCAGATTTCCATTTTTATTATTTATAATTGTAATGAAACCATCAGGGAAAATATTTTGGCGTTTCACCTATTCAAGATAAAAGGCACAAGAGATGTCCACGACGGTCTGGACATATACTAAGGACAGACGCTGGTACTGTCGCGAAGATGGGTTACACATTAGAAGTATTCGGTTGGGCATCAAACGGACGACATTTACAGCGATGTGCCGATACTCTCTACAAAGATCTGAAGTGCTTCAGCATCCACAATGACATGGCTCGGAACGGAACGAAATGGAGATAACGAATCCATGTAGTGGATCCCGCCACGGAGAGGGGTAAACTCTGAGGAAAAGGATTCATGGTTTAATGGTGAGCATAGTTATCTCACCTTCAGGGAGCTCTGGGTTCAATTCTAGGCAGGGCTAGTTAATTCCTCTAGCTCGGGGGCGAGTGAATGTGTTCTTTTCAATACAGGTCGTAATATACATATGCAGAGTCCGGTTTTTAGGCACTGATAGGTTAGAATCCCAACCAGTAACAAGTATACGCTACCCTGTACGACGGTTATGCTTTGAAGTTTGCATACATATTAGGGGTACGGCCTATAGAACTCGTAGAATTTATGTTACTCTTTCAACATTTTGGAAGAACGGGTTGTATGACACTTCCTATTGCCTATATTAGTTTGCATTCTAATCTATTACTGCCTAATAACCCAATGTCTATACATAACACAAAACACTAGCAACCACCACAGAAATACGCAAGAGTGAATGCGTTCCTCAATATAGGGTTGTCATCTCGAGATTCAACCTGCCATAAAACTGGGCTCGATCCCAATGTAGCGCCGACCTCAAGTGATTAGAAACATACGAGGATGAAGAAGAAAAATATATAACACTGCGGTGAAGTAGAGTAATTCTTTGCTCCATTATGTATTAAATACTTTTTAATTAAGTAATTTCAAATCAAATTGGAGTACATTACAACCAAACGTATTAGTGTACGCTCTACTCATAGTTGACTGAGGTCTATTTTAATCAAAGACTGTGTGTACTACTTTGTGCAGGACACGGGTCGAACAGTGCCGTAGTTCACACGTTATGGCTGCCACGCTTTAAATGGTCATCGGCTGTAAAATATTCACTTCACTAATCCATTGATTGGGAGGTAAAAGCGAAAGATGGCCTCTACTCTCTCGCACACCTGAACACATGTTCTCGCCATTAACGCTGCTACAGCTAACACGGCTTCTAAAATACAACCACATCATTAACAAAAAGTGTTAATGATCCTCATTAACTTTGATGATTATTTTATGCATGATGGGACAGATGGAGTTATTGAAGTTTAACCATTTACAACAACAAGCCGTTGCTTGCATTAAATTCAATGTTACTGCGCGAAGAGAATTATTTCAAATTATTTTGAATCGTCCATTTGCAAATTGAATCACTGAAAATCGTGCATAACATTGTTGATGTTGGCCATATCGTAAATAAAGCACTGCTTTGCAAGCGACCTAAACACAGAGTAACTCCAGATAAGTGAATTTCAACAGGAAGAAAGAGCCTAGGAGCAAACTGGCAGGTTAAAACTCGAGCTCTGAACTGATAATCATTTTTAAACTTATTTATCAAATCCAAACATTAGAAGAAAAATCATAGATTGTTGCTTAGTAGTTTTATAAGGTTGGAGCATTTCACTCATCTGATCCGTGTATTTGTAAGTGTTGAAAGTGTGGCATGTGTATCATATCACCTAGCCATGCTATACAATTCCCCAATCTGATGATGACGTTACCAAGTACATAGAATGGAATGTAATTGAGACCCTTCATATGGTACAGCAATGTAATGGAGGCCCTAATACCATCCCGTACATGGTACGTCATGTCATGCAGACACGATATATGTTACATCGGATTAACTGACTGACCGACTGGCAGGAGGTAATGACGTCACCACGGTATGTCTCCGGGTCGTGCAATTCGCAACTGACGTAAATTGATGACGTCACCAGGTACATAGTACTCTATGTTATGTGTATACGGGTGTGGTACCTCTAATTGACCGACTGCTATGTGTTATTGACGTCACAATAGCATGCGACCATACTGTACAACAACTGTACCTGTTTTTATGCTCGAACATTGTGTTTAGATTGCTTACTATATACGATTTGTAACTGGTCAGTGGGCATATTAACTAATTCAAACTTTATTTACCACCATAAATGTTATTTAATGTGATTATTTGCGAAAATAATAAGTAAGATAATAAAGCTGCTTTCATAACGCGAGTAACCAGACCATATTTAATGATGCCAGGAAGGTAGAGCCTACAATTGCAATTAGTGCATGCATCACAGCACGAAAACCGATAATTGTGACATCAGCTTAATTAATTTCATTTAGTTTGATTTATTTTCTGGGTATATCTAATAGAATATTCGAGATACATTATTCATAAGTTGAACGTAACAAAATATGAAAGTAGCGAGAATGATTACTAGTACAAACAGGAGGGAAGAGTGGTGGGTGGGTACTCAGACAGGATCTCGTTGTGATACTGTGGACAACGGTTACTGTCATAGGACTTGCCTCGTCCTGCTGTTACGTTGCCTTCCATTTTATGGTCATCATCATTATTATTATTATTATTATTATTATTATTATTATTATTATTATTATTATTATTATTATTATTATTATTATTATTATTATTATTATTATTATTATTCAACACTCTGCGGGACGACATGCATGTGACGAAAGTCTCTCCTAAAGATGCCCAAGGCCGCATCAAGTGGAAAATAAAATGCACAACAGAAGATCCTGCAATTAAGCGGGATAAATGCTAAAAAGAAGAAAAGAAGAGGATTATTATTATTATTATTATTATTATTATTATTATTATTATTATTATTATTATTGTACCGGGAGATACATATCAATACCGCGCATTTAAAACTACCGCCTAAATGAACTCCTCTATTGGAAAAAACAGTGAAACTGAAACTACACCAACTTAGAAATTTACTCATATGTCACCACCTATATACTGAGTAATTTTGTTACTGTGAAGTTTCCTGAACTGACTGAATTTCTACTAGTTTTGTTTGCTATCCACCAAGAAGTTTGGGCATTCTTCTACAGATGGCACTACTAAAAATTAGGGTCATGCACCTTAGTGCAAGGTGGAAGAATTTATAATTCAAAGAAGTTTTGTATTCATAAGCTTTTTATTGATGTTCATTTATTTTTGGGTTAGCAATATTTACTTTTTCTTTCCGACAGTTTTAAATCCAACCAATCGCTACTTTCTGTAATAAATTTTTCACCTATCACAGGCTTCTTCTCCGATTCTGAGTGTTACTTTTGAAACCTACCAATAAAATTCAGAGGGTGTGCCTTGAGTAATCGTAAATGATCTCGAATCTTCCCTGAGGGTTTATAAATTGCGGCCTTTCACGTTTCTTGGCAAATTGATCGTCATCTTCCTAAGTGTGTGTGTCAAAGCAGGAGACGGGCGGCCTCTTTCTTCGGTGAGCAGTACATCTACAAGGTAATGGCTACATAACACCTTTCTTTCTTGCTAACTCCGCAGTTTAACCCGAGGTAAAGGTCCGAATCGTTGACTATGTAATCTTCATTTCTAAAAATGTAACTTTTGCCGGCTAATGTAAAACTTCATAAATATTTAACTGTAAATCTGGGATAGAGAGTGATGTACCCTCTCGAGCTCCCCTTCATCTTGGTTTGTGGTGACTACGTTTCATAACTGTTTTTCATTCTGTAATGTGGTAAAGTAATTTCTATACAAGTCCCCTCAGTAGTTTGGGAATAGCCCCTGTTTCATCGGGCTAGAGCCCTTAGGGTTTTAAGTGTTCATTATATTGGAACGCCGTGTGCTTCCATTCCTTATGTGTTTGGGCCAGTTATTTAACCTGTTCGTTTCCATGAAGGCCCGGTAGGTTGGGTATTAAATGCCCCTGTATTAATCAGTTTTCATATCGCAAGTTGTGCCTTGAGAGGCCAGTATTTGTAAGTTGATGTTGCCTCGAGGAAGCAGTAAGAAACTGAGAGCCGGTTAGCTCTTTTCCAAGTTTTGTACCTGTAAAGTGTGCCTCTGGGAGGCTAGTTAATGTGATTTTGGGAGCAAGTGCTCTTGAATTTGTTCCTCTTCCTTTTGTAAAATTGTAAAACTAGGGGCTTAAAGCCCAAAGTGTTAAGGTTCTGAATCTTGTATTTTTTCCCTATCTTGTTTGATGATTGCTACTTGTACCTGTAATATTGTCATTAAAAAATTGTTAAGTTTGACATTCTGAAAATATAACCTTCAGTTTAAATTTTAAAATAAATTTGATTTTGTAGTTAGGCCCATTCCAGCCCGCACCTTCTTTAACCTCTTTCTGCTCCACGGGTAACCCCGTAACAATTATTATTATTATTATTATTATTATTATTATTATTATTATTATTATTATTATTATTATTAACCCTCATAATTACACTGAGTCCCTAGATACGAATCAGATAGAAGTAGGCAGTATCTCAGGGGTGAGACAACATTCCATATTGTGACGTGTGATTTCCTTGCCCCCCTTAAAGGACTTTAATTCGAAAACCTTGCAATCTTGTGTAAGCCATCTGAACATAGCTGTCTGAACTTGAAAAGAAGAGAAAACTTAATTTTCTATGCTGGCTTCAAGGCTTCTGTAGAGTGGGGACATTACGTCATGTTTCCTCCCCTTATGGGGAATTCAGTATATAAAAGCCCGCCTTCAGTTAGTAGGCTCTTTTCTGCCTATGTGGTTTTTCCCTGACCCTTCAATACCACACCTTGACACAATCCAACCAATACAAACTCGCCTGGTAACGTGTCTAACATGGAAACAGGCAGATACTCCTTGTATCATTTCCCACTCTTCCCAGCTTTTTCTACTTAGAACTAATAGCATGTCGGAGGCAATGTAGATTCAGTCGATTGCCACGACGGGGGAGCGGGCTACGGGGGCCCCCGGAAGATAAAAGAAAGCTAGTGTGTGTTGTCTGATAGCAGTGGACAGGCGATTGGATGGCGGGCAGATAAAATAGAACGCTATGTACTGTAGAAGTAGGCCTTCTCGTCCCGTTTTGGGAGATGTATTCATCTAGATTTCAACAGAGCTATGTAAAGCAGATTAGGGCGTAACATATTTTAAAGCTGTAATTTTGATATTCGAAATTTATTCTGGTAGGACAGCTTGCTTATGAATTGGGCCAGTATGCCAGTATGCCAACCCCTGTTCTTTGAAACTGTTTCACAGTTTTAACGTCTTATAAGATTAATTTATGAGTGTACTCTCTTATGAATCCTATTATTCTAGATTGATTGTAACTTATCCTAAATTCGCTGTGTATTACATTTTCTAAATTTCGGTCCATGTAGTATGGCTTCATCTGCCGTACGTTTGGGGAGTTGAGCCCCAGCAGGATTGTTATAATGTAAGGTACGTTTTGTGCGATATTCTCCACTTTCTCTAGAAACAATTTACCTTGACTGACTGCGATATTTTCTGAATGTGTTATCATATAAAGTTTCGACTTTTACACTGACTGACAGTGACAATGCAACACCAAGGAGGAGTGGTTCGAAAGGGATGAAAGTTGGGGAAAAAACAGAGATGGCACGGACGAATAATCGATGTTTATTTCAAACCGATATGCAGGTTACACAATGCGCACGGCATCGACTCAGTAGGATGTAGGACCACCGCGAGCGGCGATGCACGCAGAAACACGTCGAGGTACAGAGTCAATAAGAGTGCGGATGGTGTCCTGAGGGATGGTTCTCCATTCTCTGTCAACCATTTGCCACAGTTGGTCGTCCGTACGAGGCTGGGGCAGAGTTTGCAAACGGCGTCCAATGAGATCCCACACGCGTTCGATTGGTGAGAGATCCGAAGAGTACGCTGGCCACGGAAGCATCTGTACACCTCGTAGAGCCTGTTGGGAGATGCGAGCAGTGTGTGGGCGGGCATTATCCTGCTGAAACAGAGCATTGGGCAGCCCCTGAAGGTACGGGAGTGCCACCGGCCGCAGCACATGCTGCACGTAGCGCTGGGCATTTAACGTGCCTTGAATACGCACTAGAGGTGACGTGGAATCATACGCAATAGCGCCCCAAACCATGATGCCGCGTTGTATAGCGGTAGGGCGCTCCACAGTTACTGCCGGATTTGACCTTTCTCCACGCCGACGCCACACTCGTCTGCGGTGACTGTCACTGACAGAATAGAAGCGTGACTCATCGGAGAACACGACGTTCCGCCATTCCCTCATCCAAGTCGCTCTAGCCCGGCACCATGCCAGGCGTGCACGTCTATGCTGTGGAGTCAATGGTAGTCTTCTGAGCGGACGCCGGGAGTGCAGGCCTCCTTCAACCAATCGACGGGAAATTGTTCTGGTCGATATTGGAACAGCCAGGGTGTCTTGCACATGCTGAAGAATGGCGGTTGACGTGGCGTGCGGGGCTGCCACCGCTTGGCGGCGGATGCGCCGATCCTCGCGTGCTGACGTCACTCGGGCTGCGCCTGGACCCCTCGCATGTGCCACATGTCCCTGCGCCAACCATCTTCGCCACAGGCGCTGCACCGTGGACACATCCCTATGGGTATCGGCTGCGATTTGACGCAGCGACCAACCTGCCCTTCTCAGCCCGATCACCATACCCCTCGTAAAGTCGTCTGTCTGCTGGAAATGCCTCCGTTGACGGCGGCCTGGCATTCTTAGCTATACACGTCTACAATGACTGTCGGCTGAGAAATCACGGTACGAAGTGGGCCATTCGCCAACGCCGTGTCCTATTTATCGTTCGCTACGTGCGCAGCACAGCGGCGCATTTCACATCATGAGCATACCTCAGTGACGTCAGTCTACCCTGCAATTGGCATAAAGTTCTGACCACTCCTTCTTGGTGTTGCATTTGCTCTGTCAATCAGTGTATTTCCTGCTTGATTGCATTTATCATGGGATTAGCTGCTCTATAATTGGACAGGTATACCTCATTGCGTTTCTTTAAGCTATGTATCTAGGTTAGGATTCTAGGTCCGTTTTGCTATAAATCCTAGATTTTCTGTCATTTGGTAGTATGGGACCACCCCATGTAATATTGAGCAATTATACCCCAGTAGATTATTTGTATTGACACATTCATTGTATTTGTCTTTAATACAATTTTCTTTTTTTTATCGGAATCTTTTATAAATCTAAACATATTTGGGATGTTGTTATTGGATCACCGAGTAGTATAGGTACAGCCTCTGTTAAATTGAGGATCTTCCATCTATCCAGTGCGTATAATTGTTTGCTTGTAAAATTGCTTTCATTTAAGCTGCTATATTGCGTATATGAAATAGTTTGAAGATTATGTTCTCTCTTCCGGACAGGATACCCTTCTAATCACTAAACTTTCAGGGCATATTTGTATTCGTAAGTGCCTATTATTATTATTATTATTATTATTATTATTATTATTATTATTATTATTATAGTGTTTATGTCGGTTATTTCTGCCTAAATATTCTTTAATTTTTTTCACTCAAGATGTTATTTCTTATGCCGCGTATCCGTTTGAAGCACACATAAGTTGGAATTTCTCAGATCAAATGTAAGATATTTCTTATTTCTGCTTATTATTCAAAATACGTCATCGAGATCTGAGGCTGACTCCTTCTTTTCTGTTACATATGTTATAATTTCTAACGTGTGAAAGACCTGTGGAAGCGCACTCAACTTGTAAGTATCTGCAACAATATGTACTCAGTCTTACAAATTGTTCAGTAGAGGTCCGTTAAGTTGGTAGATGAAGGCAAAATCGCGAGGATGAATGTGATGCGTATTACGTCTAAGTGGTGACTTGACTTATTTCCTGTTGCTCCCTCTGGAGCATAGGGCCTTGGCGAAATTTCTCCACACAATACGGTTCCTGGCCATTCTCTTCACTTCGCTTCAGGTCTTGTCAACCTCTGCGATTCCCTTTTCGATCGTCCTCGTCCAGGTCTTCTTGGGACGACCTCGCTTTCTGGAGCCTTGAGGGTTCCAGTCCAGCGCCGCCCTCTCAACAGCTCCATCCGGCTTCCTTAATGTGTGTCCAATCCAGCACCATTTCCTCTCCTTGATCTGGATATCAATCGGCTGCTGATTTGTCATGGTCCAAAGATCTTCATTCGAGATTATGTCCGGCCACCTCATATTTGTTATGCGTCGCAGTCATCTATTAATGAACACCTGTAGCTGTTTATTGATCTGTTTTGTAACTTTCCATGTTTCACAGCCGAATAGAAGAATCTATTTTACATTGCTGTTGAAGAGACGAAGCTTAGTCTTCCTGGACATGTTTCTATTCTTCCACACGGGGTAGAGCTGGACAAACGCACCATTTGCCTTTCGGATACGGCTTCGAACATCTTCCTCTGCTCCCCCATCCATTGTAACTATACTTCCAAGGTAGAGGAAGGACTCATCTCTCTCAATTTTCTTTCCATTTACCGTCAAACTGGTCATGACATCCGCATTAATCCTCATCTCTTTAGTCTTGCTTGTGTTCATCATGAGTGCTGCACTATCCGCTTCCTTCTGCAACCTACTCAGTTTATCTTCTGTGTCCCGGTACCGCTGTGCCATAAGACAAATGTTATCTGCGAAATCAAGATCTTCAAACCTGTCTCTCATCCCCCATTGAACACCCTTCTTCCGTCCTCCTATTACCTTCTTCATCACACTGTCTAGGACCATCAGGAACACAGTGGGAGAAAGAACACACCCCTGTCTCACTCCAGACATGACGTTTATCTTTTCTGTTAGTTTCCCTTCATGAAAAACCTGACACTCATAAACCTCGTACATCTCTTTCATGATCTTGATAATCTTTGATGGAATTCTGTATTCCTTTAGGATCTTCCACATGATTCTTTGGTTTACAGAATCGAAGGCTTTCTCGAAGTCCATGAATACGAGGTAGAGGATATTCCGCCGTTCCACACTCTGTTCTATGATGATTCGGAGTGTGTTGATGAGATCCACACAGCTGCGATGCTGCCGAAATCCCGCCTGTTCCTTTCGAAGCCTTCTTTCTACTGAATACTTTATGCGATTAAGGATGTCTCGCGACAGCACTTTGCTTGGAATGGAGAGCAAGGTGATACCCCTCCAGTTGTTGCAGTTTGTTGTATCTCCGATTTTCGGTAACTTCACTATCAGCCCCTTCTTCCAGTCGGTCGGTATTTCCTCCTCTTTCCACATCTTCTCCAGCAGTGGGTGCAGCAATTTGATTGTAGTATCAAGGTCTGCTTTCAGTATTTCCACTGGAATGTTGTCCAGACAAGGTGCCTTCCCATTTTTCATTTGTTTCAACGCTGTCCGTATCTCACCCTGGGTTGGAGGGTCAAGGCCGATGTCTGGATCCCCATCTGCTTCCTCTTCATATTCTCCTTGCTGCTCATTTTCAAATCCAACATCTCTATTAACAACCTCCGCAAAGTGTTCCCTCCATCTACTCAGCTGTTGTTCGCACGTATTGAGGATCTCACCTGTATTGCTCTTTACAGGCCTAGTTTTATTACAACCTTTCTTCGAAAGCATCTTTGTGATGTCATAAATCTCCTTTATATCCCCCCTTTTTGCCACCTATTCTGCTTTCTCTGTCTGCTCATCAGTCCACTTCCTGTGATCCTTTCGCACACTCCTCTTTACTTCCCTATCTGCTATTGAATACTCAGCTTGTTTTTGAGCCTTCTGCTGTCTGGTGTTTCATATATTTAGCTTGGCCTTTATCTCCTTCCTATAATGTATCTTGTCCCAGTTCCGATCAGACATCCATTCCTTCCGCAGGTAGTTCTTGTACTCGAGTTGCTTCTCACTTCTTTCAATATAGATGTTATTTACCTCGTTCCATACAGTCTCCACATCCTTCTCTATCTCAGAATCCAACACCTCGAATCTGTTGCTAAGTTCCAGTTGACATTGTTCCAATGTCTGCTGTTTCTTTAGCTTACCAACATCAAACTTCTTGTGCCGAGTGATGAACTATTGGTGGACTGCCACGATCTTTATACGGAAGTTAGCGACAACAAGATGATGGTCACTGCCAATGTCCGCCCCTCTCTTGTTCCTAACATCTTCCAAACTCCTCCTGAACCTCCTGCTCACCGCAATGTGATCAATTTGGTTCTCCGTGACTTGATCAGGAGACACCCACGTGACCTTATGACACCGCCTATGCGGGAACACCGTGCCACCTATCACCAAGTCTTGGCTGGCGCAATATTCTATAAACTTTTCCCCATTTTCATTCATCTCGCCAAGACCGTGTATACCCATGATGTGTTCCAATCCTTCCTTTTTTTTAGCCAACCTTCGCGTTGAAGTCTCCCATAACTATGAGAATATCCTTCTTAATGTTTTCATTGTGGCATCTTGCAACATTTGGTAGAATTCTTCCTTTCTTTCCAACTCCGATTGTTCTGTAGGTGCATAGCATTGGATAATGGTCACATTCCTGATCTTGGTCCTGAACCTAGCAGTCAGAAGCCTACTGGAAATAGGCTTCCACTCCATAAGATTTCTCATTGCATATCTACTGAGCAGCAACCCCATTCCATCCCTGTGCTCTTCATCGTCACTACCAGAATATAGAAATGTAATTCTATCTGTTGTCTGTATCTCGCCAAATCCTCGCCACCTCACCTCACTCAATCCCAGAATATCCAGCCTGTAGTTCTTCATTTCCCGTGTCACTTGTTTCAGTCTGCCTTTCTCCCTCAAGGTCCTCACATTCCAGAAACCAATTTTCGTTATCCTCTTCATGCCAAAGGTCGTCATCAGGTTATCCGTCCGGTTTTGTAATTTCGCTTCAGTTTCTATAATCAGATTATTTAAGAAGAGCGAGTGATTGACACACTGCTTGCGAGTGCCTTGACAGGACTGCCATCTTAAGCCTGAGGCACCCGGCTGATTTTCTGTCGGGGTTTCTTCCCTTAGCCTTTGAAGCTCCCACTTCTACTGCAAGGCAGCAGTTCCTATTCTATTTACCCAGAATAGGAGGGTTACCCCTTCCACCAGTTCCACCGTTCCGAAATCCTCCTTCTCCGCCTTCACTACCGTTGAGGTCTTCACCGTAACCCTGGCAAGGGACCCTTACACGGGACTACTAGCCGGGTCAGCTGGACCAATGTTTTTTAAAGAGGTGTTACTCCTCTATCACTCGCCCTTTGTCCTGACTTGTGACAGGCAGAGCCTGGCTTCCCAAACATTGGGTCCATGTTGGTGGGTTTACGTCTAAGTGGTAGTATTTCAGAAATTCAGGATGTTAGCCCATATAATTCATTATTATTATTATTATTATTATTATTATTATTATTATTATTATTATTATTATTATTATTATTATTATTATTATTATTATTATTATTATTATTATTAAAATATAGCACTACTATCAGTCACTTTCTCACTCTAAATTTGTACCTAAATGTGAGAACGCACGTATAAGGACGGCAACATATTTTAAACGCGCTGAGCGGAGTGGCTCAGACGGTAGAGCGCTGGCCTTCTGAACTCAAGTTGACGGGTTCTTTCCCGGCTCAGTCCGGTGGTAGTTGAAGGTGCTCAGATACGTCAGTCTATTGTCGGTAGATTTACCGGCACGTAAAAGAACTCCTGTTGGACAACATTCCAGTGCATCGCCGTCTCCAGAATTCGGAAAAGTAGTTAGTGGGACGTAAAACAAATAATATTTAAAAATTATTTTTAATGATTTGTACGCACGTAACCTTTGGAACCATTTCTTGTTTACAAAAACGTTTGAGGTATTCGGCAATTACCAGGCTATTGATCTAATATCAGCTCGCCTGACCAAAAAAAATAATTGCACCTAGCAAGCTTGTCGTGCTGTTAGGGTCGCAAAGCTGTGATCTTGCATTCGGGCGAAATTGGATTCAAATCCCACCATCAGCAGCCCTGAAGATGGTTTTCCGTGGTTTCCTATTTTCAGTCAGGCAAATGCTGTAGCTTAACTCAATTAATGCCTTGGCCGCTACCTTCCCAATCTTAGGCCTTTCCCATCCTTCCGTCACCAACATCCACGTTAAACAAGTATCAAAAAGAAGCCACATATGGGTGTTGATTTAACCGTAAAAGACGATATAAACAGTTAATACAGAACTGACGCTTCTGGGCATTTAATATACATGATTCCTCGGCCACAAATCGTTCTAACACATCGGTGGTTTGATAATTAAAACGAGTTTGTATACGAGTAAAATTCAGAAGTTGGAAATTTAGTGCTGAAAAGTTTTATGATGACTGTGATATCTACTTCATAATATTATCACACGGTGGCATAATACAATGGCGTAAACAGCTCTGGTGAGGTTTATATGGATAAATGTGAGATATACTGTAAAAGCCAACATACCTATTTTCAACATTCATTCATATACTAACAATTTTGCAAAGTTTTGTGAACAATTTGGGCTTAGACATACTCCCATCAGTGGTGCGAGCATGTCTTCTTTTAAAGGCTCTTCACATATTTTGTAAGTTTTGACAATTAAGCAACCCCCGATTGGAGGAAGGAGAATATGATCATGTTCTACATAAATATCTTGATACCTTTGTTACTAATATACTATTCCATTTATTCTCATAACCGATATCCCAATATTAGGAATTTTGTTAAACCTATCTTGAAATCACAATCATTATGTGTTTAAAAATTCAAATTTTGTCACTTGTCATTGTCTTTATTTGATACAAATTAAGTTAAACAAGTTATAATTATTTCTGCTGCACACTGAGTATGTAGAAGTGTGTTGAAAATGCTATATTCTACTCCATTATCCTCTGCCCTCTAAGAAGCCCGCCAGACCCCTTCAGCCTACAGAATGAAAACTTGAGTAGTTACTTCTTATTTTTGTATACACGTACTCTATTACAATATTGGGCTTATAGCCAGTATAAATTAGTACATGTTTAAAACGCGCTAAGGTTTGCTGTATATTTGCTTATATTCTTTTAAATTTTTTATCGTGTTTTAAATTCGTTATATACCAGTCCTATTAATTTATTCTCTGCCGTCTCAGTTATCATATGCTTAGTTGCGTAAACTATGTAGTTTTATACTAATCTGGTTAGCTTTAACAGAAGTTCATCTGCCCTTAATCTTTCCAGAATGAATAAATCATATTTAATCAGTCAAACAAAGTACCAATCAATATCTGAGGGCATTGTTTATAACCTATCACGGCCCAGGGTAAGTACTATGAACTTGTAATATTCCCTTTCATTCGTCCATTAGATTTGGATAGCAAATACGATACATGTCTCTCTGACTAATGCTCAGCTCGTCTTGATTAATCTGAGAATTGCCTGAGAGCAGATATTCTACCTGTAGAGTGAGTGTGTGTGAGCAGACCACAACATTAGCATAACGCGCTTACTGCGTGTTGCTCTCAGGGACTGTACCAACCACAACTCATACATCATGCACTCTGCTCCACAGGTGGGTAATGGTATTCCTGTGACGTCACTCGCACATCCCCATGACAACCATCTTCCCGGCCGGACCATCCCAACTTGCATCAATTCTTCGGTGGGGAAATTAATGTCTGTTGTACAATACAGTGGACACACAAGCTCCTACTCGATGCAGGTTACACACTTCTGATCGCAAACCAGTAGTTCCTACAGGTTTCAGGCACAAATCAACTTACTAACAATGCAGTGACGTATGACTTCTTGTTGTGAGTAGGAAACGTAGAACATATCCACTCTATCCCCTGCCTCTCATGAGAGGGCAGTGAGAGAGGTTACATTGAAAGGACTCTCTATTTCGGGCAGGGAGAGTTGGCTATGCAAGCTTGCATTCGGGACATAGTAAGTTCGAACACCATTTCTCGGCGCTGTGGCTTCATATCCCCACACCAGGCATATGTTCGATCTGTACCACAATGAGGCCACGGTCGCTCCTTTACCATTCCTAGTCCTACCCTTCCCCATCGTCGACATTAAACTTGTGTGTGTCGGTCCGACGTAAAACAAATCGCAACCAACCTCTACTTGGGAGTGTAGATTAGGAATCACATACCCCTAGATGGGCCTGAAGTTCTTATCCCAAGCTGCTCACTTTACATTTTCCTGTTTTAGCTCTATAGGTTATCTCCTTCCCTCTTCTGACCGACGGTGTTAGGATTATAATGTTTAAACAGATTTTTATTGTCATGCCATTCATGTCCTTCACGGTCCATCCTTTCTCCTTTCCCGACTCCTTCACTTCTTTTTTGTTTTCTTTAATTCGAAGATGATTATCTAGCTGCATTTCTTCTGAAAATAATTTCACAACTACCAGTCTGAAGTATGCCTTTTGTTTTACCTCATTCATTAATTCCTTATTTTATGGATGTTGAACAACTTGGTACCATGTAAAATAATCCACTGCATTTATTTCCGTTTGTTTGTTGTTCCCTTTCTTGCTTTCCAATATTTCTTCACTATTTCACTGTGTTTCTTCTTCCGTCCCTCTGTCCAGATATTATTCCGATCCTTCTGTTCTTTCTTCTGGAAGCCCTTGAAATGTTGTATCAATCTCCTAAAAGTTGTTCTATCCTGTATTATATCTGCTGTTATTCCCATCTCTGCCATAATTCTCTTTATTCTTTTTCATCCTCCGAATGTCATTCTCACTCTTGTAAACAAGATTCAAATTTGTTTTTTGAGTCTGGCATCTTCTTCTTTTTATTTTCTTCATAGGCTATCTACATATTATTTCCTAATTAGCGTCGACCTCTAAGATCATTTAGTACCATGTTTTTCTTTCATTCTCAGCTAGATATACCTGCTCCCTTCACAAAGCTGCAGGTTGTTCTTATTGGGTCTTCTTGGATTTTTCCCTCTCTTCACCTGGTAGTCCTAGAGTGGAGAGTCTGGTTCTGCCCAGCGCCTCACATTCGAAAATTATGTGTTCAACTGATTCCTCTGCTTCATTGTATTTCCTAGATATATTGTCTCCAATTACTCATTCTATGTAGGTGTTTTTTCAGACGGCAGTGTCCTGTCAACAGTCTTACTACCCGTATTATGTTTTCTCTGCTAAGTTTCAACAGTTCTTTAGAATGCTTCTTGTTTGGTCCTTTTATCAGTTTCTTTGCAAGCCTGCACCCTGGAGTATTTTCCCAGTTCCCCATTTGTTTCTTTTGTACTGATAGTCTGGCATTAACCATCCTCATTATGTCACCAAAGAACTTAACTCTCTTCTTTTTTATTGTATCAGATAATTTTTCAGTTTCTTTATCTTTCTTCATTCTTCCTGTGTCTGAACTCCCCATTTTCAGTATTTATTGGGCCCCGGATTTTTCTTAGAATTTTTCTTTCCTTTTTCCCTATCCTTCTACTTCTCCTGTTTACTTGGACAACATACTTTCTGTAGCATATATATTCTGGTTTAATTACCGTGTTGTAGTGTTATTTGTGGTGTGTCTGTTGCAGGAATGTTGGAGAGAGCATAAACTCCATCTCCACGAGCCAAGGCAATCAACCATTTTTGGAATTTAAACCTCATAGACCGGCTGAAATTCGAATCGAGGCCAAAACCTTGACCAGTCAAGTATATCGAGTATTTTATCCGGAATGAAACTGACAGAGCCACCGGTCCTGAAGACATTAGGGGTGATCAGTTAAAGAACTTCGGTACTAAAATTGTTGAATGGTCGTTCCCTGTTACCATATTGAAAATTCCTAAATTGTGGAGCCCTTGTCATCACTCAATTGAAACGAGGTAAGGAGGCCAATAATGTAAATAAATGTCTTCCTATTTCACTACTATTCTATACTTATAAGCACATGGAAAGGATAATTCTGAATTGAATCGCTGCCCCATTATTGAGGAAAGAACCCGAATAAGCAGGCTTTAGATTTGGAAAATCCCGCTGAGGTCAAATATTTAACTTTGTCTAAAATATAGGAGGTGGTTTTGAGAAGTGTAAGATTACTGGCCTTGTTCTCATAGAACTAACCGCCGCCTTTGGCACAGTTAAGCATAACAAATTGCAGCAGAATGTGCATCACTTCGCAAAAGAATTTCAGTTAACACGTCTTTAATTGGAACATTTCTTCGGAATCGCAGATTCTGCGTTAGTCTCCTTGAGAAAACGATTTGTTGGCGCTTGTAGAAGAATAGGAAATCCTCCCGGCAGTGTCCTAGATCCCTCGTTACACAACATCTGTACAAAGGATCAACCCAATCATGAAGAAACCAGGCATTTTTTTCTATACAGATTACAAAGCACAAAGGAAGAGCTTCGAACAGTAGAACAGATTTTGACGAGTTACTTTGAGGACAACTTCCTGATACCTAATCCATCGAAGTTTGTTCATTTCATCCACGCAACTTGGATTCGAGGAGAAAACAGAACGTCTCTTGGCGTGGGCAACAGTTAGAACACTGCTTCAATCCAGAATATCTCGGGATTGCTTTGGATACATCCCTTACATTCAGGAAACTTTGGGTCAACACAAGAAATAAGACGTTAATACTAGAAACAACTTCCTGGAAAGGATTACTGGGGAAACACGTGGAGTACAACCAGCAATACTCAGCGTATCAGCCTTGAAACTCTGCAGCCGAGTACGCCGCTCATGCATGGAATACATCAGCTCATGCAAAGTAGTTTGACATACGCCAACCTAACGGTTAGCCTCATTACAAACTGACTCAAACCTACTACCGTCCAAAATCCGTACCCCGTTGTTGGTATTGTACCATTCACGATTAGAAGAAACATTGTTGAATAGATAGGAAGGAATAAGCAAGAAAGACTCTATGCACCTATTATATGGCCATCAACCAGCCAGATATCCCGTCATAGCTTCCTGGCAAGAACACAACCTACCTACAGAAGGAAGCTGGCAAGTTAGAAGGCGTCAGAAATAAAGAGCCAAGAACCAGTTTCCAATTATTCCACTAAAGGAAGAGCTACCTTTCGGACACAATTTGGGTATTCTTGTCTGAAAGGCACCGACTACAGACACGGGGTTTCAAAATGTAAAAGCAGCCTAGCAATGCAGGGTGCTTCTGGAAGGAGAAAATACCCTGTGATTCTGTGCAGGAGGAATCCCAGCATTTGCTGACTTGTATGTATCCAGGTCATCCCAGTACAAGAAAAGGACTTCTACTTGTAGTGAACATAGCAACGTTTCGCATGGACGTCGTATAATTCGGACACAAAAAGTAAAGTAAGTACTGCGCATGTGCGGTTGTGATTCTTGTATTAAGAGGAAAAATATTTGGACAAACATCTTTTGTTATCTATAAACACAGAAAAAATATCAGACGTGAGTGAAAGAAACGGAAGGACCATAGTATAAGGCATGACAACAAAATACACCCTAGACCTTGTGAACCCAACAGTCTAAAGAGAATGACTTCTGTGTGGAAGCTAAAAACCAAGCACTGAAGCAATGACAGTCTCAGACAGTTGCCTCGTGATCGCCACACCCTATTCTCCATATCGAGAGCTCTTGAGGAAAGAGTGATGTGAAATACAGCTGAGTTGCTCTTTACTTCCTTGACGTCGTGCACTGGGTACCGCTCATGTGTAGAAGGAACTGTGTGGGATGAACCTTAAGCTGCACACACACACACACACTGAGAGGATAAGAAGGGATATGAAATATTCAGGTGTCATAATGGGTTTCTGAATCGAAACTTTCATGAAAGGATGAACGCTAAGGCTGCCTGCACGTTGTTTTAATTAACGGATAAATTTACTTTGCTAGATTTTCCTGCAGAATCCACACCTTTTCAACCTGCAGCATTATAGAAAACGAAACAGAGTGATTAATTCACCTTCGTCCTAAACATGGAGTAATAAAATATCAGCAGATCTGAATAATCCTGCATTTTCAAGATATTCTGCATATCTGTAAATTTTTTCGCTACTCGATTTACGTGGCACCGACACAGATAGGCCTATGTCTTATGGCGACGGATAGGAAGGGCCATGGAGTTAGAAGGAAGCGGCCGTGGCCTTAATTAAGGTACAGCCCCAGCATTTGCCTTGAGTGAAAATGAGGAAACCACGGAAAACCAACTTCAAGGGTGCCGACAGTGAGATTCGAACCCACTATCTCCCGGATGTAAGCTCACAGCCGCGCGCCTCTAACCGCACGCCCTACTCGCCCGGTAATATTATTATTATTATTATTATTATTATTATTATTATTATTATTATTATTATTATTATAAAGTAAAATAAAAGCTGAGAACTTACATATGATTGTGATGAGTGTTTAATATCCAAATCTGGATTTCAACAACACACGTTTGCTTCATAAATTTTATCTATAATTCATGTCTTGCCTTAATTTTTATTGATTTTGATTTATGGTGGTCTCTGGAAAGATAATACTAGGTTCATCAATATATGTAACTTTTTAAGGTTGCAATAAATAGTATTGAATAGGTGGAAACCTTTAGCTTTTTTGTTTAACATTACATTGCTCTTCAATAATACGGAATAATACGAATAATGAATAATGAATAATAAAATTAATAATGACTTGGAACAGATACAATAAAAGAACTATATAAAAAAGGGCACATTTAAGACATCATAACACAGTAGTCAAAACAGAAGCACTTTATGCACCTGAAACTATTATAATTAGTGGCAAATCTCGAATAAATATGATCGAAAAAAAGAAAGGAAAATTCTCAGAAAAATCTTAGGGCCACAATACGAAAATGGAAGTTGGATGAAAAAGAAATCACATGAAATCTATCAAATTACAGAAAAAATCACAAATGTAATCAGGAAATGGCGATTACAATGTTCATGTATATCGAATGGATAATAACAGGATCATAAGAAAAGTTTAAACTTAACCTTATCACTGAAACACACAATAATTGGCTGAATGAAGGAACCATTCAAGATAGAATAAAATTCATTATCTTAATTTACAAAAACAAGTTTTCTGTAAAGCCCACCCGACTAAATTCAGGATGGACTGAACAGCGTAAAATGGTGAGAGGATGAAGAAATATTGGGAAGGGAAGAAGAAAAAAGAAAAAGTTCTAATAAGATCAAACTTGTTCTGTAGTTGGGCATAACGAATCAAAAAAATCACATCTGTACATCTTCATTATAGACTGTTATGCTTTTCAGTGCTGAATCCGCAACCCTCTTTGAAATACGTACCTCCATATTCCTCTAATTGCACGTAGTTCTGTGGTATCGTTTAGCTGCACATCGTCTAGTTCTCCTCTTCTTCTCTTACCGTCTATGGTCGAGTCCATCATTTTCCTATGTAGCTTATCTTCCTTATTCATCTGGGTGATTTCCGACAAAAGGATGGCGTTACAAAAATGTTGCAAAGTTTGGGCTAGGAACAATTGGGAGAAAGGAGACGAGCTGCTCGACTAACTCGTATGTTCCCAGCTGTCAGTGGAGAGATGCTGTGGAATGACATGAGTAGACGAATAAGTTTCACTGGTGTCTTTAAAAGTAGGAAAGATCACAATGTAAAGATAAAGTTCGAATTCAAGAGGACAAATTGGGGCAAATATTCGTTTATAGAAAGGAGAGTTAGGGATTGGAAAAACTTAGCAAGAGAGATGTTCAATAAATTTCCAATTTCTTTGCAATCATTTAAGAAAAGGATAGGAAAACAACAGATAGGGAATCTGCCACCTGGGCGACTGCCCTAAATGCAGATCAGTATTGATTGATTGATTGATTGATTGATTGATTGATTGATTGATTGATTGATTGATTGATTGATTGATTGATTGATTGATTGATTGATTGATTGATTGATTGATTGATTGATTGATTGATTGATTGATTGATTGATTGATTGATTGATTGATTGATTGATTGATTGATTGATTGATTGATTGATTGATTGATTGATTGATTGATTGATTGATTGATTGATTGATTGATTGATTGATTGATTGATTGATTGATTGATTGATTGATTGATTGATTGATTGATTGATTGATTGATTGATTGATTGATTGATTGATTGATTGATTGATTGATTGATTGATTGATTGATTGATTGATTGATTGATTTTACATTACCCACCATCAAAGTCAGTTTACGAGTACAGCTTCATTCATCATGTTTATTCCTACCGTGGCCTTTACCGGCTCATTCCAAGTACCTTATTACCATTGATTCTGCCTGTTTGTATAAGAAATCATTCTGGCTACTACGAATATGATATATCGATGGCCTAGATTGAATACCTCGTATCTCAAAAAGTTCTTCCTATCCATTATTTCTCTTAAGACTGGTCACGCCTCCCAGCCACACATGAATATGCAGTCTATCAGAACAATGTCCATTGGGTTTATTTTCCTATGTTGATGCGTAAAGGAAAAAGAACCTTATAAAATTATACTACAGGAGTCAGTAAATAAGTCACGCAGAGATACTTTCCTATAGTACGGTGCGATAAGGTTCATTTTCCTTCACACGTCGGCATAGGAACAAAGAACACAACGAACATTGTTGTGATGGACTGCGTATTCATGTGTGGCTGAGAGGCGTAACCAGTCTTAAGAGAAGTAATGGATAGGAAGAACTTTGTGAGATACGAGGTTTTCATTCTAGGCCATCGATATGTTACTTTCAACTTATTAAGATAATATTCTAAGTTCGTGGAGCTTACACTCCCGGACAGAAAAGTCGAACTAAAAACAGACCTATGTAAGTATAGTTTTGTCCAAGAGCTGTTCCCTTGTTTACAGCTCGCATTATATTCGTAGCACCTTCATTCAATTTTGATGAGATGCCATTTAGGTCATTGCTGGGTCAATTTCGCTATTTCGTTTTGCTATAATCTTTCTTCTTTTCCTACCGCTTTTCCCACACTGCGGAGTCGCGGGTGCGAACTGCGCCGCACATGTGGATTTGGTCCTGTTTGACGGCCGGATGCCCTTCCTGACACTAAACCTATATGAAGGAATGTAATCACTATCGCGTGTTTCTGTAGTGGTTGGTAGTGTGGTGTGTTGTGTTGTCTGAATATGAAGAGGAAAGTGTTGGGACAAACACAAACACCCAGTCCCCGGGCCAGAAGAATTAATCAGAGGTGATTAAAATCCCCGACCCGGCCGGGAACCGAACCCGGGACCCTCTGAACCGAAGATCTCAACGCTGACCATTCAGCCAATGAGTCGGACTTCGTTTTGCTATAATGGATAACAGAAAGAATGGAACCCCTTTGAACGGACTATTGCTGTGCTTTAATTAATTTTATCGCGAAACGCCGAACGTGTCACCAAGAGATCTTTAACAAGCTGACGTCTTGTGACGGCTGGTGTGCCAGATGGACACTCCTCCGGACTTCAAAACTCTGACTACTTCTTTCGTGTTCGAAACCATGATCTTGAGCTTCTGAACTGACAATTTACTTCTGATCCATGGAGGAATCTTGCAGATTTGTGAATAAAATGTAAGAATTATACGACATTTCAACAATCACGAGTCTAATATGGACAATAATTGTGTGGAAACTTCTCACTTCTCTTCTTTAAGAATTACAGTAAAATTCTACGGTCGATCACAAATTCTCTGTGAGGTAACGAAGTGTGCCCTTAATTGCAATTTGTGCTACCTTCTATATTTACGCGTGGCAACCGACATGGTACTGTACATTGCCTATTCATTCGAATGTTTGTCGTTTATCTGACCGGTTCCAGGAGCAATCAGCGACAGGTATCACTGATGTTAAAGTGAGGGTGAGCCGGGTAAAATGGATTATTCATAATGGTTTCGCAACTGGACAAACACTGTTTGCTACAATATTCCGCTAGCCACGACAGCCGAGTCAGTTCTCAATGTCACCTCCGTTTACAGAGTTCATCTCTCATGTCCGTTCCGAATTATCGCTAAGTTACTAGGTAGTGCATTAAATTATTGTTGCAGATATGCTTATGTAGTGACTGCAAGAGTAGTGTATTTTAAAACCAATTAATTCGCTATAATGTTAGATATTACATCCTAAGGGGGATGTATAGAGAAATATAAATTATGCCAATAAAAACAAAATACAACACATTTAAATAATTCATCAACAGTATACCGGTACTGAATTTAGAATCAAGCATTAACCTCCCGATTAGTGAAATGGAATGGCATCCTCCATATCTAAAGTTCTAACCACGCACATATAGTCAGTTTATTGAAGGAAAAAGTAATCTATTCGACACTTAACGTTGCGCGAAATTGGCAACTCAAAGATCTCTGGTGGCATATTCAGCGTTTACTCCATAAACTTAATACAACAATAAGTCACCCCAAAGAGCCATTTTTTCTCTGCTTCCTGGTATAATAAAATGGGACATCGAAGCTGACGTGCAGGCAACATGAACAATGTATTATTATTATTATTATTATTATTATTATTATTATTATTATTATTATTACAATACTTTTCCCACAACCTAGTGGGGTCGTGGTTATTATTTGTGCAACAAATGTGGAACTGTCTCAGACTTGCGGCCAGATGCCCTTCTCGACTCTAACCCTACGTGGTAGGGTGTATTCACTTTCGTGTATTGCTATGGGGGTTGGTAGTATCGTGTGTGTTTGAATAAAAGAAAGTATATTAAGACGAGCACAAACCTTTAGTTTCCGACCCAAAAGAATCAAAGTCACCCAAAATCCCGACCCTGCCGGGACTCCCAGGCCGAATACTTCAGTGTAGATAATTTGACCATGGAGTCCGATCTTCAAGTTCGTCGCGCACGGTAGCATCCAGATGAGCGAACTTGATCCCTTTTTCCGCAAGGGTTGGACTCTGCGAAGGGGTTTCTATCATGGCCAGCTCTACGTTGTCTACTTCAGGGTCAAATTGTCTACCACACTCTATATTTTCCACCCCATTCCTCTTGCCACCGCACCCCCTGTAGGATATGAAATGTTATGTATAGATACATTCACGAATAACATTCAACCGTGGAATGTTATACGAATGTAGCTTCTGGATAATAAGAATTTAATATGAGTGCCACATTTCACTTTCTGAATTGTATTGCCCGTCTCCATAACATGAATTCTGATTTGAAAATTCGAACTATATCCGACGTGCCTAATCAATGAAAGCTAAAGCTCCAAACATCCCTTCTGTGTAAAATGCTCAATAAACGATCGATAAAATTGTAATGTAGAGCAATTTTTCCAACAACGTCGGGTACATCAGAAAGTTATTTAATAAAAATATTAGTAAAACTGAATATGAAATGGCTACTATTTTTGTAATAGTCCTAATTCCTCGTCCTGATTGGTATACAAGACATTTTCCTAATAAAATACATTTAAAAATAAGTAAGTTGGAAAGGAATACGAAATATAACAATCATCACAGGTTGTTCTGCCATCCGGCAGGTCCAGTCACGGCTGTGACCTTAATATCTCTCGTTCTTGGGACCTTTTCTTCACTTCTGCATAATCTTCCTTTTCTTTCTAATGCTGTCTAATAACTGATATCGTCTCCTTCCCCATCCTCGTTGTTCCTTTATCATCCGTTCCTTTGCTACTCGTAGTAAAGTGTTATGTCTTAGATTATGCCCTACCCAATTTTTCTTCCTGTTTTGGATGACGGTCAACATGCTCCTCGCTTCTCTCACTCTCTTCAGAACTTCATTTGATATTCTATCTTCCCAGCTTACACCTTCAAATCTTCTCCAAATTCACATCTCAAATGCCTCTATTCTTCTCTGTTCTTCCTTTCTTAATGTACATGTTTCAGCGCCATATAGTGTCGCTTTTTCACCTTTACTTCCAACTATTATGAATTTAGTTTTCTTTCTGTTTATGCTTTTATCCTTGAATGTTAACTTCATAGCTTCTTTTTACATCATGTCGTATTTACCTTCACTTTCCAAAAGTTCTATTTTGCTGCAGGTTTCTCTGATCCACTTTTCTTTAGCACATTCAGTCTCCATTCTTAATTCATTATTTAATTTTCTATACATCTTTCTTCCTTCTTGACTGTTTAGGTTTTCCCGTTTTCTCCTTTCCTCCATTTTGTCCAACATTTCTTCAGTTACCCATTCCTTTCTTGTTTTTCTCCTTCGTTTTGTTCCTAAAACATCTTTTGCTGTCTCGTTAACGTTGTTTCTAAATCTCTACCATTTTTCATTAACACAGTTAACCTCATTCTCAGCTTGTAATCTTTCAACAAGCCTCTCCTCCAACTCTACAACATTTTCGTTTTCTTTTAAATTGTTAAGGCATACCACTTCATTGATCTTACTTATCCTTAATCTTTTTAATTTAATGCACAGTTCTGCAACTACCAGGTTGTGATCAGAACATATATGTCTGTTCCTAGATAACATTTTGCATTTTTTAAGCTATTCCTATGCCTTTGTTGTACCATAATATAGTCTATTTGGTACCTTTCATTATCATTTCTGTATGTCCAAGTATACCCCCGCCTTTTACCATTTTCAAACAATGTATTGCCAGTAACAATGTTGTTTCTTTTACAGAAGCCAACTGACATCTGACCTCTGTCATTTCCAACTCCGAGCCCGTATTTCCCAACTATTTTGTCTTCATGTCCTTCTCCAACAACAGTATTCCTATCTCCCATTATCACTACACATGCATTCTTCATTTCTCTTCCATTAATCTCTTCTATTTGCTCGTAACATTCCTCTACCTCCTCTTCTGGATGTTGACTGGTTGGCATATACACTTGAATTATTACAAAACCTTTCTTATTTCCTTTCAATCTTAGCATAATTATTATCTCATTTTCATATTCTATCTTCAACACTTTAGGCTTTATATCTGTCTTAATTAGTATTCCTACTCGATGTTGTTCACTACGCTCAGCACCTGAGTAATATAGTGTATATCCTCCACTATCCAGTTCTCCACTACTTACCCATCTCACTTCACTCATGCCTAGTATGTCAAATTTGTTTTTAGCCATTTCTTATTCAGCATTTTCCAATTTTCCTTGCTGTAATGGAGTTAATACATTCTATGTGCCTATCTTCAAAATCTCTTTACTTTTTGTAGGACTTTTACTCACCCTTCATTCATCTCTATTAGAAAACCTCGATGTATTCCCTTCCCGGAGATCCAATCGAGGGGAAGTTTTACCTCCGGAGTCTTTTATACAGAGGTCCATTGCCATGAACTTCTTGGAATGATTTCAGTGGTGGTTTTCCGTTTCCTTCCATTGACCTCCAAACTTGTCTGCACACCGCCTCAGTTTCCCGCTGGGGTTGGTTACCCAACCTTCCACTGAGTGTTTCGGCTTAACAAGGGCACCACGTGTCGGTAGGATGTTGGAGAATTGAGGTGACAGATGCTAAGAGAACTCTCTTGCCGAGTTCTTATAATCGCATATCACCGTCATCTCTTTTGCCATAGTCTCAAGATGATTGCACAGACTCCCCCAGGTCATCTCCCGGGCTCAAATATAACAACGGAAAATAAAAATCGTACCGAATATATCGATGAGTCACATCTCACTCTACTGCCAAAAGTAATTACCCTCAAGCATAGAAACCTCAAAACGGCAACTCATAGAGGGACAGAAAGACGACAGATGTAAAAGAGTGTAAGGTGCGCAAGTGAATAGAATCAGAAAGCACTGCAGTTTAAAATAAAGACAAAAATGTGTATTTAATCACAATAACAAAGCAACAATGTATTATATAACAATTGTGAATGAAACCGGATAAAATCAACATCGAATATACTGCAATATTTAAAATAACAAGATAATTGTAAGAGACATATTTAAGGGCGCGCGCGCGCGTATGTGTGTGTGTGTGTGTGTGTGTGTGTGTGTGTGTATATGTGTGTATATGTGTGTATGTGTGTGTTACTCTAATAGTAAGAAGATTGGGAAATCCTAGAATTTACCGGTAAAACCGAACATTTACCCTCGCGGTGTGGTAACACTCCGAAATGCCTTATGATATGCATCGATTTCGAACTTTTACCAAGAAACGTTGTTTACCCATGCGAACTGGTAAAAGCTGCAAGGAAGACTCCCACCTCCGTCGTGCAGGTTCAGATATGTTTCTTTGTTGGCAATTTTTTTTTCAGTCCGCTCATCGCTGCGTAGCTTCAGTCTGTGTCGAGTATCGTGTGCGCTTGTACGATCATCTCAGCGACTCGTATTAGCTTCGCATCAAAATGAGTGATGTTAGACGTAACAGATTTCATGAACTTTTAAATGAATCAGTGAATAAGAAGGACAACAATGTTTAAGTAACTATTCAGCAATATGACATTCTGTTAAGTGAAGTGAAAATAATGCAAAATCCGTTGCAAATAAGAAATCTGTTCACTACAGACGTTTGAAGCGATATAATGTTCTCAACATCGGAGGTGAAGAGAAACCCATGGCACCAGTGTCTGCTGGAAAAGAAGAAATTCTTTACTACGTCTGATTTGACGAACTGTTTAACGTAATACAGGAGACCCACATGTGACTGCTGAATCAATAGTTACTTATTTGGGGTTATGTGGACCATGTCAGAAAAAACAAAAAAATTTGAAAAAGGGTATTATAGTGAAACCTGTCATAAACAGTTAAACGAATTCAAGATGCCAAACTGATTAAATCGACATCCAGGCAAACCCAGGCTTTAAGTCGAAGTTCATACTTATATAAAAGAATCATTTGACAAAATTTGTTATCTTACGAGCACTAACCTCGAAAGGGCTGATGAAGTAGCATTTCATCTTTTGGACATTTTCACCACCATTGGTGCCCCAAATATCCTTCATTCTGATAATGGTACAGAGTTTTGCAACTAAGTCACCCAAAGTTTATGTGGGATGTGGAATTATATAAAGATAGTCCTTGGGAAGCCGAAGCGCAGTCACCCTCAGGGATCAGTCGAAAGAGCAAATCAAGAAATTTCAAATATTTTATCAACGTGGATGGAAACTGTTACCGTGTTTTGGTGGTAGTTATGCATGAAAGAAGGTGCTGGGTGGTGAATGGGTCTCAAGCTACTAAAGTGAAATTAATTTTAAAATTTAACAAGGTTATATTTTCTTTTCAAAATTAGGTAACAACAAATAGAACAGGTACTTAGTAGCCGAAACACGATTGACAAATACATTTACATAGGTACCCCATTTGGGGTTTCAAAAGTCAGAAACATAATTCTTGAGCAATGAGCCCAACCTTACAATGAACACCATACAACAAAGGGGCCGAAAACCCCCAAACATGCCTGAAACATCTGCTTCCAATTACATCCAAAAGCCTCCTTGAGGCAGAAACACAATTTTCAAAAAAGGGCAACTTCCCCCTAAAATACAAGCCTATCATAGGCCACTCCGAACTCCACCTTTAAGCCGTCCTCAAAGGACATATACACAGGGGCAAAATACCCAACCTACTGAGGTCTGTTAACTAACAAGAAGATTAATACATGACCTCTAAAATACAATTTGAGAGGAGGCGAACTTGCACTCCTAATACACTTTGCTTAAGACCTACTTGGCACTAGGCCGTTAATACAAGGGCTAATCCCATACTACAGAGGTGACTTAATAGCAATTTACCTTAGATTACGGAAGAATTGGTTGAGAAAAATAAGTTCACCTCAGGACGATGTGAGTGGGAGCTCGAGAGGGTTAAGCACTCTCTATCCCGATATGTCGTTTTAAAAGAGAATATATGAAAAGAGTAGTTACATTTTAGGAAAAGGTTACATGGTTGAACGCTTAGAACCCGCCCCGAAAGTTAAACTGCTGAGCTAGCAAAGAAAGAAGTTATTAATCGGCCATTACCTTGTGTTGAACGGCTGGAGAAGAAAGAGGCGCTTCCCGCCCCCTGCTATGTACTTAACACACTGAAAGATGGAACAGAAGTGGCCCGGAGACCCGAAAATCAGCAGTTTATATCCTCTCGCGGAAGGTTCTAGGCGTTAGGGGAAAGAAAACACCCTCCCACAAACTCTTTATTGGGTAGGACCCCGCAACAGATACAAGTTGGGGGAAGATACACCAGATTGGTCAGAAATTAATAGAAGAAATTCGGGATTGGATACATTCATAACAAGGGGAAGAAAGGGGTAAATATTGCCAACTTAAACAATGACAGAAAGAAATTTAACAAAGAACAAACTCTTGAAATTAAATTTTCTCCAAAAAAATAGTTCTTTGACTCCGCACTAGGTTGCACTATTGTAGATCTTCAGTAGTGTCCTCTAGAAGAGAAAGTTCACACTTCTTACTTCAAGCGAAACAAAAACACATCAAAAGTGACACAGTTCTAAAACTCCAAAATTTACAGGTAGTGACATCTTCTGAGAAGGTAGAAAATTAATAACGTCAATAAAGTTCAAACTTCCTCCAGCAGAGGAGTTTTAACTGGCGCGCATTTAAATTAGCGGCGTGGAGGTGTACCACCCGGTACAGACCTCCCCCCCCAAAAGTTCCTCCAAGGGGTAACACAGAAGAACATAAACTTTTGTTTGAAAATAAGGTCCAATAAATTGCAGAAGTATTTGAGAAATTTCTTAATTCAGTTCCAAAATTTTTGTTGTAATTGGTAACGTAAGGTATTTATGTTTGTAGAAGGCGAATTTCTGAAGATAATCTTTTAAAAGGTGATGAAAAATTTTGCAATGTCCACCAAATTTGTTGTTGAATTCCCAAGTGTAGTCATCTCTTATAGTGACTGTCCATGTAGTTGATGTAGGCTAAGTTGGATGGCCAGACCGGCCGTTGCAGCTTGCGTCCAAAGGAGGCCGCTCGGACCCCTCAAGTACCCTGAGATACCGCTCGCCCGCACTATGAGGGGAGCAGAGGTGTTGAAGCACGCCGCGCCCGCGGTGAACATATACAGGCCGCGGGCAAGTAGGAGGTCGTGCGCCGCACATCAGCCTTGGCCGGGAGGAGAGCTCCGGCTCGCCGTGCACACGTCGTCCTCGCTGGGGCCGAGGGGGCCCGTCCTCTGCTCCAGTAGCTGCACGGCGTCGCGCGGCTGCGGGGGCACTGAAACATTAAAGCTTGGCGGCAGAATTGTGTTGGACTATCATCTTCTTTGAGGGTACAGGCTTGTGGAGAGGTTGAGGGGCCAGCGGCGTGCAAATATCCATGGCATAAGTTAAGCCACTGTGTAAGGTGGAGCAGGAGACGGGAGCGTGGTAATGGCCGAGGCAAGGACAGAATGGCAGTTTAACGGATCGGGGAAGGTTTTTCAAGAGGCTTACATATAAGACAAAATATTATAGAAGGGAGAGAAAGCCTTAAAAGTTGAACTCAAAAAAAAAATATAACCTTCATATTCCTTTCAAATTATATGAAGCAAGTTGACACAAAATTTACACTGGTTTCACCTGTGACAGGTGAACCCTAAATATCCTCTCGGTGGCTGGATTGCTTAATAACAACGTAACCGGGGTGAGGAAATCGAGAATTATACAAGGCCCATGAAATCTGGGGGCAAGCTTGCCCGCGGGAACAAAATTTTTGACCATTACTTGGTCACCTACCTTTAAAGGGGTGGGTCTCCGTCCACGATCATACCTTTCCCTAACCTTTTCATGAGATACTTTAAGATTAGCTTTAGCCTTCTTCCAAAGATCTTTAATATTATCCGGATCTATTGTCTCGGGTAGAATGTCATTCAGAGACCAGAGGTTAGAGAGCGGCGAGTTGGGAACAAACTTGAACATCAAAGAAGCTGGAGTAAACTTGTGAGATTCATGAACCGCCGAATTCAAAGCAAAAGCTATCCAATGCAGGGACGTGTCTCACCTGGAATGATCTTCATGATGATAGGCAATCAGTGCGGACCTGAGATTACGATTAACCCGTTCAGCCAGAGATGGTTGAGGGTAATAAGCAGAAGTAGTTACATGAGAGATTGATAAGTCAAAACAGAATTTACGAAATAAATTAGATGTAAAAGCCTTAGCATTATCAGATACAATATATTGACACGGACCAAAAGAAGCAAAAATAGAATTTAAGCAGGTAATGGTAGACTGAGCGGTAGCCAGCTTAGTCGGAAATAACCAAGAAAATCTGGTAAAACCATCTACGCACACAAAGATGAACTTGTTAGCATTACCCTTTGACTGGGGGAAAGGTCCTACATAATCGATATACAGACGTTCCATGGGGCGCGACGCTTGATGCGAAGACAAAAGGCCAACCTTGGTGGACATGGTGGGTTTACTGAGCAAACAAGATTTACAAGCTTTTACAAGTTCACGAATTTCGCCGTCCATACCTTTCCAGATGAACATTTCACGAATCTTTTCACGGGTTTTAAAGATTCCAAGATGCCCTCCTAATGGGGTCTCATGATAATACTTGAAGATCATAGGTACAAGAACCGCTGGAACAACAACTTTCATCAACTTGTCATGCCTCGAAGGGCAACATAGAACACCATTCCTCAGAACATAAGGGACAGCATGTTCCCCAGAAGAAAGGGTTTCCATTATCGGAGCCAGCGTCGGATCTTCACGTTGGTATTTCTCAATATCCCTAAAAAGCATGGGAGCATCTGTTAAGATGGCATTAACACCAGATAGTATGGACTCGGAAGGTGATGAACTGTCGACCGGTTCGTGGGTCTCGACGTCGTTCTGAAACATACGGCTGAGTCCATCAGCAACAACATTTTCGGTACCTCTGATATGTCTAACATCAAACTGGAAGGCGGAAATACGAATAGCCCAGCGGGCTATACGACCAGTACGACGCGGCCTACCTAAGACCCAGCTTAGGGCTTGATTATCTGTTTCCAGGTCGAATTTGACATGTTCCAGATAGAGACGGAACTTTTCTAAGGCAAATAAGACTGCCAACCCTTCGAGCTCATAGATGGAATACTTGGCTTCTTGAGCCGATAGAGTCCTAGATGCATAGGCGATGGGTCGCCTCCCTAGTTCAGTCTCTTGAAGAAGGACTGCAGCTACAGCTGACGATGACGCGTCCGTTTGGACGATGAATTTCTTTGAGAAATCAGGCATAGCAAGGACAGGGGCATTACAGAGAGCTAATTTAAGGTCTTCAAAAGCGGCTTGTTGAGAAGGGCCCCACTCGAATTTGATGCCTTTCCTACGAAGAAGGTTTAAGGGCGCCGCTCTATTAGCAAAGTTAGGAATGAACTTTCTGAAGAAATTCACCATACCAATGAACCTGGCGATACCTTTAATGTCCTTGGGAGGTTTAAAATCACGGATGGCCTGTGTTCTAGAATGATCGACTGCTACACCAACGGGTGACACAATATGCCCTAGGAATGACATAGAGGGCTTAGCAAAGGCGACCTTGGACAACTTAACGGTTAACCCAGCCTTACGAAGGCGCTCGAGAACTTCTCGCAGATGATCTAGATGTTCTTCAAAAGTCTCTGAAAATACGACGACATCATCTAAATAGTGATATAAGTACTCGAATTTGATGTCGGAGAAAACCCTATCTAGTAGCCTAGTGAGCACAGCTGCTCCCGTAGGGAGCCCGAAAGGCACGCGGTTGTATTCATATAAATTCCAGTCAGTGGCAAACGCTGTAAGGTGTTTAGACTCTTCGGCAAGGGGAATTTGATTATAGGCCTGATTTAAGTCCAAGATGGTGAAGAACTTGGCCTTACGAAACCATGAAAAACAAGAATGAAGGTCAGGAAGGGGCACAGATTGCAACACCACCTTCCGATTGAGAGCCCTGTAATCAATGACAGGCCTGAAGCCTCCTTGGGGTTTCGGGACTAGAAAAATAGGCGATGAATACGCCGACTTAGAGGGCCTAATAATACCATCCTTCAACATCTGATCGATAATTTCTTTCAGAGCCTTCATTTTAGGTGGAGATAGCCTATACGGTGGAAAACGAACAGGAATCGAATCCGTGACCTCAATTTTGTATTCAATAAGGTCAGTAACACCAAGAGTATCAGAGAACACCTCGGGAAACGACTGACACAGTTTGCGAATACTATCAGCCTGCTCCTCAGGTAGATGTCTAAGGTCTAACAACATCTCATCCTGGGTAGGCGAAATAGAAGAACATGACACAGAATTACACTTTAATAGTGGTATTTTACAACTAGAAGCAAATTTGAATGTGCACGACCTAGACTGGAGATCGAGCACAAGACCAGTGTGAGAAATAAAGTCAGCTCCCAGTATGATGGGGCAAGACAGGTGCTTAGCCACAAACAATTTAATTTTCCATGTAAACTTAAAAATACGAATCTTGACCAGTAAGGAACCTAGAATTTCTAATGGAGATGAATTAGCCGAAACGTATTGAACAGGAGAAGAGACATAGTCAGGAAGTTTACAAACCGATTTCAATTTAGAATACCATTCAGCCGAAATAATCGAACAAACACTGCCTGAATCTAAGAGAGCTGTTATAGGCTCGTTATTTAACTCAATCTTAAGAAAAGGAACAGGTGCGGGGGTATCCGCCGCAATCCTAAGACACTCTTTGGGGCATTCAAGAGATGTATTCGAAGACTTATCGTTCCCTGAATTCTCGACCTTTTTGCCAGGGGCTGAGCCTTGGGAAGCAGAATTAGTTGACTCAGCCGCCGCCACTAGTCACTTTTGATTGTTGTTGGAAGTTACACCAGAAGTTGAGCAGGAGGGGGTGCTATTCGAATTGGGACAATTCTTTGCGATATGTGAGAAAGCCCCACATTTAAAACAGCCTTGTGATGAACCAGCTCCATTATTTGCCCTACTAGTTTTGATCAGAGGACACTTATTGCGCAGATGGTCAGGCGACCCGCAAGCATAACATTTACGGGGGGGTGACTGATCGGCGAGGAGGAGGCCGAGTATTACTAATGGAAGGCGGGGGTTCTTTCGCGACACGCAAAGAATCGGCGTATCTAACTCCTTCCGCTGAGACGGCCAATGCTTCAAGTTCCGAGAAAGTTTGCGGGCACGCCGCGAAACGCAAATATGACCTATAGGGAGGTGAAATTCCCTCTACAATAGCCTGTACAATCTGATCTTCAGGCAAGTGAAGGGCAAACACCCTAGTATAAAACTTAATGTCCTGTATGAAATCAGCCAAGTTTTCATCCAAGCGCTGTACACGATAATAGTACTTCTGAATAAGGGAGGACCTGGCCCTAGCCGGGATGAAGTTAGCTAGCAAATGGGCATGGAAATCCTCAATAGAAGATTGCTCGGCAATGGCTCTAACTATTTTGTCAGAGAGAATACCAATAGCATACGGATAGATAATTTGCAAGATTTGACATGGAGAAAGAGAAAAAACAAGTGCATGATCCTGAAATTCCACTAGAAATCTTAAAAATGAAATTACGTCACTGGTGGTATTAACGGAAAACTTAGATATACCTCTGAGCAACATTGCCAATGGATGAGGCAAGCTACTAAACCCGGGTGACATAGTAGGTAAAGGTTTCAATGGCAAAGAAGTTAATTCAGAACGGATGTTACTCAGCGATGCACGGCGTTCAGACTCGTTGTCCAATGGGGCAGAGATAGTTTGAGCAGCGATGGTTTTCCTATTTACTTCTCCCTTAGCAGGTTCTTCCTCGCTACCTACATTCACCATGGTGGGCTGATCAGATTTGGGAGGAACTTCCCCAGTTAACAATTCAGTGACCTTACTAGATAATTCGGAAATATTTTCCAGGAGCTTACTAGCTTCCTTCCTCTGAACGTCATTCAGTTTTAGAGACAACAGATCGTTAACCCTATTCGAAAAATGATATAGCCTGCCTTGCACACGCTTAATTTGATTCGGAGACGGATCATTTTCATCAAAAAAACTAACTACAGAAGCTAGCCCAGTAACATTCTCCGTGATCGTGGAAAGAGAATCGTCAATTTCTTTCTCTCCCAAATTGGGGATGGAAATGGGCAAATCCAGGGACTCTCTAAGCTTGTTAGTGTATATTGTAACCGTGCCTCCAGATTGCACATTTCTGATAGTTAATTCATAGATCAAATCCTCCTTGCGCAAATAGTTAAGAAGGAGAACATCGCGAGGGCCGGGCATGATGACAGACCAATTTTGAAAAGGTCAAAAAATTCCAGCAACTGAGAAAATGGTTAGAGTTCGGAACAAAACAATGTGTAGCCGTCAAAAGGGGCTAAATTGAGACCCATTCAACCACGCTCTGCTACCACTTGTTACCGTGTTTTGGTGGTAGTTATGCATGAAAGAAGGTGCTGGGTGGTGAATGGGTCTCAAGCTACTAAATTGAAATTAATTTTAAAATTTAACAAGGTTATATTTTCTTTTCAAAATTAGGTAACAACAAATAGAACAGGTACTTAGTAGCCGAAACACGATTGACAAATACATTTACATAGGTACCCCATTTGGGGTTTCAAAAGTCAGAAACATAATTCTTGAGCAATGAGCCCAACCTTACAATGAACACCATACAACAAAGGGGCCGAAAACCCCCAAACATGCCTGAAACATCTGCTTCCAATTACATCCAAAAGCCTCCTTGAGGCAGAAACACAATTTTCAAAAAAGGGCAACTTCCCCCTAAAATACAAGCCTATCATAGGCCACTCCGAACTCCACCTTTAAGCCGTCCTCAAAGGACATATACACAGGGGCAAAATACCCAACCTACTGAGGTCTGTTAACTAACAAGAAGATTAATACATGACCTCTAAAATACAATTTGAGAGGAGGCGAACTTGCACTCCTAATACACTTTGCTTAAGACCTACTTGGCACTAGGCCGTTAATACAAGGGCTAATCCCATACTACAGAGGTGACTTAATAGCAATTTACCTTAGATTACGGAAGAATTGGTTGAGAAAAATAAGTTCACCTCAGGACGATGTGAGTGGGAGCTCGAGAGGGTTAAGCACTCTCTATCCCGATATGTCGTTTTAAAGGAGAATATATGAAAAGAGTAGTTACATTTTAGGAAAAGGTTACATGGTTGAACGCTTAGAACCCGCCTCGAAAGTTAAACTGCTGAGCTAGCAAAGAAAGAAGTTATTAATCGGCCATTACCTTGTGTTGAACGGCTGGAGAAGAAAGGGGCGCTTCCCGCCCCCTGCTATGTACTTAACACACTGAAAGATGGAACAGAAGTGGCCCGGAGACCCGAAAATCAGCAGTTTATATCCTCTCGCGGAAGGTTCTAGGCGTTAGGGGAAAGAAAACACCCTCCCACAAACTCTTTATTGGGTAGGACCCCGCAACAGATACAAGTTGGGGGAAGATACACCAGATTGGTCAGAAATTAATAGAAGAAATTCGGGATTGGATACATTCATAACAAGGGGAAGAAAGGGGTAAATATTGCCAACTTAAACAATGACAGAAAGAAATTTAACAAAGAACAAACTCTTGAAATTAAATTTTCTCCAAAAAAAATAGTTCTTTGACTCCGCACTAGGTTGCACTATTGTAGATCTTCAGTAGTGTCCTCTAGAAGAGAAAGTTCACACTTCTTACTTCAAGCGAAACAAAAACACATCAAAAGTGACACAGTTCTAAAACTCCAAAATTTACAGGTAGTGACATCTTCTGAGAAGGTAGAAAATTAATAACGTCAATAAAGTTCAAACTTCCTCCAGCAGAGGAGTTTTAACTGGCGCGCATTTAAATTAGCGGCGTGGAGGTGTACCACCCGGTACAGAAACAAATAAAACTTCAAAATGGTCTGAATGGTTAAGGTTTGCACAAGCTATGAAACATAGGGCTTATCATGAAGGGATCAGATGTTGCAGCCAGATTTGGTGTTTCAATGAAAATTGGCATTGCCAGCTCAGTTGTTCCACGTGATTTAATAAAATATCTAAACACTGAAGAAGATTTGGAAACAATGTGAAACACTATAACGACTGACTCACAAGAAAGGGAAGATGACGGTCAAGGAATTGACTCCAGTGAATCAAATACCGGAACAGAAGGAACGCAGTTAGAAAGTGCAGTTGCAGAAGGTGAACAAGCACCAGAGACACAGGATTTGACGATAGTTAACACCGAGACACCGGCACCAATACTGATGATTTTGACGAGACGCTGAGAACTTCCAATAGTGTTAATAAATTGAAGCGGGTCCAAGAGGCTGCCAAAAAAGGTCTTCAATCACATGCAAAGAAAATGAAAGCAGTCTCATGTAACAAAAATTCGAAACCTTCAGTTGGACAGAATGTGAGAATTAAAGTACCGGATGTAGTCCGGGCAAACATTGATGCAAAATCAATTATATCAGTGGTGATAAATATTCAGGATGACGAATTTCATCAACATGGTATCAAAGCTGGCAAACTGACTTGATTTTACACCAAGAACCAATTTAAATTGTACAAAAAAGTTTTATCAGCATCGAAGAAGTATGAAGAGAATAAATTAGTGTACGGGATATGGTTGCCAAACTATGTTTCATTGAACGACAAGGGTTCAAGCAGTGCAATTGTTTAAAACAGTGTTCAAGTAAAAAATGCTTGTGCATATCGTCCTCCGTGTTATGTAACGTTGTCAACGTTGTAACAAAAATTCACATTCACAAGATAACATTTTTTAAATATAACTACATCATTTTGGTATAACTATAACATTTGTCACTAATTTATTATGGAATATTGTTCTTTATAATCACGATGGAATGCAAGATATTTATGTTGGGTATTCAGCCCGAAGGCTGGTTTGATCCTCCACAGCTCCGCCAACAGCTTTCATAAACAGTCTAGGCGTCACTGAAGAGGGATACTAGGGAAAAGAATAGTGAGGTAGTTTCCCGTTGCTTTCCTCACCGAGCGAGAAGTTGCTATTACATATTAGTCTGCCAAGCCCACTGAAATGCATGCACCAACTGACCCTATGAGCGATATTTTCACACAATTCATAACAGGGACTGGCTGCATTAGGAATGGTATTACTAGCATCGCTCATACCTCAGTGACTTTCATATTGTCAAAGCCAAGGATGAGACTGAGACAGGACAATGAAAGTAACAAATTTAGTCTAGCCCATACCAGAAGACATAGCGCACTGTAAACACTACATCTCGCCAGCAAAGGCATGCAAGATATTTAATGAACGTAATTTTATAATCAATACAAACTATTTCAATAATTGCTAAGGTGATTTGCTATTAACCTGCCCCATGGTGTAGGGGTAGCGTGCTTACCTCTTACCTAGAGGACCGAGTCCGATTTCCGGCCAAATCAGGAATTTTTACCTAGACCTGAGGGCTGGTTAGAAGTCCACTCAGCCTACGTGATTAGAATTGAGGAGCTATCTGACGGTGAGATAGCGGCCCCGGTCTAGAAAGCCAAGAATAAAGGCCGAGAGGATTCGTCATCCTGACCACACGACACCTCGTAATCTGCAGGCCTTCGGGCTGAGCAGTGGTCGCTTGGTAGGCCAAGGCACTTGATGGGCTGTAGTGCCATGGGGTTTGGTTTTGGGTTTGGATTTGCTATTAGCCCTTTTTTAAATAGCCCCTCAACAACAAGCCAACGGCCGTAGCCGTGTTGAAACACCGGATACCGTGAGATCTCCGAAGTTAAGCAACATTGGGCGTGGTCAGGAGTTGGATGGGTTGCCACGCGCTGTTGGTGGGGGTAAGGGAATGGAGGAGCGTAAAGGAACTGGCCACCCTACCGCACGTAAACTCCGGCTCAGGAACACCTCTGCGGAGGTTCGGACCTGCCTTCGGGCAGAATAACCCTTACCTTACCTTACCTCAACAACAATGAAAATGTGAATTAAAATGCATGTGTAAAAGTGAAGATATGTAAAGAATGGCAAAGTTTAATAAAATATCCCTTTTTCAATGAATACGGTTTTATCAGTTCGCATGGGTAAATCCTACGATTTAACGTCTCTTTGTAAAAGTTCGAAATCTATGCATATCATAAGAAATTTCGTACTGTTACCACATCACGATCTTACTTTTACAGTAACGTAAATATATATATGAAACGCATGCTTAATCAATCATTAAATCTTTCACTGAAAGAATTTCACCTCAAAATTCTATCTATATAAATGATTAATTTTATAAGGTTTTTGTTTTTTGTGGGTCTTATGGAAGAAAGAAAAAAGTATAACTGGCTGAGTCAGCAATGAAGATGCCTTTGGATGCGTTAGGAGTTAATGCTATTCGGGCAAGGGGAGATAACGAGGAAGAGATAGGAGATTATAAAGTTATTTTCTACGATTTGTTTTACGCCACACTGTCACAGATATTTCTTATGGCAACGATGGGATAGGGAAGAGCAAGGAGCAGTCGTGACCTGAATTCAGTCGCAGTATTTTCCAGGTGTGAAAAAGGGAAACCACGGAAGACCATCTTCAGGGCTGCCGAGAGTGGGTTCAGATTCAATATCTCCCGAATGCAAACTCACAACTGCACGACCCCAATCGCATGGCCAACTTGCTCGATTATAAAGTATTCGTAACAGATGTTAAAATGCAAAGGGCGGAGTGTGGGGATAGAGTACTGTTCATCAGGAAAACTACTGCACGCAACATAGTTTCTGTTAGGCATGCATATGAGCGAATTATGTCGGTATATTTGGCAGTTGGAAGAATTAGGACGAGAATTGTATCAGTGTGTTCACCATGTGAGGGTGCAGATGAGAATGAAGATGATGAGTTTTATGTAGCACGGAGTGACACAGTAGTCAGTGTCAACAGCAAGGATAGGACAGTGTAAGGGGCGATTTCAGTGCGAGAGTTGGAAATAGAACTGAAGGATACGAACAGGTGATGGGTAAATGTGGAGAAGATATATAAGCTAATAGGAATGGGTAGCGTTTACTGCACGTCTATGCTAGTATGAGATTACCGGTTACAAATATATTCTTAAAACATAACGCTATTCACCGCCAGAAAAAGTGCAATCTGTGTGTAGACGCATAGGTAGAAAATCTCCAAGACGAAAAAAATAGACAGCAGTATACGAATATGATTTGTGTAAAGTTCCACACAGTAGACGGTAAGTAGGTTCAGGATTTTGGTATACAGGGATGTTGTAGTAGAAATAGCAAGGGAATGCTTAGGAACAACTGTGTGTAAAGATGGATAAAAATGAACGTCTTCACGGAATGAAGAAGTGAGAGCAGCTTGTAAACGTAAAAAGAAGGCTTCAAACAAGAACTGATGCAGACAGGAAATGCTACGTACATGAAAGAAACAGAGCGAAGAATATTGTTGTTGAATCTAAGAAGTCATGAGAAGATTTCTGTATTATTAAGCGTATGGAATTTACGTAATGGACAAATATATACAATATTATACAAAAGAAAAACCTCCAAAGAATACATGGTACTAAGTAGGGAACAATTATACATGGATATCTAAATTATTTATCCACTGCACTAGGGATACTGAAACATCAGCAAAGTCTTTCCGGTCTCCACCATAAGCACGCAGAGGGCATTACTTCATTATATGATGCATGGTCTGGACCAATGCACCACAGTCACACGCTGAGTCCCTGAAGCCCCACTGGTGAAGGGAGAATGCAGATCTTCCACAATTAGCGCCAAACATGTTTAGTGATGACCACGTTCTTCTTGGCAAATTGAAACCAGCTGGGGCGTAATTTGGATTAAAGAGGCTTGGCCACTCCGGAGCTGTACGAAACCATCGCTCTTTCCATTCCTGTTTTAAACTGAAACCAGCAACCATTAGATTTTCATTGGTGGCTTACGGGATGTCAGTCTTTGTCTCACGAGATCTGTAACATCGGTAATAACCTAGAAAGGCTAGGTCAAGCAGCAGGGAAACATTTCTGGGCAGTAAAGAAGAATCTTAACGGGGAGGGAAAAATAAAATGAATAATGCGTTAGATAATTTAGGTGAACTCATAACACATCCTAGGGAATCACTGGACAGATAGAAGGAATATTTTAAAAATATTCTGAACGTAAAAGGAAACATTTCTGCTGACTTCGCGGACAACCGAGCTCATAGTGGAGAGAATAATATTGTTTGTGAAGAATGGTAAATGAACACACTTGTCATAAAGCAGCAGGAATATATTAAATTAGACCTGAAATGGTGAAATATAGTGAGAAGACAAGGATGAAATGGCTTCATAGAGTATTAAGGTCAGCATGGAATATTAATAAGGTATCTTCTGATTGGACGATAGCAATAATTACAGCTGTCTAAGCCAGGGAAGAGGAAGGATTGCAATAATTATCGATGTATTTAATGTATCAGTATAGCCTACCAGGCAAGGCGTTCATTGACATTTTGGAAGGGAAGGTGCGATCAGTGGTCGAGAGTAAGTTAGATGAAACCAGTGTTGTTTCAGACCACAGAGATGGTGGTGGTATTTATTGTCCTAGGAGGAAGTACAGGTGGGCAACCAATCTCTCTATAACACTAATCAGAGAAAAATGGAAGGGATATGACACTTCGCAAAATGAAGGTATCTGCTAAAGAAAGACAAGGGCCACGAAGTGCGTGAAAATGAAATCAAATGAACGAACGAACGAATGAATGAATGAATGAATGAATGAATGAATGAATGAATGAATGAATGAATGAATGAAGTAGTTTCATATGTAACTCAACTAGTTTCTTATATTTTACCATACTCTTTACTTGAGATTCAATACAATAGTACACTCCTCTCGCCGCCACCGTAGCGTTATGCTAACTGAAATGTTCAACAGGACTCTTCGCTCAGAAGTTACCACCGATCGAGTAGCAGGTAGTCGCTGCTCGTTCTCTGTACATAGAGAAAACAATCCAACTGACCTGGTCGATCGCTACAAGTGTTTGCGTTATACAACTCAGTTTCTATTACATTCGGGAGATTGTAGGTTCGAACACCACTGGCAGCCACCGGCGGTTTCCGCGGTTTTCTATTTTCACACCAGGTAAATGCCGGCGTTTAATTAACGCCACGATCGCTTCCTTCCAACTCCTATCTCATCGTTGCCGTAAGTAGATGCACTTCTAACACAAAAACCGAGAGGACGTTTCTTATTAAACAAACAACATCAAACGTCCCGCGCTATGATCTTCCGTAATAAAATATGTCTTGCCTTACTATCTACATATATATATAGTAAGATTTGTGTTTGTACATTGTTCAGAATTTGAAAATAATGGTATTTTTGTATCGGTCATGTCGATAGAAACAAGGAAATGCACTTTTTACTTTTCCGTAATGTCTGTCTGTCTGTCTGTCTGTCTGTCTGTCTGTCTGTCTGTCTGTCTGTCTGTCTGTCTGTCTGTCTGTCTGTCTGTCTGTCTGTCTGTCTGTCTGTCTGTCTGTCTGTCTGTCTGTCCATGCATCACGAGGAAATGGCTGAAGATAATTTAATAAAAATCAGTAAAGTCGGGAAATGAGCCAATTTAATCTAGGTTATAAATCATTTTATTCACGCTGAATGAAATGGTACTTTAGGGGAAGGCCTAACATTTAATTCTCAAATACAGTATTAGTGGTCCTATCGATAAATACTGCATAACTAAAGTTATATAGAATTAAATTTTCGATTATTTATGTCTTATACATTTTTACCGTACCGGCTATGATAACAGATATATTCATGAATTCGTATTTTTGTTGCTAATTCCATATCAGCGCCAAGCCACGAGAAAACGGATAAACAGAATTTAATGAAAATCGGTATATAGAGTCGTGTAATAAGAAAGTACAGTCTAAGCTATAAACAATTTTATTCATCCTGGATGAAATGGTAGATTAGAGGATGGCACCTAAAATTTAATTTAATTTAATTAATGTAATTTCATTTTATTTCATTTATTTTATTTTATTTTATTTTATTTTATTTTATTTTATTTTATTTTATTTTATTTTATTTTATTAATTTAATTTAATTTAATTTAATTTAATTTAATTTAATTTAATTTAATTTAATTTAATTTAATTTAATTTAATTTTTTTTTCGTCCTATCGTCGAGTACTACATAACAAAAGTTACAAAGAATACAATTTCCGATCATTTACGTTTTATTAAGTTTTACCATACTGGCTATGATAAGAGTGGTAGTTCAGGGTCTGAAGGAAACTAAATGTGATGGCCTACAATATCGGAAGCTCATAACATTGATTAACAATAACATTAAAAATGTGTTGTGATATTCTTTGTCTCTTATGCTGCTACTCATCTCCGACAGATGCGATTACTGCTGCGTACCGAGTATAACAGCCTACCTGAATATTGGCGGGAAAGAGCTGGGGAGTTAGATAAATTTCTTCTTTAGTTTTCTATTCCTTTGGTTCATACATTTTCAGATACTGCTGGTACGTAACACACTGGTTCATCATAGTATTCCAGCTATTCGATCCCTACTCTGACTCGCTGATTGGAATGATCAGTGTGCACACTTGACGGAATAATGGTAGAGGCTCACTTATGACCTGGTCTAGAATTACAATTTCGACCTATTCCAAATTATAGCACCACAATTCACTAAATAACTCAAAATTCAATCGTGAAAAGATTATTAAATTCTACATTCATTTTATTGCAAATTAGCAACGAATAGATGGTTTCTCCTCTGGCTTAGAGGAAAAATTTGCCACTAAGTCAAATAGTTTTTTCCCCGCCAGTGTAGTGAATTGAGATTTTCCGACTCATTGGGTACTCCTATTAAACTGATGAGTCTGAAACGTTGAACTGTTAGAACGGCAGCGTAGAACTATTCGTTTATAGTGAGAAATTGTGTGATTTTTCAGTGATCGAGTATTTTATATGATAGCATTGCTCTAATTCGTGACATTCCTACTGGCGTCATCGTAACGGCATATGTTGATTTCCGTCGGGAAAACCTCTAAGACAGCCTTTCTGAGGATGTAAAAAGGCAGGTAGAGGGTGAGTATCTAGCATTGTAATGAAAACCCCCTAACTTGATTATGACTGATGGTAGGCAAGAGACCCTACCATTACAATGAAAATTCCCTAACCCAGTCTTCACATACGAAAAGAGGTTTGGTGACTTCCCCGTCGCGTTTCTAAGGTAACGTTAAGAGGTAAGTAATTTAATACAATCTTTCTCACAACGTGTACACTACCTAAACTAGAATTCTGTGTACAATGTAGAATTCCGTAGCGAAGCACGGGTACATCAGCTAGTTAAATATATACTTTTGTCAATAAGCTTGCGTAGTTCTATTATGTCAGGAAACTGACAAGCAGCATTTACGGCAAATTTTAGTAAATTCTTGTATTATTTATACTCGTTCCAAAACCATAGGAGTGAACCTCTTTATTGCTGAAATGTAGGTAAACATCTGCATGTTAACCAATCAATAATAATTAATTAATGACGTGTGGCCTCCGTAGAGACCTTGTGCGCGTATTTGATTATGGAACCCAATCTAAAATGCTAATGCTGAAACGGTACAAATACCCAGTCCCTGAGCCAGAGGAATTATCCAGTTAAGGTTAGAATATCCGACTCGGTCGGGAATGGAACCCAGGATTCGAATAGTCATTCAACATAAAGTATACTCACATTTCTTTAAATAATTTCCTCTTTTCTAATATTTCATCTCATTAATACTTTACTGTAAAATTCCAATTCTCATTCTCATTGTTTTTCCTTTAGAGAATATTTAAAAACTTCCTCAAACCGAAGTCTTAAAAGTTGAAGTACGATACTGGCTACACACTGCTGAGCTCGATAATCCGTAACACTCGTTTGAAACAACCGTATTCATATTTATATCAAAACAGGACATCTCCTCCCCCCATCTGCATGCCTTATTTAAAATATCCTGCAGCGTCCCTAATGACATCAGCTATGAATTCTTCCATGACTTCTCCTTATTTCACCGTTATTGTCCTCTTGTTTTCTTAATTTCATCTTTTATTTAATTATTTTTTTAATTAAGAGGCGTGCCTGTAAAAACTTATAATATTCTAAGTTTAGCCCGTAAGCACTTTCGAAGTATTAGTTTATTAAATGTTTTAATTTGAGATATTTAAATGAAAAAAAATTATGGCCAATATGAAGACTAAACCTACAAAAGTAACATACAGTAGTCAGTAAACAGTTCACAAACTTATGTGCAAGTAGCAGTACATGACAATGAAGAGGCAAGAATGAGTAATGCCTTCACCTTCATTCTCCTCCTCCTCTATGAAAAGATAGGTTATCTATATTTTGCACCAGAAAGAGAGGTGACATATGAGGCTTTTTGTTATCGTCAGCTCCATGGAGGAAACGATAACAGATAACTTATTACAACAGGAAATCGTCGATTACAGTATACCGGAAAATAATCCCTGCAACAATTATTTGGATGACCGGAAGTCACATAGAACGTGAAAAATATATTCTTAACAGTCTAAAATCAACGGGTTCGAACTTCCGTGTATCCAATTGATAAAAAAATATATAATTCATCACATTTTCCACCTTTTACCACCATGAGTTTGTCCATCACGTCATCAGCGTGGATGCGATTGGGCCGTTGGATATCACCACCGAAGCTTATGCAATTATAAAGAAATCGCTAAAACCGGCGGCGTAACCATTATAAGGTGCATTAGGTAAGATAAAGTGTGAGGTAGTTAGCTATTACTTTTCCCACTGAGCCAGAGAGTGTAGCATAACTGATATTATGTGTAGCACTTTTCTTAGCATCCAGACACATTAGTAGTAGTCTGCACCACTCAGCAAATTCCATGCTGTCAGAACCACAAATAAAACTCAAACTTTAGTGAAAGCTAAGAATTAGTATGCCTGTGCTACGAGAGAGATGGAAAAAGGCAATAATACAAAAATACTGCACCTATCAAGAAATTGCTACAGGAGAAAGCAAGCATGAATATCATATTTGAATTCAAAATGTGATCGTATCGCGTTGATTAATTGCGTGGTTTGGTTCACGAGCTTGCATTCTGGAGACATCGGGTCCGAACCCCCACTGTCGCTAGCCCTGAAGATGATTTTTTCCACACCAAGCAAATGCTGGAGCTGTACCTTAGTTAAGGCCACGGCCGCTTCCTTCCCACTCCAAGCCTGGTCCTATTCCCCTGTGTGTGTCGGTGCGACGTAAAATAGATGTCTACTCGTCGCTGTCGGTGGTCCTTTGATTATCATATTAGCTTTTTAAGACCGCGTATTGGACTATAGCCGAGGTAAGTGATTTTTAAGACGAGAAAATTCGTGCGAACACCAGAGTGCTTATTCTCTCGCCATTCTTCATAAAATTCTCTAGCAGGAAGTCTGGCTGTCGTTAATAACATTGAAGCAATCCGTTAGCGAGAATGTATCGTCAAAAGAGACCTTATTTAGTCAACTGAAGCCATGTTATATTATTATTATTATTATTATTATTATTATTATTATTATTATTATTATTATTATTATTATTATTATTATTATTATTATTATTATTATTATTATTATTATTAGCCGACGCGTTGGCTGAATGATCAACATGTTGTCATACGATTCAGGGGGCACCTTTGGGAATTTAACAGCGTATGGTTGATTCCTCTGATCCGTCAACTGCGTGTCTGTGCGTGTTTTGTCATCTACGCACAACAGAACACACCACACTACCAACCACAACAAAGATGATTATTATTAATAATAATATTATCATCATCATCAGGGCCTCCGTGGCTCACGCGGCAGTGTGCCACCCTCTCGCCGCTGGGTTCCGTGGTTTAAATCCCGATCAGTCGGTCTGAGATTTCTGCTGAACAAAGCGGAGGTGGGACAGGTTTTTCTGAGAGTACTCCGGTTTTCCCTGTCTTCATTCATTCCAGCAACACTCTCCAATATCATCTGTCAGTCATTAAACATTGTTCCAGAGGAGTGCGACAGGCTTCGGCAGCCGGCACAATTTATATCCTCTCCGCTAGATGTGAGATTCATTCACTCTATTAATGACCCGGTCAATGACTGAAAACAGGCTTGGATTTTCATTTTTATCATTATTAGCAGCCCCTTGGTGTCTACGTATCTGCCTGATACACGAAGGTGCTGGTTCAATTTCCGACCAGTCCAAAGATATTCATTCCAGACTGATGGCTGGAACAGGGCTCACCCAGCTTCGTGAGAGCAACTGGAGAGATATGGTGGTGGGGATGATGATTATTGTTTCAAGAGGACGTACAACTGGGCAATCATCCTCTGTATAACACTAATAAGAGAAAAAAATAGAAGGGACCCGATATTTCGAAAAATGAAGATATCGGTCAAATTAAGACAAGGGCCACGAAGGGCGTAAAAATGATAAACTTCATAGGCCTCGAACGCTCTAATACCGTCGGGACCGGAAAAGAATATGAGTTGACCAAGGGAGGTCGGCTAGGATAGGATAGGAGAAAGTCAGAATCCTGGCACAAGTAAGTGGAAGCAATGCCAGGATTCAGCCAAAGGCCCCGTGGTCGCCAATTCACGCTCCCAAGTTAAGAGCCCTTGTGGCCACTTTTAGTAGCCTCTTACGACAGGCAGGGAATACAGTGGGTGTTATTCTACCACCCCACCAACAGAGGTATTAGAGAGATGTCTGATATAAGAAGTAGCGGACCTAGCCACGAAAGTTAAGTAATGTGCTGACGTCGTTACGCAGACCACGTAGCACTCCAGTAACCGTAGACCATCTGGCTGGTCAGTACACGCCTTGGCAGACCGATGCCCTAAGAGGCTGTTACGTCACAGGTTTGCTGGTCATTATTCATTATTATAAAGTTTCTAGTGTTAAGGGTTAATTCGTTAGACATCTAAAAAGAGAGAAATTCGTGGCTTGATTTGTGGCCTGAATGCAATTATTTACCAACTATCGTTATCTGCAAGGTATCAGCTGTAATCTCAATTATGTAGGCTATAACGCAGCCCTAGAACATAATTTGTATAGCATCTACAGAAAAACACTGAAATTTTGGCGGTAAATATTCATAGATTTCCACTATGGATATTGAAAAAGTGGCTTGATGAAAACCGAGCTCTTTACTGAGAATATCTATCCGAAATTATACAATGAATGCATCAACAAAGAAAAGTAAGTGAATTGAATGTCAGGTAGAAAATACATAAAAGGAACAGGTGGATCATTTCAAGTACTTAGAATGTGTATTTTCCCAGTAGAACATTGGTCTTTTGGGCACATGTTGCCGGGTTCGATCCTGGATTAGTCCGTTGTCATTTTAAATTACTCAATTACGGAAGCCCCGTGTCGGTAGATTTATCAGCTAGTAAAGAAACTCGTTTAAGATAAAATGCAGGCACCTCGGCATCTCCGAAATTCTTGAAAGTAGTGGGGCGTAAAAAGTTTTAATATTATTATTCGGATGAGCTTCCAGTTACGATCAAGTGTAATGAAGAAGTGAGTTATAGGACAAAGTTATGCGTACTGTTCGGAGCTCACTTAGTTGCTGGGCTGATGAATGTGACCACCAGCAACGCAGAGCCAGCTAGTCTGACTGAAGCATAACGGCATCCGTCTTCCTAAAAAATATTGTGTGACCAAGCTGTCAACTTGCATTCGGGAGATAGTGGGTTCGAATCTCGCTGTCGGTAGCCCTGAAAATGTTTTTCTCCCATTTTCACACCAGACAAATGCCGGGGCTGTAGACCTTAATTAACACTGGAGAGGGCGCGTCACGTCTTTTCGACCGGGTTCAAAGAATATAGTTCTTAACGTAAGGGGCTGCTAGCTTCCATCCTCTCAGTACCTTACATTGGACCCGTCCACTATCATTGTGCGCAAACAATTCACCCCTCATGCTCCTCAGTTTCAGCCTAAGTACATTGCTTGATGGACCCGGTCAAAACCTCCTGGCGCGCAATGACTTATGCGTGTTTATGAGTGAAGTTTTAACTTAATTGTTTCAGTTAATATACCAAGAATGTGTCAGTTTTATTTTCGTGTAAAATAGTGCCTTCGTATATAGTGAAGTCCAACGTATCATGGATAGAAACAGGGAAAGAGAAATCGAAAGACGTATAAAGAGCGTTGCCGCGTTCCACGCACAAACAACCGTTGGACAATAAAGTGTATTTTACTATCTAGAACATTACTCCTTTAATTCGTATATTATTTACAGTCATGCGAAAGGCAACTTTAGCACAAAAAGGCGTAATTATTTGAAAGAGTCCGCCTCTGTGGTGTAGTGGTTAGTGTGATTAGCTGCCACCCCCGGAGGCCCGGGTTCGATTCCCGGTTCTACCACGACATTTGAAAAGTGGTACGAGGTCTAGAACGGGGTCCACTCAGCCTCCGATGGTCAAGTGAGTAGAGGTGGGTTCGATTCCTACTTCAGCCATCCTTGAAGTCGTTTTACGTAGTTTTCCACTTCTCCTCTTCCTTGTCTATCCCTTCCAATCTACCCATCACCCACAAAGGCCCTTGTTCAGCATAGCAGGTGAGGCCGCCTGGGCGAGGTACTGGTCATTCTCCCCAGTTGTATCCACGACCCAATGTCTCAAGCTCCAGGACACTGCCCTTGAGGCGGTAGAGGTGTGATCCCTCGAAGAGTCGGAGGGAAAAAACAACCCTGGAGGGTAAACAGATAAATAATAAGAAGAATTATTTGAAAGGACTAAACCAACAGCTATGCTTGAGATATTTGCAAGAACGGTATTCAAACCCTCCCAACGGGGCTAAAAAAAGGAACATTCGCGTATTGTCTGAAGAAGAGCAGTCCTATGCAGCTCCACAAGAACTAGAAAGGCCTGGAAGATGCGCCTACTGCAATAGAAAAAGAAACACCAACAGAAAAACCAAGACTAGATGCCGTGTATACCAGAGACATATCTACAAAGAACACTCGGCAATGACATGTGTTCGGTGCAGTACAGAAAATCAAGAATCTAGTGATGACGCAGAATGAAAGTCAAATGTTTAACATCCGAATTTTGTATTGTCAAAATGCCTTTGAGCATTATTTACAAGTTCGTGCAAAATTATTTTTTCTAGTTCTGTAACATTAAAAATAGCTTTTGCTTAATTTGTGCTATTTTTTCATGCCCCAGTCTAAAACACCGTGCGCGTCTCCTCGCGGGATTATTTTTACGCGTCCTCTCCAGAGGTAAGGCCACAGGCTCTTCCTTCCCACTCCTAGCCCTGTCCGATCTCTTCGTCGCCGTAAAATACGTCTCTGTCGGTGTGACGTAAAGCAAATTGTAACAAAAATGAAGAATATCTTATGTGGGTCGCTGCCACAGTGTGGCACAGCTGGCGAGGAACAGGCCGCGAACACTCAATTACACGTAATCTTGAAGAGAATGGAGGCGCAGGAAAACAATTAGTGCGGTGAAGAGGCTTCTGCTTCAGAAATCACAAAGCCAAGCCAATCACAAGGCTTTCACACTTGCCTTGCTACAATTGATGAAGAGACAGTGGCGTTCTGTCACTCACAAATTACTGTCCGCCCTTTCCCAAATGTCACTCAGAGAAAGGAAAATGCAACTAATTCTGTTCACCAGTGTAGAGAAAGCATTTTATAATTGCATTGCCATTCATAAACAGCCTCCTATGAATATGATACGTATAACTTTATGTGTTATGGTACTTTTTGTCGTATTATTTCATAATACGATCTCCAGTGGCACATTTGGTGTTTACCACAAACATATATTCAATACTCAAACATAAGACGTCACATAAAGATCCATTTCTCTGTCATCTGATAGAATTAATCGAAATTGAAACGCAGGCAGCCTAAAATGCGTCAAATTGAATGCCTTCAAAATAGCCTCAGCTGCCATGCTCAAACAGCTTAAATGGCGTAAAATCAAAACGTTTTTGAAATGGCCTCACTCAGTGTGTACGGACATTTTATTCGACGCTATTAAGGCTTCCTACGTGTCAATTTTGGCGTTCCTATATACTCTACCAGGTGGCAGAGGAGCGGATCTCTCTTTGGGTGATCTATGGCTGAATTTTAATTAATTACGCCGCATAAACACCAAATGTGTCACCAGGGAACTTTTACATAGCGACACATGAGAGGAAACGTTACAGACGACAATCTTCGAAGATTCCTGCGTTTGTCTGTGAGCAGAAATGATGTCCTAGACCTTACGTTTGTTACTTTCACTAATAATAGTGTGATTGGTCCGTCATCTTTTAGTAACAACTCTGAGAGGGGCGATATCGGTCGGCTTCGCGCTGGACTGTCAACGTCACTAGTTGATGTTGACCCTGCCCACACAGCCAAACAATCAGGAACGAGCCAGGCACGCAAGGTTAGATCCTTCCTGTCATCGCTGTGTCCTCTTTACCGGAGGCTTCCAGGTGCTGTAAGAAAGTCCGAGAATATGAACCCATATGATTCCAAATCGAGAGAATTATAAAGACTTCTTCTTTCGGAAAGCAGCTCGAGCTGTCAGCCTCCCCATTTAAGGCGGGCCAGACGAGTTCAGTCAGTTGAGTGTTGTTGAGCAAATGTACTACTGTGAAGCACTGTGTTTGAGAGTACTGACATGGGTCCTCTATTTCAGTCAGAGTTAAGGGTTCAGTGCAGTTGAGCAGTGCAGTGCATGGAGTGTCCTGGTGGTGGTGGTGGTGGTGGTGGTGGTGGTGGTGATTGTTGTTTTAAGAGGAAGCACATCTGGGCAACCATCCTTTATTAACACTAATCAGAGGGAAAATATGCAAGGGGTCCTACATTTCGGAAAATGATGTTATCGGCCAAGGACAAGGACCATGAAGGACGTGAAAATGAAGGAGTCCCTAGGTCTCCACATGTAATATCGTCGGTGTCAGGAAAGAACATGAGTTGACGAAGTGAGGTCGGATAAGATAGATGAGAGTGAGGAACCTGACACTAGTAAGTAGAAGCAATGCCAGGATTCAGCTAAGTACCCCGTGGTCGCCAACTCCTTTTAGTTGCCTCCTACAACGGGCAGGGGAATGATGGTGGTGATTATTGTTTTAAGAGGAAGTACAAGTAGGGAACCTTCCTCTATTAACTCCAACCAGAAGGAAAATGGAAGAGGTCTGACACTTCGGAAAATGAAGGGATGGACCAAGAAAAGGGAAGGACCCCGAAGGGCGTGAAAAGGAAAGATCCCTTAGGTCTCGAAAACCTAATACCACCGGAGTCGGAAATGAACAAGACTTGGCCAAGAGAAGTCGGAGAAGAAAGATGAAAGCGGGGAGCCTGACACGAGTAAGTCGAAGCAATGCCAGACTCAGCTAGGAGAACCGTGGTCGAGAACCCGCATTCCCAAGTTAGAAGTCCCTGGTCGCCCTTTTAGTTGCCAGTTAGGGGATACAGTGTATGTTATTCTACCAACCCTAACCATAGCGAGTGTTAGAGAAAGAAACGCTTCTAGTGAAGACATAAAGAAGGAAGATATACCGGTAGTGGATTGTCACATTAATAAGGACCCGACATTTTCTTCCTAGCAGGCGACGAACTGGCATATCAGGCAGCGCTACCACCTAGAACTCTGAATGTAAATGCTGGAAACATTTCTTTTCTCCTATGCCGAACCATCGTATCCTGGGATCGGAGTGGCTAGCTATCCATACTCTCAACTAACTGAGAGCTGAAACAGATTTTACTTCTCAAGACGACGAGCTATTTAACAGAAAGTCACACTTCATCCAATCACATTCTCAGAAGATAAAAAGAACACTGCAGAGTGCAGTAAAAGTCAGAACAAGGAAATACGAAGAGAAACCCACTAATTTTCCAAAACTTCAATGAAATTTGGCCTTCCATGTACTATTTGATTTGAAATGTGTTATAAAGAGAGAAACAGTGAATAAGAGAAACGCACCCACAAATTATGCATTATTTCAGTTTGAGATTAGAATAAAGACTTCTAGCCGTTTCAATAGATAGTATTAATCTTACCACACCAAGGGGAAATCAGATGTGAAAACAATGCTATTAGATGTAATCTATAAACTAATTTATAAGAACAAGTTATATCCATGAATTACAGATCTGCCCTATATTTCCCAAAACGATGATGATGCTTGTTGTTTAAAGGGGCCTAACATCTATGGTCATCGGCCCAATTTCCCAAAACGAATCACGTAACCAACCTAACTTAATTTTTACTGCTTTCAGTTAACCTTGTGTTCATGTGGCGTGTGTGCTAGCGATAATTAATACTTTCATCATAAAATAAACGGGCGTGTAAAGTATGGTGGGAAAAAACCGGGCATTTGTTACGGAAAAATAAGGCAAACATACACATCAACTAACAGAATGGCCCCAGTTAGTTTTGACACTTTCATTTGTTTTACGTCGCACCGATACAGATAGGTCTTATGACGACGGTGGGATAGGAAAGGGCTAGGAACGGGAAAGGAAGCGGCCGTGGCCTTAAAATAAGGTGCAAACCCAGAACTTGCCTGGTGTAAAATTGAAAACCACGGAAAACCATCTTCAGAGCTGTCGACAGTGGGGTTCGAACCTGCTATCTCCCGAATGCAAGCTCACAGCTGCGCGACCCTAGCCGCACGGCTAATTTTGAATCTATTTATTTCCTTAGTTATTCTCACGACTTTTATTGTTATTCATGAGTTGTACATATCTCGGGACGCGTACGAAGTAGACCTGGTGAGCGAGCGCTGTCTCGTAGAGTGCATTCGTCCAAGACACACTGGCCCCACCCCAGGTCTTATGGTCTGGGGTGCGATAAGCTACAATACTCGTTCAACGTTGATGTTTGTGGAAGGAACGCTGACCAGCGCTCGGTACGTGCAGAATGTTGTAAGACCCGTTATTTTGCCATCCTTGGAACAGGAAGGCGATGTGTTGTTCCAACAGGATAATACTCGTCCACACGCTGCGCGTGAAACTCAACGTGTTCTACAAGACGTGCAGCAACTTCCCTGGCCAGCATGGTCTCCGGACTTGTCTCCCATCGAGCACGTGTGGGATATGACGGGACTGCAACTGACACGTGCAACTCTTCTACCCACAACTCTTGCAGAACTATGTTAGCAGGTCGAACAGGCGTGGAATAATGTACCCAAGACAGTATTCGCCATCTGTATGATCGAATGGATGCCAGAATCAGTGCCTACATTGCCACCCACGTACTAATATGGGTGTTTCAGCATGGATCGACACCTAGTACCTCAGTACCATTTGAACTATTGATCTGTGAATGTAATAATTTCGTGCACTCCATATGCACTGTTTCAACAATAAATCTTGAGTGAAATGGGAAACTCTAACAGGGTGTACTGTCTTTTTCCGGCAGTGTATAAACACTACAAATACACCAGGGCAGTGGACCTCTCTGAGGGACGAAACATCTAGAGGAGGCCTGCCCACTGAGGGCAATCGCGGTGCACTACCTGAGTGCCATGAGTGATCACAATTAAACCTATTCTAGTATTATAACGAAAGAAAGAAGGAAAACAAGTTTTGTGGGTTTGTTTATAAATGGAAAGTAATCTGGAGAACAACTCAACCTGTTTCAGTAATTCTTTCATCATTAGAAAGCTTATTTTTTCCAGATTACTACCGTTTGCAGTATATATTGTTACGTGTCAGCCCTGTGGTAGCCCCTTTGGGTACTTCCTGGAAGGGTCTAATGACTCACACGATCGGGAGCTGCCAGACAGTCTGGAAGGCGGGGCCGACCTTTCCATGCATTGTTCTCATCGGCTGCTTTCCCTGTGAGTCTCTGGGAGATACAACGAGGATGTTCCGTCGCTAGCCACATTGCGAATATTCCGCTACGTATCACCCGAACTACAAAAAGGAGGCTAACCGCGGACTGACAGTCAGTGTTAGAGTCAGTATGCGACTCCGTGGTGGACTTCATAGTGGAGTCGGTGTTGGACTCGGTGTTTGGGGGTCGGTGGCCGGGTTGGCTGTCGCTAGTGTCCCATCGGAGTCTCATCGAGTTGTGACGTTTCTTATTACGTCGGAGTGTTGAGTGAGTAGCCGAACAGAAGACGGCGTACGGAATGGAAAATTGTGTACTGACTTAGAGTACTCTGTGTGTGTGTGTGTGTGTGTGTGTGTGTGTGGGTGGGTGGGTGTGTGTGTGTGTGTGTGTGTGTGTGTGTGTGTGTGTGTGGGTGGGTGGGTGGGTGGGTGGGTGGGTGGGTTGGTGTGTGTGTGTGTGTTTCTGTGGACTGAAGGCCATCGTAGAGTCGGCGACTGAAACAGCTGTTGTGTGATTGGAACACTGTTAATGGTCGTTGTTGTGAGAAGTATTATCCTGTTGGTTAGCGCTGTTGAGCGTTTCTGTTTATTTGTTCACTAGGTTTGACTGTGTGAATTGCTGGACTGTGTCTGGAGTCGAACCAAGGAACAGTCATCGTGTTTTGCGTGGTGAGTAGCCCTGTGTCAAAATCTTGCTGTGTGAGGTAACTGGACTTGGAGAGGTGAAAATAAGGCTATCCTGTGAATAGGATTATGTAACTGCAACTAGCTGGGACTCCCTGCTGTGCGTAAAGAACGGAGGCTTGTAAGTAGACAGCAATTAGTAAGTGTGACTATTCACGGTTGAATAGAATTGTGTGTGTGTCATCCTGAAATACATTTGCGGAATAGAACAGAGGGTGTTTTATTCGTAACAGTATAATTCTGGTAGCTTATCTGGGAAGTATATAAACTTTTAAAAGTAAAGCAGTTCGAAAAAATAGTATATACCAGACCCTTAAAGGTGATAAAGCTGCTTGAACATTTAGTTCTATTAAAGAAAGCAGCCCACCTAGTATACTTATAGTTCAACGTTCTACTAATAAATGTTCTTACACATTTTCTTCCTATAATAGCTTTCCAGAAAAACCTCCTTTCCTCTGTTCATTGTATGCTTTGTTCGATAAAATCCAAAACGTTAGGCAAACTGTTACCCTTCGTTTCTTTGTAATTTCTTGTGGCTATTGCTAGCCTAGTGCAGGCCTTGTAAGCCAGACCCTCCTACGAGGGTGGAAAGTATCTGCCGTGTATGGGAAACTGCGTGTTAGTGTTATGGAGGATAGCGTTGTATATGGTATGTGAGTCGCAAAGATGTTGGGGACTGCAAAACGTTCACCCCACGGGTCAAGGGAATTAAACCATTTACAATTAAATCCCCGACCAGCCAGGGATAGAACTGACGTCAATGTTAACCAAAGGCCACTACGCTGACCATTCAGCCAAGGAGCCGGAAAATAGTCGCCGTGTTTACAATTAAATCTACTATGAAAAATATTCACATGCATTTCCATAGTCAACTCTGCTTTCTAGAAAAATGCACTTCTATGTATTAAAGTAGCACTTCCAGCCCTACGGCGTTAACATGTTCAGCATGAAGTCTTTTATTCATGTAAAATGAAAGGGTCATTATTGTAAAATCTTTCAAGATCTTCAGAAAATGACCAACAGATTAAGCAATTGAATTTATCAAAGATTAATAATGTATACTAAGAAAACACTCGCGCTTCTTCTGCGGGAGTAAGCTCGCTTGCGCTGGGGTGATAAAAGAAGGGAGGTTTATCCCTCCTACTTGTACGGTCATTGAGTCCAGGTGTGGTGAAAAATAACATCTCATCACAAAGTCCGGATTTCGTTGCATTTCTCTCAGCTGTCTGCTCTAGGGATTGATACATGCGTCGCTCTTGCTGCAGACCTTCACGTACTTACTGTTCACATGGAACGACTAGCACTGCCGTTATCTCACGGTAAATCAGACCTGAGTTTCTTCTTCTTATTCACCTGTTTACCCTACAGGGTCGACTTTTCTCTCGGACTAAGCGTAGAATCCTACCTCTACCGCCTCAAGGGCAGTGTCCTGGAGCTTCAGACTCTGGGTCGGGAATACAACTGGGGAGGATGACCAGTAACTCGCCCAGGCAGCCTCACCTGCTATGCTGAACAGGGGCCTTGTGGGGGCATGGGAAGTTTCGAAGGGATAGACAAGGATGAGGGAAGGAAGCGGCCGTGGCCTTAAGTTAGGTACCATCTCGGCATTTGCCTGGAGGAGAAGTGGGAAACCACGGAAAACCACTTCCAGGATGGCTGAGGAGGGAATGGAACCTCCCTCTACTCAGTTGACCTCCCGAGGCTGAGTGGACCCCGTTCCAGCCTTCGTACCACTTTTCAAATTTCGTGACAGAGTCGGGAATCGAACCCGGGCCTCTGGGGGTGGTAGCTAGTCATACTAACCACTACACCACAGAGGCGGACGACCTGAGTTTCTATGGGTTAAAATTCAAATCAAACGGGAAGAAATTCCATGGGTGCGAAGCTGAAACTATATGCTAGAGCGCTTTAAATTGCACAGTAGGCTAATTAAGTGTGCAATATTTTTATGTCCACATTATGAATTATTTCATTACGCTCACTGAGCAGTTAATTTTCCTGTTAGCTGCACCTGAGAACTCTTGTTGAGTACAGAGAGGTCGGCTTACAGCTTTCATAATGCAGTTGCGCAAATGTTTCTGTGTCATTATTATCTGATAGTGCGAGGCTTGTTTTCGACAGCAGTTTAGTATGAGTGGCGGTCCTGCAGAGAGGCACTCCTGATATTATTTTCACATTAGCACTGGCGCTACCACTCCTGAGCCTGTCTTCAACAGATCTAATTTGGACTTCAAAGAGCTGGGATTGATTTCGAAAATTAATTAAAGCTCCTCCAAAGTAACAAATTCGAATTTCGACTAGAGAGAAAAAGCAATTTAGACTGTCAATAAACAAGGAAGGAAATAGTAGGCCTATACATGTCAAGCCTTAAGAGGAAGAGAGATTTTGAACGAATAATCTAACTGTCTGTTTATACAGACATTGGCCAGACATTGGCCAGAAATTGTCAACCAGAGATAAACTTCCCTCATAACGTATGGCGGAATATACGAGCAGATGCGGTGAATGGTCTCTTACTGTCCACGTTTCAAAACATTAAAAAACACGTCTTGATATGGAAATGTTCTTTCTTTCTTAATCTGTTTACCCTCCAGGGTCGGTTTGTCCCTCGGACTCAGCGAGGGATCCCACCTCAACCACCCCAAGGGCAGTGTTCTGGAGCTTCACACTTTGGGTCGTGAGATAAAACTGGGGAGGATGACCAGTACCTCGCCCAGGCGGCCTCACCTGCTATGCTGAACAGAGGCCTTGTGGGGGATGGGAAGATTGGAAGGGATAGACAAGGAACAGGGAAGGAAGCGGCCGTGGTCTTAACTTAGGTACCATCCCGGCATTTGCCTGGAGGAGAAGTGGGAAATCACGGAAAACCACTTCCAGGATGGCTGAGGTGGGAATCGAACCCACCTCTACTAAGTTGACCTCCCGAGGCTGAGTGCACCCCGTTCCAGCCCTCGTACCACTTTTCAAATTTCGTGGCACAGCCTGGAATCGAACCCGGGCCTCCGGGATTGGCAGCTAATCACACTAACCACTACACCACAGAGGCGGCATGGAAATGTACACCGGTCAATACATGCTTCCATGTAGGTTTAATAAAAGGAAGGGCATTCGTCTGTAAAACTGGGCTTACTCCACGTCAGTATATATCGAAATAACGGGTTTGACTCCAGCTGGGGCAAGCGATCCTTACGGAGTGGTCGTGCACTTCCCAGCCCCAGCGATTAAACAAATCAGACACCCCTCATGCTGCATGCCCTCTTGCATTATACAGCGTGATTCAGCCGCCCCTTCCAATATAGTTTTATGCAACCCACAATACTAATTACATCCTGAATACATCTGCCCTTCCGGTATGCTCAGACAACACAACCGGATATCTTGGTATTTGCCGCCCCACCATGACAGGACGCAGTAATGTATATACTCGTATTAAACACTGGAAGACATGCGTGTGCCTTCTACATCATATGAACGTGACACGCCGACGAAACACTAAATTGATATTGTAACCACAATAAACCTAATACTTGATATAAGCTCTCCAGTGTGCCGTAGAGAACCGTAGTGTAATAGGTAAAGGAGTGGCGGAGTGGGCTTGCATGTCAGGTGGAAGGTTCGAGTCCGGGGTGAAGATAGCAATTTATTGAAATAATTGTTTAATAATGCGCACCGCACGCAATGTAACTTCAATACACGCTATCATGCAAATTATGTGTGAATGAAAGTGTTTGTGGCCCGAAGAATGGCCGATTAGTTAGCAGGCCGGAAATAATAGGAACACAACTACCCTACACAATGCTTTATCGCAGCAAATGCTCGATTTGGTGACCGTTTCGGTTTATGCACATTCGGGCCCGGTGTCCAATAGATCGTCTTGCGCGCTGAAGCTTTCCAGGTGAAATTGCTCGGCAGGGGTCCGTGATGAGTTGCCGGAGCTGGTCAGGGTTTTCCGGCACCTGAGTGTAAACGACGTTCTTCAAATGACCCCACAACTAGAATTCTAACGGCGTGAAATCCTGTAATTTGGTGGGCGAAGAAACAGGGCCTCCTCATCCTATCCACTTCCCTGGCAGTTCCTGGTTCAGATGGTTACGAACGCACAAAGTCGAATGTGGTTGAGCTCCATCCTGTTGCAACCAGATCGTCAAACGACCATGCCTGTGCACATACTCCACAACAGTGGAAGTTCCTGACGCAGAAAGTGCAGGTAGCGTGGGCCCGTCCAATGGCCCTCAAAGAAATAAGGTCATATCAGGCGATCCGCCATGATTTCACACCAAACATTCACTCCCCATCGTACTTGATGGGCACCCTGACGCACCCAGTGAAGATTGTCCGGACTCCAATAGGGCGTGTTGTGGCGATTGACGTTCCTATTACTGTGGAAGGGTGATTCGCCCGAGAACAATATGCGATTCGAATGCTGCATCATTGTCCAGCCTGCCTAATAGCCAACGGGAGAAGTCTATACGAGCTTCGAAATTCCGCCGATGGAACTCTTGGTGTACCCCAAGATAGTACGGATGATGCAGTATTCGCCACACGAACGGCTGGCTGGTGTTCATCTGCCGTACAATCGCCCTTGTACTGATGTCTGGATTTTCACGAGCTGCCTCCAGAAAGGCCTCTTCTGTCTCACTCGATGTATCAGGCCTATCGCGGACTAGTGGCTGGTTGGAAATCACGCCTGTTGTCCTTAGGCGTCTCCCAACACGGCGGAATATCGCAGCACCCGTTGTCGCCTGTCGGGATACCATTCCTGGTACAGACGTAATGCTTCACACGCGTTTTGTATTGCTTCCCCATAAATGAGGAGCATGTCGACGTATTCCTCTGTGGAAAACATGCCGACTGACAGCAGAGATTACAGTAATTCAGGCCCTAACCAGCGGAGCGTGCGCGGAGCACAAGATCAATGACAGCGTCATTCTACTGTTTGAATGTGACAAACGTGGGCCTATTTTTAAGAATTTAAACATCAAACTGATGCAAAAATATTCGAACGATGCAGTATTCAAACCGCCGTTGGCACCTTCCGTCGATTTCTAGGCGAACGCCTAACCACATCCGCTACGCTACACTGCTGCAAACATACTGGTAGTACGACGAGATTAGAGTATATACGTCATCCAGTTCGGTGTTTAAGACATTAATTACTGCACTGTTACCTAGTTTTATGCATTGATTCCCCTCTTCGTTACACTCGATCACGAGGCACGGGATATTAACAGAGTTACAAGATCAATGAGAGCGTCATTCTACTGTCTGAATGTGACAAACGTGGGGCTATTTTTACGAATTTAAACATCATACTGATGCAAAAAATATTCGAACGATGCAGTATTCAAACCGCCGTTGACACCTTCCGTCGATTACTACATTATTTCAAGGCGTCATGTTTTGCGAACGGATGATATAACATTTCGCTAGGGTTCATAATCGTGTGCAAAATGTGCTCGCTGAACATTAGTACCATACAGTACGCTTGCAGGGGAATAGCACCCCTATAACCATGTGAACGTTAGTTGGGCTGCAGCAAACGATATTGGAAGGGGCTGCTGAACCACACTGTATAGCAGAAAGATGAGTGGATTATGCAGGAAGTGTCATTGCGACTTCAACCAAATCATTAAGATGAAGGAACCAATGCGTGCTTCCGAAGTGTTAAAAACGTTCTGCAGGCAATCCACCGCTTTCTTCGTCCCAACCACAGATTAGAGAGTGCGCACGTTATCCAAACGCTTCCGCGGCACTGGGAACGTATTGTACGTAACGCTGGTGGGTATATCGAAGATATGTAAAACATACAACCTTGTATGTATGCATGCTGGGTGTCTACAAAATAATGAGTGGCCAATATAAAATCAAATTATTATTATTATTATTATTATTATTATTATTATTATTATTATTATTATTATTATTATTATTATGGCTCAACACTCTGCGGGAGGACATGCATGGGACGAAAGTCTCTCCTAAAGATGCCCAAGGCCGCATCAAGTGGAAAATAAAGTGCACAACAGCAGATCCTGCAATTAAGCGGGATAAATGCTAAAAAGAAGAAGAAAAAGAAGAGGATTATTATTATTATTATTATTATTATTATTATTATTGTTGTTGTTGTTGTTGTTGTTGTTGTTGTTGTTGTACCGGGAGATACATCTCAATGCCGCGCATTTAAAACTAGCGCCTAAATGAACTCCTCTATTGGCAAAACAGTGAAACTGAAACTAAACCAACTTGGAACATTAATCAGAAGATGTCACCACTAAAATATTGAGTAATTTTGTTATTGTGGAGTTTCCTAAACTGACTGAATTTCTCCTAGTTTTGTTTGCTATACATCAAGAAGTTTGGACATTTCTCCACAGATGTCACTACTAAAAACTATGATCATGCACCCTGGTGCAAGGTGAAAAAACTTATAATTTAAAGAAGTTTCATATCACTGGGTTTTCCTTAACTGATCTATGTTCCTTTATTTTTGAGTTGGCAATACTTTTTTCTTTCCGCCAGTTTTGAATCTGGCTAATGAAAAATTTATGTAATTAATTTTCAACCCATTATGGGCTTCTTATTCGATTCTGAGTGTAACTTTGAGATTAACCAATTAAATTGAGAGGGTGTGGCTGGTTTAGTCTTGAATGATCTCGAACCTTCCCTGAGGGTTTATAAACTGCGGCTTTTCATGTTTCCTTGCCAATTGATCGAGTCTATCTGAGTGTGTGTGTTTAAGTAGGAGGCGGGCGGCCTCTTTCGTCGGCAGCAAAACATCTATAAGGTAATGGCCACATAAAATACATCTTTCTTGTTGTAGCTACCTCTGCAGCTTAATCCGAGGGAAAATATCCGAATCTTTAACTAAGTAACCTACCTTTCTAAAATGTAATTTTTTGGGGCTAATGTAATAACTTCATAAAATCCTTAACTGTAAACCGGGATAGAGAGTGAGGTACCCTCTCGAGCTCCCCTTCATTTTGGTTTGAGGTGACTACGTTTCGTAACTGTTTTCTTTTCCCTTTCCGTGATGCATTATTTGAACCTTTTTTCGTGTCACCTCAGTAGCTTGGGATTAGCCCCTGTATCTTTGGGCCAAGAGCCCCGTTAGGATTTTAGTCTTTATTATCTAGGAGTGCAAGTGTACGCCTCCATTCATTTTGTGTTTGGGCCAGTTATCTAACCTTTTCTTCTTCCATTAAGGCCCAGTAGGTTGGGTTATGAATACCCCTGTAAAAGTAATGTCAATTGTAAATTGGGCCTGGAGAGGCCAGATAGTGTAAGAGTTGTGTGTAACGTTGCCTTGAATGGGCAGTAAGAAACTGAGAGCCTGTTAGCTCTCTTTCAAAGTTTGTAATTGTAAAGGATGCCTCTGGAAGGCGTGACATTTGTAACTGAGGGAGCAAGTGCCCTTAAATTAGGGGATTTCTGCCCTTAACTAAAGGGTTTAATATTTTAATTGAAGTTCTGTACACTGAATAAGGTATCTCTGACATTTGAAGCCAAAAATTTGATAAAGTTCTAAACTTTGGATTTTACTTGTCTTGTTTCAAGATTATCATTGTACCTGATGTTTCATTGTTATGAAAAATTGTTAAGTTTGAAGTCCTAAAAGAAATATAATTTTTGTTAAAGTTTTAAATCAATTCCTGGTATCGTAGTTAGATACATTCAAGCCCGCACCTTATTTAATCTCTTTCTGCTCCACGGGTATCCCCGTAACAATTATTATTATTATTATTATTATTATTATTATTATTATTATTATTATTATTATTATTATTATTATTATTATTATTATTATTATTGTTGTTGTTGTTGTTGTTGTTGTTGTTATTATTATTTCGTTTCAGCCAACTAGTGACCACGTCAATTCAACTGCCTCCTTTTCCGAGCTTTAACTGTCACCCAGTGCTCCTGCATCCGTCTCCGGTGTTGTTCATTTCTGTCTTGGATCCATGCCTTCCCTGTCTTCAGCTTCGGCTTTTCCTGGAAACCTTTGTGCATTCGTAGTTTTTCCTTAAGCGGAACACGCTCCTAGATATCTTTAGGAGACATTTCCGTTTCTCGTAGTTCTTTCTCAACTTCTATGAACCATGCCCCATTGGTTTTCTTATCTTTTAGTATCCTGCCTGGGCTTATTCGTGTCACGTGACTATAAAAGGCAACCCTTCTTTTTCGAATCGTGTCACTTATCATCTCCACGTGCTTGTATAATTCGTGGTTTTTAGGCATTCTGTACTCTCTGTCTTTCTTTTCAAATAAAAATATCTGAATCCAAGTACTGAGCTCTAACTGAAATTATCTCCACTTACTTGAAAGGCAGTGATCTGTCGGCGCTATGTTACTGTTTTCGCAAAACACGGGTCTCCTTGTTATTCGCCTGATTGATCGGCGCATGTACGTTCGCCATTGTGTAAACTCTATTTCTTCACTGAAAAGAAACAGTAGAGACTCGTCTGTTAGGGGAGGTGAAGTCCACAATCGAACCCAAAATCTTGGTGTTGACATTAAATCCTGTGCCTAAGCGTGGGATGGTTTTTACTACACGTTTACAGATCTTGCCTTCGAAGATTCTATAACCTTGTGACTCGAAGCAAAGTTCGTCCGTGAATCATGTTTCCTGAATTTCAGCGATCAATATCTGATATCGGGACAAGGCATCAGTGACCTGTTTCAGTTTGCCGGTCTTAAGAAGGGAGTTTGCATTGAAAATAGCAAAAAAATTCCGGACTTTATTATTATTATTATTATTATTATTATTATTATTATTATTATTATTATTATTATTATTATTATTATTATTATTATTATTATTATTATTATTATTATTATTATTATTATTATTATTATGCCTTTGCTGACGAGATGTAGTGTTTACAGTGCACTATGTCTTCTGGTATGGGCTATATCAAGTTTGTTACTTTCATTGACCTGTCTTAGTCTCATCCTTGGCTTTGACAATATGAAAGTGACTGAGGTATGAGTGATGCTAGTAATACCATTCCTTATGCAGCCAGTCCCTGTTATGAATGGTGTGAAAATATCGCTCATAGGGTCAGTTGGTGCATACATTTCAGTGAGCTTGGCAGACTGATATGTAATAGCAACAGCTGGCTCGGTGAGGAAAGCAATGGGAAACTACCTCACTCCTCATTTACCTAGTACGCCTCTTCAGTGACACCTAGGCTATTTATGACAGCTGTTGGTAGAACTGCAGAGGATCAAACCAGCCTTCGGGCTGACTACCCAACATACACATTAATAATAATAATAATAATAATAATAATAATAATAATAATAATAATAATAATAATAATAATAATAATACGTAGAAGTAGTCTTTTCACAGATGAACCCCGAATTCAGTACTCCGGACAACATTTTCTGGAATTAGTCAATAATTACTGCTCCTGAGGTTCAGTGATAGAGAACGCTGAAAGTTGGCGTAATTAGTGACCTATCAATGTATCATGATTCACCGACAGGTAATTACGGAGAGAATGAAAAAAAATAAAGCGAATCGGTGACGGACAGATTTACTAAGTCTGTTTTTGTAAACTCTTTTAACAAATATATATTTGTTATTATTATTATTACGATTATTATTATTATTATTATTATTATTATTATTATTATTATTATTATTATTATTATTATTATTATTATTATTATTATTATTATTATTATTATTATTATTTAACTCGAGTGAGTCTCAACAATTTATATGACCAGAGGGCTGCCATCCACTCAGTTACCCCATACTACCGTCACAGTTGTAACAGCCGTAGATCACAATGATATTAACTAGATGCTATTGTAATTAGAGGTACGATCAGTCATTGTTTGCGTGTATATCATTAGGTTGCTTACGAGGTTAATTTCAGCTGCATTAGAACGTGAACTAAATTAACAATCATATCCTTTATTTTCTTAATGACTTAGTGAAGGAATACTTGTACCAGCATTCAACTCGACAGATAAGGTTTCAGATTTAGAAAATAAAACACACTTTCAGAGAAAAATGTATTGCGTTTTCTAATCCGAAATAATTAAATTTAATACTACTAGAGGACACGTGGTGCTCCACAGTTTTCGTTGTAAACAGGTCAGATAACTTGTCTTGATATAAAATAGCTCCATGCGTTGCTCGGGTACTTTAGTGAACGTTAACTTTTATATTTGGCATTACCTGCTAATTACCCTGCGTCTCAAGTGAAATTTTGTAGATTTTTTTGCTCCGACATTGACTGGTAATTTACGAAGTATTGTTTGAGTTTTACAATTATTGTTGTGTGCCCTGGGTGGGACTGCAAGATCAGAAAAAATAACTTTTGTTTCTAGGTCTCTAGGCTCATTTCAAACACAAATTCATAAATAAAAATTTCTCTGAGTGAGCGCTGACCTTGGAATGAATGGTCCATATATGTGGACCTCAGGACTGATTTGTGATGAAATGGGAAAATTTTGCAATAAGTGAAAAAGTTAAAAAAAAATATTTCCAAGCATAGGCATAAGCATATGTTGAAACGAAGACAATAACGGAATTTTTATGATATTATTCTGCAAATTCCAAGTCCGACTCGTTAGCTGAATGCTTAACGTACTGCCCTTCGGTTCAGAGGGTCATGGGTTCGATTCACGGCCGGGTCGGGGATTTTAATCGCTTCTGATTAATTCTTCTAGCTCGGGGACTGGGTGTTTGTGTCCGTCCCAGCACTCTCTTCTTCATATTCAGACAACATACCACACTACCAACCACTACAAAAACACGCAACAGTGATTACATCCCTCCATATAGGGTTGGTGTCGGGAAGGGCATCCGGCCGTAAAACAGGGCTAAATCCACACGTGTTACGCAATTCGCACCCGCGACCCCACTGGTGTGGGAAAAGGCGGTAGGAAAAGAAAAATATTCTACAAATTCCAAATAATCTTCGGAAAACACACAAATAAAATTATTTTCCAAAATCACAGTGGGAAAATTCTGACGTCCTCCAACTCGACAGAGTATCATCTTACTCAATAACAGATTTACGTTAAAGACTACTGCAGGAGTACCGTGATTTTTAAATATAATCATATACAATAGGAAATATTTAACACCACACAAGGGGCAACAATGTCACGAAAAACTCCAAAAATATTTCGAGATTTTTCGCTTCGTGATTTAAAAATTACTTTCTGCGTACGTTCATCTTTTTATAACTCAGCATCACTATTTTTAACAGTTCTTATTTAGTTAAAACCGTATTACCTGAAAGAAAATACATAACTTATATACCGTATTTTAAAAAATCGCAATTGAGACCTGAGGTCTACTACATATGTGTACCATATATTTTTGATGTTGTACTAAACATTGTGCAGCAATAATAATACTGCATACATTATCACAGCTATCCGTCAAGCATCCTTTGCAAATAAACTAATCTGAATCCAAGTATTGAGCTCTAACTGAAATTATTTCCAATTACTTGAAAGGCAGTCATCTGTCGGCGCTATTTTACCGTTTTCGCAAAACACGAGTTGGTAAAGAAAAACACAACTTGATGTAGATTCGCAGTGGTGTCTCCTAGAGCTGAAAATAGGTACTAGAAAGTCCACAGAAGAGCACTCTAGGTCTCAATTGTTGACATTTTGCGCCAAGGAAATAAAATAAAATGATCAAATGTGGTCCTCTTATGTGTACCCAGGCAATAAAGAGGATTATAAAAAGGATTTTTTGCTTCGCGTGGAATATTATTCTTGTTGCAGAGCACGTTTTCTGGGAAGTAGTTGATCCTTTCAAAAAATAAGATATAACTGTACGTATTTACATGTTGGGCTAGAAGATGATGTACACGATTCCAACTGTCATTGGAACTGTCGCCAATCAACCAAGCGAACCCGAAAACTGTGGATTCAACACACCTCGGCAATTCTGGACATTTTCACCCCTTCTGACCCCATGCCGATAGAGACTGAATTTGGACTTAAACGGCATTCAGAGTGTCACAATTCATTTCAGCCTCCACGAAAAGTATACATTCGACACTAATATTGGTCGTTTTTGATGATTTCTTCATGTCACTCCTTCCCAACCCCCAAACGTAAGAGTGCTAGAGCGTCTTACCCACACGGTATTTTTCCCACAGTAAGTCATATGTGTACCAAGTTTAGTTGAGAACTACGCTGGAACATACCCAACTACATCCGTAATATCAGTCATTTTGAAAATTTTCACCCCTTTTCACCCCCTCCACCCCCCCCCCCCAAATGCCGAGGTAGACTTCGGAGTGTCACTATTCCTCTCAAAAAAACCGAAAACGATGGATTCAACACTAATATAGGTCGTTTGCGATTATTTTTACATGTCACTCTCCATTCCACTCCTAGTGGGTGCTGTGGGTGTATTACCACCTCAGTATTTCTCTCCGGATAGTATTAAATCATATGTGTACCAAGTTTGGTTGAAATTGTAGGTTTGCCGTAATTTTAAATCGTTAACTTTGCTGATATCTTTATGTAAACATATTGCTCTTTAGTAGAATAGAATAGAATTGAACATCTCTTTATTGCCCACCCTAGTTTACACCATCGGCTTACAGGCAATAAAGACAGCAAAACACACAGAAAGAAAAAAATTAAACAAAATAAACAATATCTACTATCTATCTCTTAACTACATACTCTAACTAATTTGGTTGCGCCACCCAGGCGGATTACCAGACCATGGGCTGGGTCACCCTTTACTAACAAACAATATCTACTATATATCTCTTAATATTGCTCTTTAGTAGTATGCAACCCACTAAGCACAGAATGTACAAGTGTTACGGGGTGGAGCAAACCTTCGCCTGCAATTATTGAAGAGGTCATTCAGTGATTTGAATTTAGGATTACTCGAAGTTAACTGGACATACAGATATAGCAATGCCTGATCATGCACTGGCAGGCGATTAGAGAAAGAGTGAAACAAAAATGAAGCAAATCGGTCCAGTAGAACAGCCGGACGAACTGGAAATAGCTTTTTATAGTCACAGTTCGCCGCCTGTCCTGTTTTGCCAGTCCGTCCGGCCTACGACGTCCGACATCTGTAATGAGGAAAGGCCGCCAAACCCCTCAACGTATGTGGTTTTTATCAAATGTGATGTGGAGGAGGGAAATGAGTTCTCATAGTAATTAAATTTTACATCGTTCTGTTTCAGGAAGCCTCCGTGGCTCAGGCGGCAGCGCGCCGGACTCTCACCGCTGGGTTCCGTGGTTCAAATCCCGGTCACTCCATGTGAGATTTTTGCTGGACAAAGCGGAAGCGAGACAGGTTTTCCTCCGGGTACTCCGGTTTTCCCTGTCATCTTTCATTCCAGCAACACTCTCCACTATCATGTCATTTCACCTGTCAGTCATTAATCATTGCCCCAGAGGAGTGCGACAGGCTTCGGCAGCCGGCACAATTCCTATCCTCGCCGCTAGATACGGGCTTCATTCATTCCATTCTTGAGCCGGTCGAATGACTGGAAACAGGCTGTGGATTTTCATTTTCATCGTTCTGTTTCAGATTGTTCTTGCTACATTATAATGAACATTTCCAAAAGTAAAGTAATGGCAGTAGGGAAAATCAAAGAGTATTGATGCTAGGCAGGGAATACAAAACTGGAACAGGTAGATCATTCATGATGTGTATTTTTTCTTTTTGCTAGTGGTTTAACGTCGCACTAACATATCGAAGGATTTCGGTGATATAAGGATGGGAAAGCGCTAGGATAGGAAAGGTAGTGGCCGTGGCGTTAGTTAAGGTACTGCCCCAAAGTTTGCCTCCTGTGAAAATGGGGAAACGAGGAAAATCCCCTTCAGGGCTGCCGACGGTGGTTTTCGAACCCATCATCTCCTGAATGTAAGCTCACAGTTACGCTACCCTTACCACACGGCCATCTCATTCGATGATGTGTATTCTCTCTATACATATTAAGCGAAACTGAATCAAGGTGCAGTGGAGGTACCGTGAACTCGCTGTTGCGATCAACAGTATTTTTAAGAAGGAAGTCAGATCTCGGACGAGATCTGTTTTCATACTGACTTTACTGTACGGAAGAGAAACCTGTTTGGGTTGAGGATTCTTATTCAAAAGTTGAAAGTAACAGACAGGAAAAGGATGGATATGTTTGCGGGTAGCATCAAGTGGGAGCAATGGTAGCATGATTCATAATGCGAGCAAGTAAAGGCTAAGTACGTAAGAACCTGCTTTGATGAAGGGGTCGTGCGAGGCGAACGGGTGAGGGTAGGTTAGCTAGGAGGATATTAAACTCAGCCATGGGAAGTACGAGAAACAGGCATAGAGTTTATTCCTAACTTTAACTTTATCTACCTCTCTCTGTGGGTAGAGCGTCAGCGTCCGGATCTCGAGATCGCAGATTCAAACACAACAGGGGCACAGTAGATGGGTTTTGAGGAGCGGAGAAAATTCGGTTGGACACTCCGTACTGTATGGTGTCATCATATAAAATATCTCTAGTAACATATTTGGGGTTTACCCGACTAAATTCATAAAAACGTTAACTTTCTTACTTGTTCTTCTTCTGCTCCTTTTTGACTTTCCAAATAATTTCACTTTTAAAAAGCCGAGCATTTTTCTTTATTGAGTTCCTCATTTATATGTTCATCATATGACGACTCCCAACTATTTGTAATTTTCATATTTCTTTTGAATATTTCATAGATTCGAACATATTAAGTTTCGTGGTAATATACATGAAGATGGAATTTCACGAATATTACAAATACACTGATCAGCCAGAACATTATGACAACTATCTAATAGCCGGTGTGTCCACATTGGCACGGATAACAGCGGCGACGCGTTTTGGCATGGAAACAATGAGGCCTTCGTTGATCGCTGGAGAGAGCTGGCACCACATCTGCACACACAAGTCACCTAATTCCCGTAAATTCCTGGGAAGGTGGCGATGAGCTCTGACTCCGCGTTCAACCACATTCCAGATGTGCTCGATCGGGTTAAGATCTGGCGAGTTGGGGGCCACAACATCAATTGCAACACGCCACAATTTTCTTTGAACCACTCCCTCACACTCCTGGCCTTGTGACATGTTGAAAAATGCCACTGGCATTGGTAATCATGATCGTCATGAAGGGGTGTACGTAGTTTGCAACCAGTGTACGATACGTCTAGACCGTCATGGTGTCTTGCACGAGCTCAACTGGACTCATGGATGCCCAAGTGAATGTTCCCCAGAGGATAACTGAACCGCCACCAGCTTGTCTCCGTCCCGCAGTACAGGTGTCAAGGAGCTGTTCCCGTGGAAGACGACGGATTCGATCCCTCCTATCGGCGTGATGAAGAAGGTATCGGGATTCATCAGACCATGCGATGCTCTGCCACTGCGCCAACATCCAGTGACGATGATCACGTGCCCACTTCAGTTATAGTTACCGATGCCATGGTGTTAACATTGGCATATGCTTGGATCGTCGGCTGTGGAGAGTGTTCGGTACACTGTGTGTTCAGACACATTTGTACTCTGCCCAGCATTAAAGTATGATTTTAGTTCCGCCAAAGTTCTGCTCTTGACAAATGTGCGTTCATCATTAAAGATAGAAAACGATAAGATATTCCTTTTTCTTCCCACTACAAACCTAAATATTTTTAGATCCATTGAGTCTGCTTTTTATCTTCATCTGTTTGCAAACAGTAAAGGAAAGGTGGACTAAATACTAAACTAACGAATTTTAGTGCCCACAACACACTGCAATCTAACACAGCCACCTCTTTAAACACGAATTTGTTGCCGTTTACCTTAGAGCCTTGTACATCAACTATTAATGTTCTCGTCATGTCTGCGCTCTAGTCTATATCGCTGTATCTCGAAGACTAAAGCTTTCAGTCAGTAAGTCACCTTCATAACGATCAAGTCTAAACATGCACAACTATGGTGACGTCATCGCTGCAGGTTAAAAACAGAATAATAGCACGTGTTCACTCTAGCCTGCGCGTCGTTGTAGTAATGCATGTTTAAACTTGTTCGATAGAGACATAACGCTATGCCTTAACAGAGGAGGAGAAAGAGGAGGAGGCCATAACAGCCTATGTATAGCCCCTATCTTGTGCACTAGTCTCTAAGCTAGCTTTCTTCATAATAACTTGTGTATAGCCGCCGTTTTCTGCAAACGTCCCTAGGCCGTCTCATAAAGGCCTATGTATAGCAGCCATCTTGCGCAAGCGTCCATAGCCGGCATCATTCTCCATAAGAGCCTATGTATAGCCGCCATCTTGCGCAAACGCCCATAGACGTCATCATTCTCCATTAGAAGCCGTGTATAGCCACAATCTTGCGCAAGCGCCGTTATGCTGTCTCATAAAAAGCTGTCTATAGTCGCTATCTTGTGCAATTAGATAGCCGCCATCTTGCGAAAGCGTCCCTAGGCCATCTCATGAGAGCCTATGTATAGCAGCCATCTTGCGCAAGCGCCCCTAAGACGTCTTATAAGAGCCTATGTATAGTCGCCATCATATGCAATTAGCCGCCATCTTGCGCAAGCGCCCTGAAGCCCTCTCATAAGAGCCTGTGTATAGCCGCCATCTTGTGCAATTGGCGTCGGAAAGGGCATCCGGCTATAAAACTGAGGTTAGGCTCCTCCATGCGGTTAGGTGTGCTCTCTTATGCTAATCTCCATTGCCTTACTTCTCAAAATAACGTTTCGGGAATACCCATTGCCCTACTACTCAAGATGGCGTCGGAAAGGGCATCTGGCCATAAAACTGAGGTTAGGCCCCTCCAAGATAGCGGCTCTGAAGTTAGGCTTGCCCTCTTGCGCGTGAAAAGTGAAGTTAAGCCCCTCCAAGATAGCGTCTGTGAGGTTAAGCTCGCTCTCTTAGACGCCAGGAAGGCCATCTGGCCGTAAAACTGAGGTTAGGCCCCTCCATGTGGTTAAGGCTTGCTCTCTTACGCGTAAAAAGTAAGGTTAAGCCCCTCCAAGATGGCGGATGTGAGGTTAAGCATGCAGTCTTAACCAGCATGGCAATAACCTTGCCGGATATCAATGAGAAGGCCTCTCCCGAGAGCCGGAGGAGGAGGCGGCGGCAGAACCCCTGAAAAACAGTTACTGACCCACTATCTTGGGATCCGGAGGTCAACACTCTACCACTGTTCCCCAGAGGCAGCTGTAAATGTAAATTAAAAATATTAAAAATTAATTATATTAATATTAATATTTTTAATATTTAATAAACGTAAATTAAAACTATTAAAAGAACTGATGCGGAGCAAATTTCCGGGACCTTGGCGTGTTCGAAAATATTAAATTAAACCAATGTCATTATCATTAGAAGTTACAACATAATTTACATGATAAAGCTATTTGATACTTTGAAGTTCTCTGTTTCCATACATCTCTACAGCAGTTATTCTTCATAAACAAAGACTCCGCAAATTTGTATTTAACTTTTCAGTGGCTTAATTGCAATACGACATATATACCATCAGTCTCTTACGAGTGGTGCATGTTATGTTATATTACTTGTTTTTCATTTTCGTTAGCATCACCATTAATACCTTCGGTATTCTACGTACGTACAGAACTATATTTTAGTCTATAAGTTACCATATTTCCCTTCTTCTCTGCAGACTGAACACCGAAACATCTTCTCCACTGTCATCGTCATCACAATAATAATCATTACCTTATTTATTTAATCCAGCCTGTAATCAAGAATTCGGTTAAATGTAAGAGAGAGCCGACAGCCCTAACTTCGCAACATGTAAAGGAATAAATAAATAAAATAAATAAATAAATAAATAAATAAATTTATAAGTAAATAAATAAATAAATAAATAAATAAATAAATAAATAAATAAATAAATAAATAAATAAATAAATAAATAAATAAATATTATAGATATTCTGGCTGGTTAACCACCATATTCGTGAGATATATTTAAAATGAAACCCAATAGCACGAGATCCCCGCAAGCGCAATGGCTTACTAAGCGGCCACTGCTCAGTCCGGAGGCCTGCAGATTACGAGGTGTTATATGGTCAGCACGACGAATCCTCTTGGCAATTATTCTCGGCTTTCTAGATCGGGGCCGCCATCTCACCGTCAGCTGGCTCCTCAATTTCAAGCACGTGGGTTGAGTGAACCTCGTACCACCAGCCCTTAGATCCAGGTAAAAATTTCTGTCTCGGCCGGGAATCGAAACCAGGGCTTCCGGGTAAGAGGCAGGCATGCTACTCCTACACATCGGAGAGTCGGCGCGAGATATTTTTACAACGTACAAATTGAACATGATAAAAATATATTACATTTAAATTAAACTAAGTTCATTGTATCTTGTGTTAGACGTAAATAACAAATATTACCTTTTATAATCATCCACGAACGGTACATCTCTGTCTTGATTAAGTGAAACATACGGTATACATTACACCGATAAAGTGTGAGTATTCAAGAAATAAAGAAAGAACGAAAGAAATAAAAATTACGTAGAGCAGTATAATCCATTAATATGGAGGTTAAATATTGTGTAATGTGTAATCTAGCTAGCAAATACAGAACTCAGCAAATATTTTCATTACCGCTACCTGCAAAATCCTCCCATGAGGTTTTCAGCTTTCATTAATCAGGTCATTCGTTGTTTCCTTTCTAGTAGCCGGATTTAATGAGATGTGGGCGGTGTAAAGTCTGAACATAGCGGATCTGCTCGTTCCGGTGTAGCGTCCTGTCAATTCCTATCGATAACGCAGACTACAGAGACCGATGTACACGCGTTTGTCAAATTAATTACATGCATATGCGGATTCATGGCGCTATATGTCTGAGCAGCCCCTTGGGGGATGTGCAACAATTCATGATATTACAAGGAATGCTGGCCTATAATACAGAATGCCATTAGGAATTAAATCATTTCCTAGTATCGCGGGTAACAACTTGCAATCTTGAAGATAATGGTCACATGCAAAGGGAAATAATTTTTAAAACATTAGATCAAGGGGAACACTGGTTTCTTCTTATTATTACTATTATTATTCTCAAAACACACGACCAGGAATTTTTGGTTGCTACGAGGACCATCTTCTTAATCAATTTTGCTTAAATATTGCCTGAAAATCTATTGTCAGTGAAACAAAGTAGAAAATAACTTCGATATACAGTTCTCTCTTTTTATTGGACTTTGTCAAACAGGTCGCACGCGACTGACAGGGCTAAGACTGGGAAGCAAGTGACCGTGACCTTAATGAAAGTACAGCCCCATCATTTGCCTCGTGTAAAAATGGAAAACCACGGAAAACCTTATTCAGAGCTGCCGACAGTGGAGTTCAAACTCACCATCTCCTTCCACATTAGAATGCACGCTTTCGTAAACGTACTAAATATGATAGATTTAACGGAATTAATAGAGAAACCAAAATAACATTTATGAGTGGAGATTATTAATTCTTACTATTTTCAGAAACCGGCAGGACCGTGAGAAACCAATCCCGACACTGGATATGCCGTAGGTTTGAATCCCACCATCGGCCGTTCTTGAAATATTTTTCCATATTCTTCCATTTCACCTCCAAGCAAATGCCCGAACGGAACATTGTTCAAAGGCCACGGCCGCTTCTCTCCCAAATTCATGCTCAAAATATTCGTTCTTGAATTAGACCCAATTTAGTAGTCACCTCATATATTGGAGGAATGGAAGGTCCACCTAGGTAGCCGAATAATTAGCGTTCTGGTCTTCGGGCATAAAGTTCCCGAATTCAAATCCTCGCTGGGTAGAGGGATTTTTACCGCGAATGGTAGATACCCTTTGCTCGGGGACTAGAAACTTGTGTGTGTATCACTGTTTGTTTTAGCATCATCGCAGCACTCCATTCGTCCATTGTCCGGCTCCATGGCTAAATGGTTAGCGTGCTGTCCTTTGGTCGCAGCGGTCCCGGGTTCGATTCCCGGCAGGGTCGGGAATTTTAACCTTAATTGGTTTAATTCGCTGGCACGGGGGCTGGGTTTATGTGCCGTCTTCATCATTATTTCTTCCTCACCACGACGCGCAGGTCACCTATGGGAGACAAAGCAAAAGACCTGCATCGGGCGAGACGAACTTGTCCTCGGACACTCCCGGCACTAAAAGCCATACGCCATTTCATTTCATTCGCCCATTGGAAGGTTAAGAGAAAAATTCTTCCCGAACCAATGTTTGAACTGGCATATTATCGTTTAGTAATGAGTGGAATGGTCGAGGGGTCATTTCAAAATCTGCCAATGGCGTCATAACCTTAAATGTAGCCCTGATTCTACTTATAATATCATTTATTTTTCTGGTAGTTTTTAGACATGTTGAATGTCGTGAAGTTTACATTCATTCTTCAGATCCATTTAAGTGAGATAGGCCTAATTGCAATTTGCCGAAATGCTTGACAAGTATATAAGCTGGTTCTTGGAGCATTATCTTGGCTACAGCTCAGACCGTACACTTGTTAATTATTTACTGATCTGTGTAACGTACGTGTCCTTCTATTCCCTGTCTTCCCTCTGATGCTTTCAGAAGTACAGCGTTTAGTAATTAAACGTCGCACTCTTGTTAGAGGCCAGTTTCTTTGAAGACACTTCTTCGCACTTGCGCGAGCAGATAAGTAGTCATAAATAGTACATTACTAATAAATAATGTACCGTTTCCACTCACATAACCCATTCTTTTTGTAGGTTTCAACAAAGAAAACAAGTCAAGGCCGTACAAAGAAGAACGGCTCTGGACACAGATAACAAGATGTGGCTATAGATTTATTCGGCTGTGCCTGGAACAAGAATAGCAAGAAATGGGAAAATGTATAGAAACAGCAATTACATGAAAGAACACAACAGAGTAGTGTCTGACAATTTTCTTTAAGCTTTCTCATTTAGAGTGCAATAACATATCTAAAAATGTATTTATTGATTTTATTATGTGCCTTTGTATGTGGCAAAGTTAGGGCTCACGGCCCTCTCTTACACTTAACCACAACATATAGAATATAGTGACATAATTTGAAAGTTATTAAGACTGGATACCGTATCTAGAAAATGTCTAAATTATTAGAATAACATAGTATTATAATAGTTATTTTGTAAGGGTGAAGTACAGCGGCGACCTTGTGTGGCCCAGGACCGCTACGGTAGCTGTGAAGGCCTTAGAGGAACCCTGAAAAGTAACGGCTAACGGGGATCTGGTGAATTCCTTAATGGCAACTGAGGGGGAGAAGGAGAATTTTCGTACGGCAAAGTTGGCGGAGGAGGAAACCTTTCCTCTTGGAGTAAAATGAGAAAAACCACTGCCTTGTGGTGAAGAGGGATCTTAAAAGGCTAAGGGAGACTATCCCAATAGAAAACAGCAGGCTTGGAGGCGTAGGTGGCAGCCCCACCACCAAGCTCGGGTGATGTGGGCTAATAACTCGCACAACCTTAAATTACCTTATTACATAAACATCTACATAATAGCTATTTTTTAATTATTAATATTATATATCTACACAACCTAACAATAGCTCAAGCTGTTTACATTTTAAGAGGAAATATGTACAAGACCGTTTAAATAAGACTATTGAAATGCTATTGCGTATACTGACAGGCAGCGTGCTCCAGACACCTGGAAGGAGCGGCTGAATACAGATGAGTGATTAAATGGTATCGTAAGGGTAGAAGTCGATCTGGTATTACGTCTGTGGATAGAGGAGAGGAAGTTAAAATTCGAGGATGGGTAATCAGGTGTAGATTCGTTCAGAATTCGAAATATTAGTGTATCAGTAGATAGGTTCCTTAGTTTATCGATTTTCAGCCAGGATAGCTTCGCATAATAAGGGGAGATATGTGTGCTAAAGTTCAAGGAAAATATAAATCTTATGCAACACTGCGTTGCCCTTTGAAGTTTCCTTGTTTGTTCTACAGCTGCATCAGTTTGTACATCATCATAGTAATAAATTATTGGAAAAATGAATGTTGGAATATGTGTTATATTCATACTATGTGGAAGAATGAAGTCTTTTCTTTTTTTTTTGCTAGGGGCTTTACGTCGCACCGACACAGATAGGTCTTATGGCGACGATGGGATAGGAAAGTCCTAGGAGTTGGAAGGAAGCGGCCTTGGCCTTAATTAAGGTACAGCCCCAGCATTTGCCTGGTGTGAAAATGGGAAACTACGGAAAACCATTTTCAGGGCTGCCGATAGTGGGATTCGAACCTACTATCTCCCGGATGCAAGCTCACAGCCCGCGCCTCTACGCGCACGGCCAACTCGCCCGGTTTTTTAACATTTAGGGGGCGAAGAGATGCATACAGTATACGTTTCTACAGACACTTGTTATGTGATCAATCCAGTTTAATGTGTCATTCATGACGATGCCTAGGTTTTTATAGACAGAGCATCAGAATAGACAGATTATTGATGTTTAGGATGGTTAAAAGCCTATGTTGTCCTATTATGATTGCTTGCGTTTTCTTCGGGTTAATTAATAAGCAGTTTTCTTTTGTATAGGAGCTAATTGCATTTAAAATCGAGTTCATTTGGTGGATTGCAATGTCAGTGTAGGAGCCTTTAAAGCGAGAGTATATTTGAAGATCGTCGGCAAAATGTTGAATAAAACATATTATTCTTCAAGACTGTTCCATCATCTTTGATCTTCTGAATGATACGCATAGCATACAAGATATGTTTTCGATAAATAGAAACAATTAGACTTTGTAAACTTTCCAACCCAAAAAGTGATCAGCTGAAAATTACCAAGTTCCCGAGTAAAAGCACTAACAAAAGGAGGGAGTATATAAGCATAGAGATTTCTTGGCCTTTTAAAACACGCAGGTTTAACTACTCTTCGTCAATAAAAGTGTACATTTCTAAGATTTTAGTAAAATTGATAACGTTTCGTTATAAATTGCCTTAAGCACTGCTTGTCAACATCCTAACCAAACTGTATTGCTTAAACCTGTAAAGAAAGAACTATTTCGTTACGAAGTATCAAAGCAGTTTTTGTAATATCTGAAGCCATCTCATTTCAGTTTCAACTCAGTTAATTTTATAACTGTTAGGTTCTACAATCTGCCGAAACTAATTTGGAATAAGTTAATAAGTTTATATTCTACCTGAAAAGGAACATATGGTAACTTGAACTTATATGTTAACTGTTTCTTTTTCGGGTATAATACTCTTATCATATGTTTTCCTTTTCAGGTAGATTATGAATTCATTACTCAAAATTAGTTTCGGCAGACAGAAGAACCTAACAGTTAAAAATGGGGTGAATATTTCGTACAAGAGTCTTTTGTGTCAACAAGTTTATCCACTGTATATATATATATACAATTATATTGATTGATTGATTGATTGATTGATTGATTGATTGATTGATTGATTGATTGATTGATTGATTGATTGATTGATTGATTGATTGATTGATTGATTGATTGATTGATTGATTGATTGATTGATTGATTGATTGATTGATTGATTGATTGATTGATTGATTGATTGATTGATTGATTGATTGATTGATTGATTGATTGATTGATTGATTGATTGATTGATTGATTGATTGATTGATTGATTGATTGATTGATTGATTGATTGATTGATTGATTGATTGATTGATTTAATTTAGTAATTACATTTTCCTCCAAGATCATATGACGAAAGTGTGAAGAAATTTCTAAGGTTACAGGAAAGGGCTAAGGCAAAAAGAGATATTAATTGAATCTAAAGGACAAGAGCAAAACATACATAGGATTTTTATTCCTAGACATAAGACAAAACAAACACCAGAAGAAGTTATGACCACATTACGGAAGGTTGGAAATACATTTTCACCGAACGTTCGCGGTGCGGGCCGTGGAGCTGTACGCCTAAATTCGTTAGATAATGGTTTCGAGCCATTCAATCAACATCAATAAAGATAGTCATCCTTGCTTTTTCCATATTCACACCAGGGAAGTGCCGGGGATGTACCTTAATTAAGGTCATGTCGTGGTGGTGGTGATTTTTGTTTTAAGAGCAAGTACAACTAGGTAACCATCGTCACCGACCAAATATTTTTTTAATTGAAATTAAATAAAACGTTTCATTCAACGGAGGAAATCGAAAATGGATTAAGCAATAAAACAATTACTTTTTAAGCCGAAATGGATACAAACACACCAAAGAGAACACTTGATATGTATATGCACTTGACTAATCAACTCTCGCGCAAAAGGCGAACAACGGGAACATCGGCATTTTCGTCATCGGGTAGTAAGAGTTCGAGTATTTCCTTCAGGCCGAGGTTCCGACTTAGACCAAGGAGATCGGAGCACTTCAAGGGGTAAGAACGTGTAGATCTTCATAATCTACCCTCACCCTACACAAAACCACGTCCTCTCCCCGTGAAGGCCGAAAAGAGGAGGCAGTTGTCTTCTCAATTGCCCTCAGCTTGTTGGGAGTTCGGATAGCTAGCCAAATTGATTACCACGACGCCAAGATGGTTGGACGTAGCTGAGAACAAATTCCGTAGCAGCATGTTCAAGGACTTGGTGGGAAACGTACTGCTTATTTTACAGCTTTATCCGCAAGTTCGTTCCCCGCAATCCAACGTGGCTTGGAAGCCACGAGAAGTTGATTCTGGTGCCAGCATCGCATAACCTGACTAGAAAGTCATGAATCTGCGGCACCAGAGGGTGATGAGGGAAACATGTATCAATAGACTGCAGACAAGTTAACGAGCCGATATACATGGGAAAGTGGCTTCGTTCGTAATTCAGCGTAAACTGCAGAGCTTCTAAGATGGCGAAAAGCTGCACACAATACACGTTAAGCGAGATCATGATGCTAACATTAACGGAGACGAATGAACATTCAACATACTCTTCTAACTTAGGAACGTCCGTGAAGAGATCTGGCGCATCCGGGTACTCGTGAACGAAAACCTGTAAATACGTCCGGTGAACAGAGGCATCCATGTTCACCTTGGGTCCATGGAGTAGATCTAGACGTATATATGGTCGCAGCAGAAGTAGATGCAGAGGTACCTCGTTAGGGGTCCTCTCAAGGCTAATGTCAATATTCAAATCCAGCTCACGATACAAGCTATCAATTCGAATCCCAAACGGTCGTGTTACATTCGGCCGATTTTCGTGCGTCTGTTGGTGCTAGGTTTTAAAGAAGCATTGGTAGTTTGGACGCTAGGGCATTTCACTAATTTTGGCAGCGTACATGAGAAGCATCTGCTATCACCGTGGAACACCCGATTAAAGCGAGTAGGCTGGGAATCGGGCTAGTTCGGAAAGCTAGGGTTGCCAGCCTAACGTCGATATGGTGTATACTATCTAAAAGATTCAGCTTCAGCACAGTTCTTGATGCTGAACCATACGCACACTACTATAATCCATACCGGACAGCAGTATCCTGATATTGAGCTGGCACAGCCTCGGAATCAACGAGCTTACAAGCCCCAACACCAAGGTCCGGCTCATGAAGTCCCTAGAGCGGTTGGAGTCATGGTCGTTACTGTAACTTGCCACTCCAAGTCTTTTTCCATTGAACCTTCGCCGAAAACCTGTCTGAATAAGTGCGACGTTACTCTACTAGCAAGGAGAACAAATAAAACATTTTATCCAGAAGTTTCACTAATTTGGGAGTTTCTTAAAATTAAACTTCATATTGATTGATTATCCCTATCTGTCCTCTGTTATGGACACTTAGTTGTTCTGGTTCCTAGCAACTTATGCCGCTACTTTACGTTGAGAAGGTTTACAAAAATTGGATAATCTCAACAGAAGACCAAATGCTCGATTCATTAATACTTACGTGTATATGAGCACAAAGTATCACACTAAATTCATCTTCAAACATTCAGTTAATTATTTTACTTATCTATTATCAGTTTCTTTACACCCCTTATTGCCTTGTTTATCAGCCATACATAATTTATTAAGATGCAAGCTATTCCCTGCAGTGTCGACTTACAGTTAGTTAACCCTTGAATGCCCGAATTAATTATTTCGGAATACTTACGTCTTTTGTTAGTTGATCGTGTTGTTGAAGAGTGACAAACTAACTAATCAAACCACTTATTTCACAACTAAGTGTTTTATTAGGAAATTCACGCCGATACATACACGTAACGACAAGCGCTTGTATACTCAGAACAACCAAGTTAAGTGGAAATTGGTAAATTATAAGTATAATTTCTGTACCTGTCTGAGTTTGGCTCTAATTTACTTAAAATATCATATTTACACTAAATAAAATCCTAACAATTATAGAAAAGAATGTAAACATGAAGTATCAGCTAGGACATGTTAGTTTCTATGGTGCAGTGCGAATCACGGTGCACAAAGTCCCACGACACATATTTGAACATGCAGAGCGAACACTGCTTTTGCACATTTCACTGGCGAACCTTCTGCTCTTCTTTTCTGGAATCTCAATGACAAGATGATCCCAACCGTCATATCTCAAGTCTTTATTCACACGCCCTTCCCCTGCACGCCCCGCTAATGGGCGACAGACTGCCTCTGGCTCAACAGGTATAGATTTTACGTATTGCGCCATTTTCACCTAAGTTGTCCTCGTTCGTGATATACTGCTAAGGACTCATGCATTCTGGAGAGATACATCAGTTTCGTGTGCTATTGGTAGCTTGATTGCAGACAGGTCCTCCGACGGGGTGTGGGGGTGGCATCTACCATGCGTAGTTAGTGCAGTAGAGGGTGGTGTTGTATGTGATGTGTGAAATGCAGAAGTGTTGTAACCGCACAAAAACCCAGTCCCCGTGCCAAGGATATTATACATATTTTTAGATTAAAATCCCTCCGTCCGGACGGAAACCGAAGCCGGGGCCCCAAGGACTAAAACCAAGATGCGTCTACCCTGAGCTTAGCCCAATATCGAGACGCTGACTGTTCATCCAAGGAGGCTGATAGAATATGACAGAGGAACTTAACGGATCAGTCTACACCATAAGCGAATGTAGCGCGAACCAGAATTTCCAGTGTAAATATAATGTATTTGTGATTTAATTTGCGGGACGTACCCGTGTTGTTTTGTTTGATTTTCTTCGATTTATGTAATTATTTGAACGAGTGTCACCATTACAGAGCGTTTCAGGGTCATTTCACGTTATTCTTTAAATTTGTATATAAATTAGTATGAGCTCTATACATGTTTTTGGGATAATAAATTCATTATACCCGATTACCGGTGTATCATTCAGTAGCTATGTATCCACTTATCCCGTCTATATACTATTAGTATGATATAATTAGTGATCTTCGTGTTGCCTTTCATTTTTCGAACATACCCACGCGCTTCTAGCCTGAGCTTAGCCCAATTTGGAGACAGGAAATGGTACAATACACCAGATATCTTAGATTCACAAGATTTGGACTGTATCGCGACTGACCTGTCTAAGACGTTTAACAGGGTGTATCATGGGGGGAGACTACTGGCAAAAAGGAGTGCAGCATGATCAGTCAAAAGGGTGACTGAATGGGGGGCTATATTTCTAGAAAATATATTTGAGAGAATTACAGCAGTAATTAAGAGGGGAATTCCTCAAGGCAGTATTATTGGACCTTTATGACTTATTATATATATATATATATACATTTTATGAGTAAAGAAGTGGAATCAGATATAAGGCTTTTTGCGGATGATGTTATTCTCAATAGAGTATTAAATAAGTTACAATAAAATTGTGAGCTACTGCAAAATGACCTCGATAATGTTGTGAGATGGACAGTACGCAATGGTATGATGATAAACTGGGTTAATAGGTTGTGAGTTTCACACATACACAGTTCACAAAATATTAGGGAAACATGTTTTTGAACGTATGCCATGCTCCACAAAACAATACCTCACACCCAGGTATATTACCAACTAAACCTTTATTCTTTACGGTTGAAGTATGCAAAAGAACATTCATTGATCCGCGTTCATTTTCATAACACAAACGGATATGTCCAAATATGGGCGAAAACAAAGTGATAACAGTCCTCCAGGGTGGATTTTTATCACAGTTGGAGAGCTTCAGTATGGTGTATGTTCTCCACGAACACTTATCACAGCTTGGTACCTATGTGGCATGCTCCGTATAAGTAGACGGAGGTTACGTTGCGGTATCAAGTTCCATTCTTCAATGACAGACTGTTCGAGGTCTTGGATAGCCTGTGGTGGAACAGGACGCCCACGAACACTTCTGTCAAGCGTATCCCACACATGCTCGATGGGATTAAAGTGGGGACTCATTGCTAACGTCTTAAACTAATTATTTTCAAAGTAAATTACAGTGACAGTAAATAACTTTAACTCAGTGTGAAATCAAGTACTGTACGTTCCTCGCGCAAAAGTGTTTCACGTATTAATTTCTCAACTCACATATAAAACCTCATTCTGGGCTCTTGTAACTCTACTCAGTTTCATGGTTAGCTGTTACCAACAAGCAGCCAGTGCTTCAGAGTGCAGTTGACAGGGAGTGTTACCACCCATGGACTTGCGACAAAACTGCACTAGAGACTGGGCTGCTCGTAGTAATTAACTTAATCGAACTTAACTAAGCGTTTGATGTGGTGAATCAGGTGACTAAGGGCCGAGTTAAGCTAATGAACAGGCTCTCATCGTTATTAGCGTCCTACAAGGGAGAGAAATAGCTGGGATAATGGTCATTCCATCACAATCCCTGGATAATGTTTCCATTTCCGTACGTAAGGCATCAATAATCCAAAGTGTATATAACAATAGTCATAAGTTGTTTTGGTTGATTCGAAACTGCCGCGAGAAAGGTAAATTCGACTAGAAAGTTGAGATATCATATTCGTGCATTTTACACACAGTGATTATTCTCTCCTGGCCTTATGTTATCAAAAACACACTGAATCCTAGTCATTACATGGGAAATGCAGACTCAGCCTTGATATCTCCCATGCATGAATAGCATCTGTTAACATATTCTTTAGGCGAAGGTTAAACAACTAAAAAAAAATTCAAGTTTCATCTTTAAGTTCTCAGTTGAAAAATATAAATCCACAACCTGTTTCCAGTCATTTGACCGGGTCAGGAATGGAATGAATGAAGCCCCCATCTAGTGGCAAGGATACGAATTGTGCCGACTGCCGAAGCCTGTCGCACACCTCTGAGGCAATGCTTAATGACTGACAGATGAAATGAAATTATATTGGAGAGTGTTGCTGGAATGAAAGATAACAGGTAAAACCGGAGTACCCGGAGGAAAACCTGTCCCACCTCCGCTTCGTCCAGCACAAATCTCACATGGAGTGACCAGGATTTGAACCACTGGAACCAGCGGTGAGAAGCCGGCAACGAGCTTTAAATTCTCAGTTGAAAAACGCAAATAAATTATTCTTCATTTGCATTATTTAATTGAAAACTTTTAGTTACTTTCAGTTCCTTTTTTCTGGAAAGAATGAATTAATAATCTTATTTTAAATTTCGTGTCATTATCAATTTGTGTCCACTGTAAATCAATATTATTTTTGCTGCCCAATTCAGATATAAATAACTCGTAACTTTATCAATGTACGTGCAGTGTAAATAAAGATTGCTTTAGCTACCGAATTCATATATACATAACTGCAAAGGCGGGTCCTACGAAAACAGGAAATGTTGTATCAATTAATTTTAGTGAACAGAAATGGTACACAACTGTGTACGTAGTATCCATAATGTTCAATACGAATTCCTTGGTGCTTACAGGGTGCATGCATTCCTGTAGAAAAGTTTGGTTGTCAGCGCAGTCACTCGTCCACCCCGTGCATCCTAATATTCCGCCTTTCCTCCAAGTGCCTACCTCTGTGATCCTAACAAATGGTAATGATATGGTAGATGTGAAAGTTACTAAAGATGCAGGTCGTGGATGGTTGTAACTGTTGCATGGGCAATATGCGGCCACGTAAGCGCACTTTAGGAGTTTATAGAGTACTTCTTCGAGATATAGACGGGCCGATGACCTTAGATGTTAGGCCCCTTTAAACACGAAGCATCATCATCATCATCATCCAGATATAGATTCTTTCAGATGATTCGGTAATCATTATTATCGATTGTATTCTGCATCATTAATCAAAATGGCATAGGATTATTTTCTTCTGATTCAGTAATGGAATGGGATTATTTTCCTCTGTTCTGCATCAGTAAATAAGTTTATTTTCTTCTATTTCATTATTTTGGCTGTAGGCCATAAATGTCTTCTTTTTTTTTTTGCTTTACGTCGCACCGACATAGATAAGTCTTATGGCTACGATGGGAGAGGAAAGGACTAGGAGTGGGAAGGAAGTGGCTGTGGCCTTAATTAAGGTACAGCCCCAGCATTTGCCTGGTGTGAAAATGGGAAACCACGGAAAACCATTTTCAGGGCTGCCGACAGTGGGGTTCGAACCTACTATCTCCCGAATACTGGATACTGGCCGCACTTAAACGACTGCAGCTATCGAGCTCGGTGTAAATGTCTTTTATCGTAAAGAAGATAAGTGTAAATATTCCTCTATCATTTGCCGCTGAGCTATGTACATTTGGAGAATATAACCTTAGAGAAAATCGAATACCGAACGAGTTGGCGATGCATTTAGGGTCGCGCAGCTGTGAGGTTGCATTCGGGAGATGGTGGATTTGAACCCCACACCCAGCAGACCTGAAGATGATTTTCCGTGGTTTCCCATTTTACACCAGGCAAATGTTGGGGTTGTACTTGTATTAAGGCCACAGTCGCTTCCTTCCCACTCCTATCCTTTCCTATGCCATCGTCGTCTTAAGAACTATCTGTGTCGGTGCAACGTACAGCAGATTGTGAAAAAGTAATGAGAAGAAACTTGAATTTCGATTTATTACATTACCCTATATTCACCTCAACAAACAAAGAAGCCAGTTTCATCCCTCCGTGGTGCCACATGGCATTTATAGTTCACAATGAACCCATACCACAAGGTAATTAATTTTATGGTATTGATAGTTATCTGGCAACAGTGGAGTACTTAAGCAAACGATCATCCCAACGCACTGAAATGTGTTTAGCCTCGTCGAGATATACCCATACAAAGGACGCTACTCCAAAAATTGATATAATATCGTGGGTTTACAGAAAAAACACATTAAGTCTAAAATTTTACATTCGAGAAAAAGAGATTAGAAAGTTTTTACAGTTTTTCAGTGTCAATTATCTGTTCTCAGAATAAGAATATATTTCTTTAATATTATGCAGTGGGTTCGTTGCAGTATCTAGAGTAGAGCTATGTAGCTGAAATTGAATTTTTTGAAGCTAACCAATTTCAACTAACAGTTTTATAACACGTCACTGATTTAATAACTAAATAATGTATTTTACCTGCCATAAATAGTTCAAGAAAACATACATAATTTGACTCAGAATATACTTAGTGTATTTTACTTGTTAATTTTTCCCTACACACAGTATGTAGACCACCGGGCGAGTTGGCCGTGCGCGTAGAGGCGCGCGGCTGTGAGCTTGCATCCGGGAGATAGTAGGTTCGAATCCCACTATCGACAGCCCTGAAAATGGTTTTCCGTGGTTTCCCATTTTCACACCAGGCAAATGTTGGGGCTGTACCTTAATTAAGGCCACGGTCGCTTTCTTCCAACTCCTAGGCCTCTCCTATCCCATTGTCGCCATAAGACCTATCTGTGTCGGTGCGACGTAAAGCCCCTAGCAGTATGTAGACCACAATTAAATCGGTAATATTCATGAAGTCATTTAATATATTTTACCTGAATTAAATGTACATCTTGAGAATATTTATCAACGAAATTAAATCTAGAAAATTCAGTAACTAAATGACCCCACATGACGTAGTGGATATTGATGAAGAGCGGAGCAATCGAGTAGGGTAGTGTGAAAATGTTGTGAACTCAAAACACTTACTTGACCCATTATGCTGGTAACGAACGTTATATTGATTTAAATTATATTCATTTTCACTTAAAGTACTTTCAGAATTAAGAGGAAATATTATCTACAAATATAACAAGTTTATCTTCAGTTATTGTTCTTTACTAAAGATAATAATTTAATGGCACTTACATAAATAAGCTAAAGGGCAGTTCAAGTTTATATTTGCGGGCTTTTTATTTATTATTCCCTGATTTTTACTATTTGTTCTACTTGTTTTAGTATAATTTATTTTATTCTTTACGTTGAAAATTTCCTTTGCTTCCTCACCTCTCGTACATCTTTTTTCTTTCTTTTTTTTTTTTTGCTAGTGGCTATACGTCTCACCGACACAGATAGGTCTTATGGCGACGATGGGATAGGAAAGGCCTAGGAGTTGGAAGGAAGCGGACGTGGCCTTAATTAAGGTATAGCCCCAGCATTTACCTGGTGTGAAAATGGGAAACCACGGAAAACCATCTTCAGGGCTGCCGACAGTGGGATTAGAACCTACAATCTCCCGGATGCAAGCTCACACCCGCGCGCCTCTACGCGCACGGCCAACTCCTCCGGTCTCCTACATCTTATGATATCACTTATCCATAAGACATTTCTATTAATAGACTTAGTGTCCGGCTTTATAGAACTGAACAACTTTCATAAGAACTTGTGTTGAATCGACCCTACTACGCCATATGGCGTACTAATATTACAGTGTAAAACACTGACTTAGAAAATGTCATGCCTCCTCTGGCCCAGCGAACTGCAGTGAGACGCTGTAGAAGTGAGTCGACAAGTCCCTGGTAGTCCTCTGGACGCAGCTGACACCAAATCGTTTGCAGAGCGGCCGCCAATGCTGGTCTGTTCGCGAGTGCAGGACCCATGGCACGGAGCCTGCGTTCCAGTACATCCCAGATATGCGCGATAGGGTTCATATCGGGGCTCGTGGGTGGCCACGGCAGTCGTTGGATACGCTACATGTTCCTGGAACCGTTCCCGGGCGACGTGGTAGCGATGTGGCGGCGCGTTATCATCTTGAAACACCGCAGAACCGTCTGGGCGCTGGAAGGCCAAAAATGGGTGGAGATGGCTTTCGAGCAGCTCAACATACCGCGTACCATTCAAAGCCTCTTCCAGAACAACTAGGGGGCCCATTCCATACCAGGAAAATGCACCCCAGACCATAACATAGACACCAGCGCCCTGGACTACCCCTTCGAGGCAGGCGGGATCCATCGCTTCATGTGGTCTGCGCAATACACGGTACCTTCCATCGACATGGTGCAGTTGAAATCGTGTCCGACTCGTTGGCTGAACGGTCGGCGTACTGGCCTTCGGTTCAGAGGGTCCCGGGTTCGATTCCCTGCCTGGTTGGGGATTTTAACCTTAATTGGTTAATTCCAATGGCACGGGGGCTGGGTGTATGTGTTGTCTTCATCATCATTTCATCCTCATCACGACGCACAGGTCGCCTACGGGAGTCAAATAGAAAGACCTGCACCTGGCGAGCCAAACCCGTCCTGGGATATCCCGGCACTAAAAGCCATACGACATTTCATTTCAGTTGAAATAGTGATTCGTCCGACCATATCATGTTACGCCATTGTTCCAGTGTCCATCCCTGGTGACTGGCGACAAATGCACGTCGTTGAGCCCGATGACGTTGGGTTAACAGTGGCACCCGTGTGCGGCGCCGGCTCCCATACCCCCATAGAACCCATGTTCCTATGAATTGTCCACTGGGAGACGTGTCTAGCACGGCCTGTGTTGAATTGAGCCGTGATTTGTTGCACGGTCAGTAGTCTGTCACTACTGACAATCCGTCTCAGATGTGGCCGGTCACGGTCATCGAGGGTGGCTGGACGGTCAGTCGTTCGTCTGTTGTGGACGGTGACACCCGCATTCAACCATTCACGATACACCCTGGATACGGTTGATCGTGTGAAGCGGAATTCCCGCACCACTTCCGAAATTGCACTTCTCATCCGTCGGGCACCGACCACCATACCCCATTCGAATGGTGTCAGCTCACGACGACGTTCCATGTTACACCTGTCACATGCACAGCCACTGCTCACTAAGTCTCCTATACAACTGCCGCTGGCACAGGGGGCGTGTGGTGCGCAGACAACACACCTGCGCATCAGTGCTCCGCTATCCCATGACATTTGCTCAGTCAGTGTATATACACATACTAAATTGGCGTGCCTTCCTGCATTCAGTCTGCAAGCCCCTGTGAATTAACAGACCGCCCCCACAATGCGAATAGTCACTGGCACTATGTCCTCGTTTATTTCCATACCTTCTGTATTCAAATCTTTAAACTGAGTCTAACCACCGTCACTTTGGTCTTACTCTTCTTGGCTGACTCCATTATTCTCCAAGGTAACCAATCTTGCTCAGTTCGTCTCACATGACTTCTCCACCGAAACCGGCTTAAGGCCGGTCTCCACTGTTTAACATTTAACACCAACATGTTTAATTTAACATGTTACAGTTGACATGTATATTGTGATTGTGTCTTCCAATTGACTTTGCATGTTAACTCAGAATGTTGAGTTAACACTTTTAACATGTTGGCGTGTTTTCCGCTCCAAGTGGAAAACATGTCAAGTCAGTTCGTTGTTCGTGCGTTGTCGGCACAGCTTCGGCAACTTCCATGATGTTTCCATGCCAACACATAACCTAAACGATGCAAACGACGTGCTCCTCATGAAGCAGGATTATAATTACAACACTCCGCAATACTCGTTCTCTTTGTTATAAGCTACAAATACAGTACACGCACGTGTGTCGTTCTCTCTGCACTATACTAAAATGTCAGAAATGGGGTAGAGCAAGGAGATTACTCTGGACTTAATTAGAGATATAATAGAAAGCCCTTATTTGTGGGATGTCTCACCAGAGGAATACAGATATAAAGCGAAGAAAGCCGACAGTTTCCAGGAACTCGAAAATATCTATAATTGTTCCCGCGAGTAAATCGAAAAAAAAAAAATGCGTCCCTCCGCTCCCAGTACAGTCGAGAATTGCAGAAAGTTCAGAAAAGTCGGTAGTCGGGAGCGGACGAAGTTTATACCCTGTACTTCAAAGTGGTTTGCTTTTGAAGCTATGAGCAGAGTGAGGGGAGGAAATGTGCCTAATACAACTGAATTTCTAAATCATAACAAGAAGCAACAGTGGCAATAACAAAGGCCAATTCCTCTTCATCTGATTCCATTGTCCTTATTTAAAAATACTAGACACCATCTAAATGTATTACCATGAATTGATATGATGAACTACCTGTATATAAACAAAGGATGTCAAGTTTAACATGTTTATTAAGTGTGGACACAATGTTAAATGAAACAGTTTTTGACATTTAACATTTAACATGCTGATGGTGTCACCAGTTAACATTTAACACTTTTAACATTTAACATGTTGTTGTTAAATGTTAATCAGTGGAGACCGGCCTTTATACGTACAGCTTCATCCTAACTTAGCCTTTATCTCCTCATTCCGAATACTGTCCTTCCATTATTCAAACCTGTTTGTACCAGCCAACATTTTCGCAACTTTCATGTCTGTTACTTCTGACTTATTAAGGTATCCTGCGTCCACTCTGATTTTACCCTTATACTACAAAATCGGTCTGAATTCACCTTTTAGTAAGTTAGACATTATTAAATAGTTGTGACAACATGTTTAAGATGAGCCGGGCTGATTGGCTTACACGGTTAAGGCGCTGGCCTTCTGACCCCAACTTGGAGGGTTCGATTCTGGCTCAGTCCGGTGGTATTTGAAGGTGCTCAAATACGTCAGCCTCGTGTCTGTAGATTTACTGGCACCTAAAAGTACTCCTGGAGGACTAAATTCCGATACAACGGCGTCTCCGAAAACCGTAAAAGTATAGTAGTTCGTAGGACGTTAAGCCAACAACATTAATATTATTTAAGATGAAGATTTTAATTTTTCCATGAAATGCTACCTTTTCCCCAGTATAGTGAGCTTGAATGGGTGAGAACCCTGAAGGCCGAGTAACTCAGACTTGGGTTTCGTTGTTATAAATATTTTCCTTCCTACACGACGTTCTATTTACTTATTTATTTATTTATTTATTTATTTATTTATTTATTTATTTATTTATTTATTTATTTATTTATTTATTTATTTATTTATTTATTTATTTATTGAATGATGAACATAGCACGCTTTCGCCCAATTACAGTGTTCTCAACATACATTTACTTACACTTCTAAACATTGACTCAATACCAACAAATACAGTACAAATTGAAGAACACAATGAACTACCCTGTTTAGATCTGAGGATTCCAAACAAGAGAAAGTTAGTAATACAATACTACAACAAATTTTTACAGTGGCGCATAATACAAAGTAACACATTTAACTACGAAGTTAAATGATATGAACAGTCTTAGAAGAGAGAGTACGGAATAAACATCACACAGTATGCAAAATAATATTATGAGAACACAATAAACTATTTAATTTATAGGTTATAGGTGGTTTAAAATAGAAGATGAGAAATTTAACAGTAGAATATATAAATAAGAAATCACTAGAAGAACAACTAGAAAAATTAAATCAGACGTGTACAGAAAACGCAGATAATAGTCAACAGTATTTGTTTTATAGAAACGAAGAGATCCATTCCTGTTTCCTCCTCAATAACAGCACATCATGGCTAACAATGTCTGCGGTAGCTTTGGGAACCAGTTTCTTTTAAATTTTCTTTACGTCTCACCGACACACATAGGTCTTATGGCGATGATGGGATAGGAAAGGGCTAGAAGCAGGAAGGAAGCGGCCATGGCCTTAATTAAGGTACAGATCCAGCATTTGTCTGGTGTGAAAATGGAAAACCAAGGAAAAAGTTCATGAAGGCTGCCGACAGTGGTATTAGAACCCACGATCTCCCGAACGCAAGCTGACAGCTACATGCCCCAAACCAGGCGGACACTCACTCTCGACCTGTTTTGTATCGTTTAGTCTCCTGAGAATTTGAGTGCCATATTACTGCTGTCAGAAATCCGATTACATTTGTGGATCATGAATTTTTTAACCTCCATCAATGACGCGAATACAATCGGCTGTTCTTAACACTCCATGTGGAGCAGTAACTGTATTCCACATTCAACGTAGCGCGGAATTCGATAGCCACTATACAGCAGGAACTGACAACAAATCAACAGCACTTCAAAATAATCTGTACTAACGTGAAGGTTTGTGTTCCGGACATCCGTTACCCTGCATTCTCCTATCCTCGACCGGCCGCCCTAACAGATTAACACTTTTTAACTCGTAAAACCATTTCCTAGACATAAATGTTTCATTATAATATTGCGTTGATAGATTCATCCATACTGCATTTTAACATTGTTACCAGCCGGGCTGAGTGGCTCAGACGGTTAAGGCGCTGGCCTTCTAACCCCAACTTGGCAGGTTCGATCCTGGCTCCGTCCGGTGTTATTTGAAGGTGCTCAAATACGATAGCCTCGTGTCGGTAGATTTACTGGCACGTAAAAGAACTCCTGCAGGACTAAATTCCGGCACCTCGGCGTCTCCGAAAACCGTAAAAGTAGTAAGTGAGACGTAAAGCAAATAACATTATTATTATTATTATTATTATTATTATTATTATTATTATTATTACCGCACAAGATATAAGATTAATGTTAGGCACCAGGAATAAGGTATAACTTAAACTTACTAAAATGTAAGCTTTAAAATAACATATCATCGCTCCTATCCCAAAACCGCGAATGTGACAATGGTCTTCCTATCCATTACATCCCTTACGATGAGCAGTCACATTAGGACGTACAGTCCATCAGAACGATTGTGTCCCATTTGTGATCAGTCCCATTTGCGATCACAACAAAGTTTGTCCCATTTGCGATCACTCCCACTACAGTGGAAAAAAGGAATGTGAAGAAAGACCAGCTCGTGTCCCATTTGCGATCACAACAACATTTGTCCCATTTGCGATCACAACAAAATTTGTCCCATTTGCGATCAGTCCCATTACAGTGGAAAAAAGGAATGTGAAGAAAGACCAGTTCGTGTCCCATTTGCGATCACTGTAAAATTATCAGCAACCTATCAGGGTTTTGCAACGTCCATGCAGCAGGGGGACTGCTAATTAGGGCGTATTCCACACAACTGTGTGATAAGGATTCTCCCAATCCGTCCCCTCTCCCTTGAACGTTTTTTGAGGTAATATTAGTCTACAGTTTTTAACATACTGTAATTATTCTAGCTGTAGACATCCATCGTTGATGTAGCTTTCGTTGATATCTGCGTGCTTACTTACGGCATGCAAGTCATTGAGAGGAAGAGAGGCAAGCCTTGCGCTTTATATTATGGATACTCATACAGAAATTTACGGAAAAGTCAGGGATGTATAGTGACATGGGTGTTTTTCTTTTTACCGCTGGCTTTACGTTGCACCGACACAGATAGGTCTTATGGCGACAATAGGATAGGAAAGGGCTAGTAGTGTGAATGAAGCAGTTGTAGCCTTAATTTAGGTACACTTGCTTGTTGTGAAAAAGGAAACCACGGAAAACCATCTTCAGGGGTGCTGACAATGGGGTTCGAAATTACTATTCCCGAATGCAATCTCATCTTTTCGCGCTATCATTATAGAATTATAATTTCTTCAACTTATTTCAATCTAAACATTTTCTTAATATTAAGTTCTGGAATCTTGTACATCTAATTCGAGCGTACATACAAAAGTTATAATTTTACTTATATAGGTGAAAGTAGGCTGAGTGGCCGCGCGTTTTAACGCGCTACGGCTATGAGCCAAGCTCTGCATTCGGGAAAATCGTGGGTCGAATCCCACCGTCGGCTGTTCTCAGAATAGTTTTCCGTGGTTTAATATTTTCACTTCCAGGCAAATGCCGGTACAGTTCCTATCCACAGGCCAGAGCTGAGTCCTCCCACCCTCTTACCCAGTTTCATTCACCAAGCTCGATAGCTGCAGTCGCTTAACTGCGGCCAGTATCCAGTAATCGGGAGATCGTGGGTTCGAGCCCCACTGTCGGCAGCCCTGAAGATGGTTTTCCGTGGTTTTCCATTTTCACACCAGGCAAATGCCGGGGCTGTACCTTAATTAAAGCCACGGCCGCTTCTTTCCACTTCATAGGCCTTTCCCATTCCATCGTCGCCATAAGACATATCTGTGTCGGTGCGACGTAAAGCAAATAGCCAGTTTCATTCACCATACGGCATCCGGCCGTAGAAACATGTCGTATAAATTAATCTTATCTCAGCCCCGACCCGGTATCAAAAAACGAGATTAAGGGTTAAACATACATACAGATAGATGAAAGGAGGCAAATTATATTTTGAGCAGCTGTTTACTTAACGTGTCAGTATTGTACCAGTAAAAGAGCCCGACTTATTTTCAACGCAAGCATGGAATAGTTCTCAGGGCTACACTGGATGAACAATAGCTAGGGCTTGGTACAGGAGGCAGGGTCCTATCTACAAGAAAATTTAAATCTGATTTGGTAAGAGTTTATTCATATAATGCTTGTTAAATTGCACATCACCTCATGGTAGATAGGGGTTGTCTTCCACATTGTCCTTTAAATGGCCCGGGTCTCCAGCTCACCAGGCCGCACCGGCTGGAACACGTTCCAGAAGATGCCCAAGTACTCCATCAAGATGCGGACGGACCATCCAGGTTGGCTGCACGGAATACGCCTCAAGTTCCCGATGCTCGTGATGACCTCCGCTGGTTCCTGACGATGTTGAGGGTAGTCACATTACCCAAGTACAATGAGGTTGATAGAATCAATGCAAACTCCGAAAATGTGCTCTTCGTCACTCGCAGAATAAATCAAAGTTCATGAAAACCTTGAGTAATGAGTTTTCTCACCACTAGTAAAATCACGAGATAATGTTCATAAAGACTTTCAAAAATCCACTCTTTAATACTAATGGAAGTGACAAGTCCGTGGTCATGAAGACTTTCAATAATGGTATAGTTCATCAAAAAAAATTACAAGTCTCACTTGCAAATCACTGGCATAGATCACATGTCTATGCTCATGGAAACTTCGAATAAATTTAGAGTTCATCACTCGTGAATGTTACAAGTCTTTGAATAATCACTGGTGAAAAGTTAAAGTCCAACACCGTTTAAATATGACAAGTCTTTGAATAACCACTGGCGAAAAGTTGAAGTCCAACACTGGTAAATATGACAAGTCTTTAAATAATCACTGGCGAAAAGTTAAAGTCCATCACTGGTAAATATGACAAGTCTTTAAATAATCACTGGCGAAAAGTTAAAGTCCAACACTGGTAAATATTACAAGTCTTACTGGCGAAAAATTAGAGTTCACAACACTCGTAAATATTGCAAGTCCCATTTATAAAGACTTGGAAAAATTCATCCTCAACACTCGTAAATATTGCAAGTCCCATTTATAAAGACAGAAAATTTCAGAGTTCCTCAACACTCGTAAATATTGCAAGTTCCGTTTATAAAGACTTAGAAAAATTCAGAGTTCCTCAACACTCGTAAATATTGCAAGTCCCATTTATAAAGACTAGAAAAATTCAGAGTTCCTCAACACTCGTAAATATTGCAAGTCCCATTTATAAAGACTTAGAAGAATTCAGAGTTCCTCAACACTCGTAAATATTGAAAGTCCCATTTATAAAGACTTAGAAGAATTCAGAGTTCCTCTGTGAGACTATAACCACACGAAGATAGCTTCCGACGATAATGGCAGCGAGTAGGGCCAACGACAACTACTCGACTGTCACTGATAGACTGAGATATCAGGCTATATTGAGCCCTCCTTATATTTGGTTTGGGGACATTACGTCACATATGCCGTGAAGCTGGATATCTCCCGAATCCCTCGACGGATTTTCTTGAAATTCAAGCATTGCGACGTTTAGGTAATTCCCTTTACAATGACATGTTGATCAAGTCGCTACCACAAATTATAGGAGTTTTAAATTTTTTCTCCATCGAATGTTCCGGAAGGTGTGACGCTTGAATCTGGAAGATACGAGTTCAGGCTAGCTACACGTGGTATGACAGGCGGGTGATCTAACTAGCCCCTACGGCTACGTCACGCATACAGCTGTTCTCAGCTTGCTTGCTCGTCCTGCTGAATGTAAACAAACCAGGCTTGCACGGAGTAATACGCGTGGTGATAAAATACGATCTACTCTCAAAAAATATGCATGTACAGGTCGTAACCGGTACAGTATGAATATTCGAACAGTTTGAGCAGTATTTAAGCAGTAATTTAATAGTGTCGCCTACTGTATAAGAAAGTGTAAGTTAACTGCTAAGTTTGAAATGAGCTATAATTGATTAAAAAAGGCGTGCGGTAGCACTGTTGAGCAAACAAAGTGTTACAGCAAAATCCTTTGTTTTGAAATTGGAAAGTCTAAAACTCAAATGTTTTAATACGCCCGTCTTTTGACCTATTTTTAAAACTAATTTAACCTCCTTTACACCCACAGCCATCTGGTAACTCTAAATAAAAGGTTCATTTGAGTCATTTTTATTCTCTGTCAGTCCCGGTATTAACGCATCAGTCTCAAACGGTAAATATAAGTAATTTAGTGAGTTTCAACATACGATTCGTAAGAATCCTAATATGTAGTTTCGCCAGTTACTTGAGGATGTCTTCCTGTACCAGTTCTTCAGTAAGGAATTCCCTCACAGCAACCTGACTAAGTCACCGATAAGAGTGATCGCAAATGGGACAATGTTTCAACCGTCAAAACTAAACTAGTCTTGTATTCTACCTGAGTGATCGCAAATGGGACTGATCGCAAATGGGACGACACCATCAGAACAAGTTTCGTTGAGTTCATTTTCCAATGCTAATGTGTAAAGGAAAATGAACCTTACTGTATCGTACTGTAGGAATGTACGTTTGCATGACATATTTACCCACTCCTAGAGTATGATGCATTTAAGGTTCATTTTCCTTTACATATCCGCATAGGAAAATTAACTCAACGAAAGTAGTTCTGATGGACTGTATATCAGTACGTGGCTGGGTGGTTTGGGCATAGGAACGACTCTATGTCCAAAAAAAATGAAGAACCCAGTCGTGCTCATTGACAACTATTGCTGGCATGCATTTAATAATTTTAATGTAAACATTAAGTTGCCGTTAAAATTTGCATTTACATCTGTTATAAATATATATTTCCGTCAACACGCTCACAATATTTCATTCTAATGTCAGTAGTGTAGTTTAATATCCTGTAGTTGATTTCCGACGTGTCCAGATACATGGTATAAAACGAAAGAATTTTTGTTAAATATTAATTCTCACTTTAAAATCTCGCCAGTACGTATTTTCGAAAGTTAACTTTTATGTTAGTGTATGGTCGTAGAATTCCATTTTTAATCCCTAAAATGCTGTGGCCATCGAAGTTGTCAACAGTCTTTAGCACGTATCTAGAGGAGTGGATAGTTTGCAAATCTCCAAAAATCCCAGATTATGGATGTATGTTCCAGCATAGCTGTCAACCAAACTTGGTACACCATAAGAAACCCCATGGAGCAAGTGTGGGAAGTGGGTGAAATATAAAAATCAGAGAAAAATAGTATTATTAATGACGTTTTCAAGATGTGGGAGAAGTAAGATTAGATTCACGAATTATGGGATACGACATGAGTCCCTTTCACCCATTAGTATTCTGAATTATTTATAATTTCAAACATTTTCTCGTATAAATAATTACTGTATCACATACGCACAGGGAAGAATCTACAGGTTGTAAATTAGATGTGCATACATAAAATAGCATTACCTGTACTTTGGTCCGAATGTTCAAAAATGTATGTTTATATGTTGGTCATGTCCAGAATAACAAGAAAGTTCAAATGTTAAATTTCCGTCATGTTTGTCTCTCTGTACCTATGTACGTGCATCATGAGAAAGCAGCCGAAGAGAATGTAATGAAAAATCGGTATTTTGGATATAAATAATTGCACTCACGTGGGTGAAATATTAGTTTCGGGGAAGGTCCATAAAATGTTCTTCCAGGGCGAGTTTGCCATGCGGTTAGGGGCGCGCAGCTACTAGCTTGCATCTGAAAGATAGTGGGTTCGAATCCCACTGTAGACAGCCCTGAAGATGGTTTTCCGTGGTTTCCCATTTGCACACCAGGCAAATGCTGAGGCTGCATCTTAATTAAGGCGACGGCCGTCTATCTGTGTCTGTGCGACGTAAAGCCACTAGCAAACAAAAAAGTTGTTCTCAAATATCTTCGTTACTAGCGCTCCTACCGAGTAATGCAATATAATAAATGTTGTAGAAATTAACATTTCCGATCTTACATTTGGTACAACGAACAACAACGGAAACATTTGCGATTATATATTTTATTATTTATTTCTAGTGTGCTAGCGATGCCAATGTTAATCCCAGTGAAGAATCCTTTATAGAAAATAAAGGAGAAATGAGTTCCGATCTTCAGTGCCTCATGCAGTTTTATCATAGTAGAATGGTTGCTAGTCCCGGTTCATGAATATACTGTCTGTCCCAAAGTGGACCGTCAGGGGGACGTCTTCATGTGTCGTGACCTAGGGAGTTTCTCTCGCAGCAAAACTTCACAATCCCTACCACCATTCCACGCGTGCACAGCAACAAACTGCATAATTCTTGTTCTTCTTGGAATGAAGGTGAAGTTTCCGCGTGTTCTGTGGCATCCTTCGTGAATATAAGCAGTGCTCTTCATCGTAAGGAATACCTTCAGTTAAAAAACATAAAGTAAGTCTTCTGTGAAAATATGGCTGTACGATTACGAGTCACCTGGTAAGTACATTGTTTAAAATCTGCTGTAGATTCTGTTATGATGGCACCGTGAATACCAACTTGAGAATGATTAAGTTGTGGGGCTGCTATTGTGTAATACTTTTGCACCTGGGGTGACGAACGTGTTCACTATACGCCACTGGTTTTCTGGGTCGCTAAGATGAACTGTGACACTCTGGATGCCATTTAATTCAAAGTTCAGACCTAGTAGGAATGAGGGTCGAGAAGGGGTGAAGAAAAGAATGTCCAAAATGACTGAAATTACCGATGAACGTGTGTATATTCCAACATACCCGTCAAATAAACTTGGTACACGTATGACTAACTATCTGGAAGAAAGTATTGTAAGGGAGGGAGTGACAATAAAAATAATATAAAATGACCGATATTAGTGTTGCTATCCTTAGAGTTTAGGGTCGCTGAGATGAGCTGTGACACTCTGAATCCCGTGTAAGTCCAAGTTCAGCCTCCATCGGCATGAGGTTTGAGAAGGAATGAAAAATAAAATGCTCACAATGGCCAATACTAGTCTTGAATGCATACTTTTAGGATCGCTAGACTGATTGGTGATAGTCATAGTGCCAGTTAAAATCGTGGAAATCATATTTATAACGTGACGTGTAAATACCTACACTTATCACTTACTATTATTATTCACTTGTAAGGATCAAGTACTTCCCAAACCATCTCAGCTGTCACAAGGAAAATGTTTAAGGAGAAACTAAATAACTCAAATTATAACTTAAAATTAAACAGATAACAAAAACTCTAAATCTACAAAAAGTGATTGTAAAATATGAATCAAGGTCACAGTAAAGAAATATACAAAAATTCACCTCTAACGGGTAAAATTAAACATTCAAATATATGCCCGAGGAGAGCTGGGTACTACAGCTAGTTATAGAATGAAAAGAACAAAAATTTACCAGCATATTTACTACATATTGCTGAGCTCCACAATACCTGTTTCTGTGTAAAAGGTTCCATTGTACGGACGGAATTCTTCACGTAGTTCACGTCTGAATTGTTAAAAAGTAATTAAATATCCTACAAAGGACATTTGGATAATAACACAGTCGCGGCTTCAATTGACATCAAAAGGTAAAGTTGCTTACTGCTTATAGATAAAGCTCGTCTGGAAAATATTCAGCTATATTTAGCAAGTATTATTTTAGAACCCAAAGGACTTCGCACACGTCACGTAGCAAATAATGTGGGCAATGTTTATCATAAATTATTAAGATTATTAAGTTGTATTGATTAAATTATGTTAAACTATTTTTTGCAAACGTTTTAAGCGCATTTTATTATATTTTTTTCCTTTTCCGTGCATCAACCCAGTAACAGCTAATGAAAATCCACGATTCTTTGGCTATTTCATTTCAATCAAGGGGTAGTAATTCCATTAATATTGGAGGGAGTGAATGCTGTGATTTAGTCTCAACCACAAATCCACTAAAAGCTCACACAAGTGCAATTACTCAATCCTGCCCACTGGGGAAGGGTGTTAATTCTCATACTAATGACTGTGTGAACTGGACCAGACATCGCACAACCTCCTGCACTCATTAAATGAAGGCTTTTGTAGTTTGATACACACGTCCCAATATTTACATTCTTGAGCCCGACAGATAATTGCCCAGGGAGAATTGTCGGTAATAATAATGGCGTATGGCTTCCGGAGAGGCCTGGCGCAGGTCTTTCCCCAGTAGACGGCCTACAGGCGACCTGCATGTCTATGAGGATGGGGCCCTACCTAAAATGATTTATAATTATGAGGATGGCATACACACCCAGCTCCAGAGGCAGACGAATTAACAGGTTAAAATCCCCAACCTAGCCGGGAATCGAACCCGGGACACTGTGGACCAAAGGCCAGGACGCAAAACATTTAGCCATGGATCCAGACGTTAACGTCGGCAAGTGCGTGACCTATTCGTTGGTTTCACTTCATTTTGGACCATGAGACATGATGTTCAACAAACTTCGGTTTCTTGGAGTGCGTGAAGCAGTCTGGTAATATATAGGACAGTGATGGATATATCTGTAATTGCCTGCAGCTGGTAAGTGATTATTGCTTTAAGAGGCAATACTAGCAAATATCCTTTCTTACCACTAAATAGGGGAAAATTGGAAGAGGTTCAACGCTTCCAAGAATGAGAGTTTCGGTGAAAGGAAAAGAAGGACCATGAAGGGAATGGAAAAGAACTTCCTAGGCCTCGCTAACCTAATGTTGTCGGAGTCGCAAAAGAGCAATAGTTGACCAAGAATGGTCCAATGGGACAGATGCAAATACGAGCCTGCCACAAATAACTGGAAACAATCGCATACTCAGCTAGGTGACCCGTGGTCACCAACCCACGCTGCAGAGGATAGATCCCGCAGGTGTTAGCCTTCCAGTTACCTTCTACAACCTATACTCACAGGAGAAAGTGAAGAACCGTAGCGACGCCATTTTAGGATGGTTAAAAGTAATATTTGATCTCTCCTTACGTATCCTCACAAGGCTAGGTAGTATGTATTCACTACCTGACAAAAAAATTAAAGCGCCAAGAAGAAATGGTCGGATGTGAATGTAACTTCGTACACAGGCACAGCATCGGCGGATATGTAAATGACTGGAGTTGCAATCCTCTGTGACAGATAGAACGGCACCGAGCTCGGTAGCTGCAGTCGCTTAAGTGCGGCCAGTATCCAGTATTCGAGAGATAGTAGGTTCGAACCGCACTGTCGGCAGCCCTGAAAATGGTTTTCCGTGGTTTCCCATTTTCACACCAGGCAAATGCTGGGGCCGTAGCCTAATTAAGGCCACGGCCCCTTCCTTCCAACTCCTAGCCCTTCCCTGTCCCATCGTCGCCATAAGACCTCTCTGTGTCGGTGCGACGTAAAGCAACTAGCAAAAAAAGCAAGATAGAACGGCCACCAGAGTGCATTAGTGTTGTTCGTGTTTAGTGTCGTGACCAGTCCTGGTAGGGTATATAAGGGGGGTAAACGGCGTCGGATGTAGAATGACCATTATGATGGGCATGGAGGTGCCGCGTACTCGTGTGAGAAAGCGTTATCATCACCAGAGAGACTTTGAAAGGGGCCTCATTGTAGGTCTCCGTTTGTGGGGCATTCGGATGCCACAGTGGTCCGTTGTTGAACTGCATGGGAACACGAGGGAAGGCATAATCGTCGTCAAGGTTCCGGTCGACCATGTCTGACTACCACAAGTGAGGAATGCCGTATTGTGCGCTAAGCATATCGTAACTCCTTCACATCTCCTCATGCCATTCGAGAACAAGTAGTGGACTACTTGCAACATTCTGTGTCATCCCGCACCATTGGTCGGAGACTAGCAGCAGCCTGACCACTCACCCCACGCCGATACACAGACAGTACTCCAATTAGTATTCCAAGGCAGTACACACACAGTACTTCGTACTTCAACACGACGATACTCTGACACCCGTCGGACACTGACGGGAGCCAACACTACTGCCTTCAAGCCCTAATCACTCACCCCCCCCCGCCGGTACAATTAGTACTCCAAGGTAGTACACATACAGTACTCCGTACACCAACACGACGATACTCTGACACCCGTAGGACACTGATGGGAGCAACACTACTGCCTTCAAGCCCTAATCACTCACCCCCCACCGGTACAATTAGTACTCCAAGGTAGTACACATACAGTACTCCGTACACCAACACGACGATACTCTGACACCCGTCGGACACTGACGGGAGCCAACACTACTGCCGCCAAGCTCTCATCACTCACCCCAACGCTCGTACACAGACAGTTCTCCAATCAGGACACCAAGACAGTATACACACAGTGGTTCGTACTCCCAACACGACGATACTCTGACACACGTAGGACACTGACGGGAGCCAACACTACTGACGCCAAGCTCTCATCACTCACCCCAACGCTCGTACACAGACAGTTCTCCAATCAGTACACCAAGACAGTACACACACAGTGGTTCGTACTCCAATACGACGATACTCTGACACCCGTCGGACACTGATGGGAGCCAACATTACTGCCGCCCCAGTTCAACTACTCAACTCCAAAACTGACTGTCCACGGCTAGCCTCCCTTTTATAGCCTGTTGTTGGAGTACTAGAATATTCAGGCTCGGCAACAGACGGAACATTATCGTGTCGTAGAAGGTGCACGGCGACAACGGACGAAGAGAAAAACAGAGGGAAGAGGTTGTCACTATGTCCTCAGACTGGAAGCTCCTAAGTGACTGACTCGCTAGTTTCTTCTAGGAACTACCGAAGGGGGCTGGACAGGGCTGGCACGTAACAATAGATTCAACAATTCTCGTACTCAGCAGGAGTTTTGCCGCAAATTCCCTCAAGAAGAGTGTTTGAGACTCCATAAGCAGGTGGCGAAAGTTCTCTCCATATTCGGTCGTACTTCTGTAAAAGTCTTGCTTCGGCTTTAAAATTGTTCAAGGCAAGGATGACAACCTCTGCCACTGTGTGTGATTGGCAGTTTCATGGATGCTTGTTAATAATATAAAGATAATTATAAATTGAAATAATCGGCAGTAAACCACAGCTCACAATACCTTGGCATATATCAATGGAAATAAACAACAACTACAGGAGACTTATTACAAAATTAATTGCTTCCTATCACAATCACTATACCGAGTGAGCTTTCTGCCCCGTATTTTTCTTGACGTTAGGCAAACCTTCTAACGGCAAGAATTCGAAGTCCTTTGCGTAATCCTAATATTGTACCAAGGTACTGTGAATGCTCTTTCCTTAAAATATAGTATCTAGTGGTAGACCACTGCGTTACAGTAAACTCGGTCTAACCATATGCATGCATTAGGTAGTGTGCCCTTTACAAGGCACCCAATGCGGTGGTCATCTTTCTTGACATGTGCGCCGGCTACTCCTGCAAATAATTACATTTAAAAAAATACCTACCGCCTCATGTAGACTCCTCTCCTCAGGGGTGGTGCGTTCTTGGATCCCTCGGGTTGATGGGCCACACGTCGATCGGTGGTGAGGAAATGAAAGATGGGGTAAACTAAACTATTAAATGACGGTACCCAAAGACTGAATTAAAATTTAAATAAAATGATTTATTTAACAAAACTTGCAAAGTGTAAAATGAAAGTAAAATGGTGTAAAATAATATGAAATGAAATCAAAATTTAAAACAATTAAAAGATCTGCATCACAATAAGTTAATTATCTGCCTTAATAAATTTCGACTGAAGGTCGCTTAAATTTAAATATTCTGGATTACATCGAACAACTGTCTCCATGACAATGACGTGACTACATTCAAAACACTGGTCAAAAATACAGCCTCATTTGGATAAGTGATTTACAATACCTTGGAAAATGTCCTCTCAAATAAATTTGAGTAATTAAATTAGGTAATTTGTTAATTCGTCAAATTGACATTGACTTTGACGTGTCTATCAAATATTTAACCCATATTCAGATTCAGTTGGGAAACACCCAACTCTAAAATAATGATAGAATGCACTAACCATGTGTAACAATAAAAGAAGAGAGAAAAACCATGAACATGCTACCTTATCCGTTATATAACCTTTGCCACATACTTAAGCTACTCGTGGCTGAAAACAAGAAAATTTATTTAACCAAAAACCTGAGTGCTACCATCACTCATTTAATTAGTTAAACCTTACTTATTTAACTGTGATAGTCTGGACGCTTAGAGTACTTAAATTAATTAGGCCAAGTGCCTCAAGTTTACTCCTTAAATGAAAGCGATCCCTTGTCATCGTTAACTTTACCTAGTTTGCCGCTGCCTGCATTTTCATTACGAATGCTTATTTGTGTGGTATCAACTCTAGATGTAGGCAGATTCCATCTTATTTATGTAACTCATTTGCGGCACTTGTGATACACTGCTTATTAAAGATCGCTTCATTTGCCTAACTGAAATGTAGTGGATTTCTAAGGCTTGGTGATTACTAACTGTCTTCTGGTATGGGCATACCACTACTATGGTTTTGACTATGAACTAATCGATGATCTATTACCCTAACACATGAAATCTTATTTACATAAATGAACATGTCAATGGAGAAACACTGTTCCCAAGAAATAATGACATTAAAATAACCTGACTACACCTATTTTATTTACATAAATTAAATACAAACCCTATTCACGTATCATTAGATTCTAAAATAATACGGTGACAAAATATATGTAAAGAAAGGATATTGTAACAAAAATCCAGATCCCAAAAATCGCAGCCTAATAAAATTTTAAAATAAAATAAATGCGCAATATCGACATATAAAATATTACCTCCACACTGATTCAAGTTGCAAAATTATGTGAATTTGATGGCAATCTTCTAACATCAGACGAAAGATGTCTGGACATGACACTATTCAATCTTTACGGACAATAATTCTTGGTGTTACATGTCATCAATTATTATACATGACTGTCGAAACACACATTGATCGGTCGCTCTGTTCACGATTCACTTCGAACTCTAACTTGCATATTTTCCGAGCATCTATTTTCCCTGGAAACTATTTGAAACAATACAGGCTACAGGCTACAGGCCTACAACCATCACACATGTCGTCGCATATTTAACACTCTCGGTTAAATTATTCATCTCTCAATTCTATTTATTCATCAATATTCTCGACGTAGTAACTCATAGTACGGCCTCACTCGTATCAGGCGGGCGAAATAACTGTGTCGTTCACATATCCATTTTTTTACGACATTATTCATGACATGGTCCAAATATCACATTTTCCATTTTTCAACGCAGATCATCAGGGATATTACTATTACTTTGCTCGTTATTTTGATCATCTACCGTTTCACATATTATGAAATATCAGAGCTAACTTATCAATGGCTTCCTGTCACTAATTATTTAACTGAAATAACGAGATTGCCTCTCAAAAACACGGCTATCGAAATGTGTAACCACGTTTACTTAAAGAAATTAAATTTTGCGTATCAACCATATCGTCGGGAAATACAAAGTGTGAGAGCTACCGGAAACGGTCATCTGAAGAATGATTACATAACATGAAATAATAAACTGGATGCGCTAATAGCAAAAGTAAACATTTAAACTAACATGGCGGCATCTACAAAATCAAAACGTCAACAAAATAACACTCATTACCATTATTATTATTATTATTATTATTATTATTATTATTATTATTATTATTATTATTATCACTTTAAAATCTGCACTACACTATATGTAAATTTCTTAGTAAAATAGGATTCTCATATGTCAAAATGACTTACTTCAAAATGATCCAGAAATAATATGAAAAACATTTACATAAGGAAACTACGCAAATAACACTCGCTAACACTTATTATTATTATTATTATTATTATTATTATTATTATTATTATTATTATTATTATTATTATTATTATTATTATTATTATTATTATTATTATTATTAAGATCCTAATTTTTATAATTACTATTATTGTGACACTATGGCATTTATATTCCGAGTCGTCAAATATAATTGTCGTAGTCTCACGTTTAACTCAAAAATGAAAATGATATCAAACTACAATTAATACCATCCGACACGTGAATTGTTTACAATCCTATCTAAAATTCTAAGCTACATTTTTGATCATCGATTGTTCATAGTCTTACATATTTACATATTTATATTCTGCTCATTTACCTTATTTGTGCTGGAGGCAGGTCGGATCACCCTCCGGTCTCCGTCATGATGAATTTAGTACTCCATCTTCAAGCTGATGTGGTTATCGTAGATGTCACACACACAAACTTGATGCATTTTTACGATAGCGTTGCACACGTCCACATTTATATCAGCACTCGCATTTTAACACTACTATGAAGATTATTCAATGACACTGCATTGAGCATCTGACGTGAAGTTGAAAGTCTGGGTTCCGCTAAGTGCCTAGCCTCCTACTGTCGTCTCTCTCAACCCTCTCAGTTTGTTTGTGTAAAGGATTATTGGTTATTCACCTTCTCTGACCATAACACTGGACCCAAGGTCTTAGTGCCGCAGCATTCCACTAGCGAAAACAAAGTCCTTCTCCCTGTAACTGGCTTGACTAATTCTGCTCTCAAATATCTCACTTGCAATAGTAGTTCTATGAGAGTGTGGAAAAATTTAAATGTAATGTTCCCGCTGATATGTGGAGAATTTTATAATAATCGTTCTCCAAAATATGACTTTTCCACGAAATATACAAGCTACACCTGAACTAGGGAAAATGTTATGCAGCTACGTGTTACGAAGAGATTGATTGTTCATCCCGGTCCTAGCACGTTATAAGTTCATTCAAGGCAAGTCTTGAGAATATAACTACCATTTTCATTTGTCAGTTTAATTGCCTGATTACCTCTGCTTAAACTAAAGTTGAATAAAAGTTTGTCAAAGTGTTCATTTCGGCTAAGATATTACTCACACAAGTAAATACATTACTCACTCGGATGCCAACAACTGTCTCTTATCGCGTTCCGTAGAGTCGCCTCCGTACATTTAAGTTCTCCCCCAAGACTGTTCGGACAAGAGCAAATTCTCAAACAAGACCGGAGATTCTTACAAGACAAGACTGAAATTCACTACACTGGTGTCGTTGGTTTTGTAAACTGTCCTCCCCCCACTTCGAAAATAGTTCTGTGGAAGGGATGTGGCGTAATAATCCTGCACTTGGGACCGATTTACCATACGTCCGTAGGTTACAATTTTAGGAAATGTGTTCTAAACATTCCTAATTTTGGTCCGATTTACGTGTTACACTGCGTTATGAGAAACGATCACAGGTTAATTTATATGATGGCGCGCGTCACTGGCTCTATTTTCTGCAAGAGTATGGCACCTTCGCGCCATGACTGTTCATTTCCTGGGCGATACCACTCTTCCATGTGAAATATTGTTTGGAAGTCAGGACACAATCTTTCACAGCTACTTCGGGCACCAAATCGCGAAATACTAGCTGTAGATTCCCGCTATGACAAGACATTAAAATTTGCAATTTTTGATTGGCTGAGACGTTCGCGCTCTTAGTAGCTTGGATTCTTCCATTTTCTGCTAAGGGATGACGGGCATTATTCGTTTCTCTCTCGCACATCTAGGTAGGGCAGATTCCGATGTGCGGATTCACGTGGGAACTGGATAGAAAGTTTCCATCTCCCGTCGGCATCGTAAACATAATTGGACGTACCACTCAGGCCAGCTACTTCCTGTTCGTGCCTTAAGACGTATTCTGTGGATATATTTTCAGTCTGAACGGCGCCTGAATGTTGCTTTGTGAGACTGCAAGCTTTTCCCAGCCTACTGCAGTATTCCCATATGCGAATTATCAAACATTTAATTTATGCATCTATTATGCTCATTCGCTTATGGGTGCAATACTCCCCTACGACGTTAGAAATCTTGCGCGACAGTGGAAGATTTCTCTCAATTCAACTTATGGTTCAAACATACTTGCATCCATAAGTGAATGTATGCCTCTGACTACGAAGTATACCTCTGTTTATGTCTAAGCTTTTCTCTGATTTCTTCCTCTGTTCCACAATTCATCTTTGGTGGTTGGCATTGGGTCACAGCGCCACACCCATCGTTTCACCATATTCCACACATTTTCTATTGGCGACAAGTCCGGTGATCGGACGTCCCACGACAACTGTTGACATCCTGTGAAAACAAGAAGGCAAGAATTAATGTTCGTGCAACAACATGTGGTCGCGTATTGTCCTGCTGAAATATGACGTCTGGGGTGTCGTGCAGAAAGGGTATGGCTACGTGGCGCAGGATGTCTTTCACCTAGGTCAAACTGGTCACAGTGCTGTGGACACGCACCAACATTGATTTCTGGTTGTGCCCAATAGCACCCCACACCATAATGTCTTGCGTTGGCGCTGTAGGTCTTTCCCGAACGCACTCAATATGATTCCTCTCCCCTGTCTGCGGCGAACCAAAATGCGGCCATCGTTTTCAAACGAACAGAACCTGATTCGTCCGAAAACACTATTCGCTGCCATTCCTGACCAAAGTGGCGTTGTTCCCTATACCATTGCAGTGTAGCATGTTTATGCACATTAGTCAAAGGTATGCGGGAGAAGTGGACGACGCGCCGGTAACCCAGACCGTAATAAACGGCAACGGACTGTCACTGCTGTTAGTGTACGATATGTTACACTGTTCCACTGTTGCGCCAGAGCCGAGGAGGGCGCAGATCTGTCCTGCAATGCCATTCGGATGAGGTGTCGACCTTCTCGGGGGTGGTCAGGGTGGTGCGCCAGACCCATCTCGTGTTCTACGGCCTTCTGTGAACCATTCTGTACACACCAGTTGCATTGCCGGCACACTTCGTCCCACACGAGCAGCAATTTCCCGGATTGATGCATCACGTTTTCTCATGCAAATAATGCACCCTCCTTCAAACTCTAGCCGGGCTGAGAGGCTCAAACGGTAGAGGCGCTGGCCTTCTGACCCCAACCTGGTAGGTTCGATCCTGGCTCAGTCCGACGGTATTTGAAGATGGTCAAATACGTCAGCCTCGTGTTGGTAAATACACTGGCTCGGAAAAGAATACCTGCGGGACTAAATTCCGGGACCTGGGCGTCTCCGAAAAACCGTAAAAGTAGTTAGTGGGACGAAATGCAAATAACATTATTCTTTCAAACTCACTCATTTGACCGTGCGGTTCTCGCATACGTCTGAGAGGCATCCTGTACGTCTGCTCAAGTCACCCTGATCCACTACCATCGATTTATAGCGACCAACGAGAGCATGAGGCACATTTAGCAGTCGGTGGTGGGGCGCAGAAATGTCGATGTAGACCTTGAACATGAGGACCAACATGATTCAAATGCTAATCATTTTTTAAGAACATGCAATGCACATGTCCTGTTAATATGAACTTCCTATCTCTAGTCTTTCAAGGTGTTCTGGTTTTTAAGATCATGAGTGTATGTTCCTTTCAGGATATTAGGTTTGAAATTTGCACCTGATCTTTGAACCAATACTAAATAATAGATCAGGCAATTTAATGTAATCATATTCCATATATCATTCCATGTCTGCTAGTCAAAGAAAATCACCATTGGTCAGAATATGTGAACAGTTTAATCTAGTAGCCTTAAATGTTAATGATATTGATTTCGCAATGCCAATTTGCGATATTCTGTTTACCATTGGTTTACATATATATGATTTGTGAATTTTTTAAATGGTTGATATTCAGCTGTCTTTACTAAATATTCCAATATATTGCTACATACTGCACATCACTGTACTGTAAATTTTGTCTTCCTTTTACTGCAGTTATTTTCACTGATGTTATTAATTAATGCACATATTTAAATTTAATAACAAATTATGGTTGCACATGAAGATACTTTGTCTCCGAGTCAGACACATTATTTATTTTGTTTATTTGTGTTTTTTCTTCTCAACATTTTTATGTTATTTTTAAAATGTTCTCTGTATGTATTGTACTGCCTTTTGTAATTGGAGGTAACCCCTGTAAAAGGCAATGTTTAAATAAATAAACAAATATTGACGGAATATTTTTAAATTAGTTTTCAGGGATTTCCGTTTCATCTCTAGAAACATGTAAGGATGGTATCACTGCTAAATTCATTGTCACTTTTTTTCAAATAATGTCCGTATTTTTTTACAAACGCTCTCCTGTAAATAATTCACTATATAATAATAATCATCATCGTCATCATCTATTATCTCTACTTCTGTGCAGGCATTTGGATCTGACACCATTAAGACTGCCTGTGGGTCAGTCTCGACGTTCCGTTTTTTACTCTGTCCGATTGCAGAGTTACCGGAATTAAATTAGGGTGACACAACTTTTGTAACTTTTAATTTTTCCTATAACAATAATAATAATAATAATAATAATAATAATAATAATAATAATAATAATAATAATAATAATAATAATAATAATAATAATAATAATAATTTTACGTCCCACTAACTAATGTTACGGGTTTCGGAGATGCCGAGATGCTGGAATTTTTTCCAGGAGGAGTTATTTAACGTGTCAGTAAATCTACCGACACGGAGCTGACGTAATTGAGCCTTCGAATACCACCGGATTGAGCCACTATCATAACTGCCAAGTTGGGCTCAGAAGCCAGCACCCTACCGTCTGAGCTACTCAGCCCGGCTAATTTTTCCCAGTACACCGATTGTGTCGTCACAGATCTTTTACATGGCAACATCGTACGGCCACTTCAAAATCCGACTACTTTTGTCGCGTTCCAAGGCTCGATCTTGGGATCCAGAGATCAATGAGGAGGAGCTATGCACTACGGTGTATTGAGTTATAATTATGACAGACTGAGTAAATTAGATGGTAGAGCGCTGCCGTGTTTAGCCCAAGCTGGTAGGTCCGATTTCATTCAGTCTGGTGGTATTTGAAGGTCCTCAAATACGCCAGCCGTCTTATGTCGGCAGATTTATGTTACAGATCTTCTGCGGGACCAAATTCTGGCACTTTGGTGTATCCGAAAAACGGAGAAGTAGAAGCAGAAGTAGGTACTCAATTGTAAAACCAATAGCATTATTTATAACAATAATTATACAGCCTCAGTTTCCGTGTAGACGCATTTTGGATGGACACAGTTTCCGACGTGGGGTTTTGAAGACAGAGGAATTGGAACTCAGTTTGGTATTCTGTTGCTGACTTTTTATGAATTTGGTCTGCTAAACACTGAATGTATCAGCATACAACTTGTACAAGCCAACATCGTACGACATGGAATGCTAAATGGACTTCTTTTCTCTGCCGGGTTTCAGCTCGCGATCATGGGATCCTCTATCACTGATCTTCAGTTACATCATCGTAATCATAATCTCCTCAATCCAAAGACTGTTGTACAACATGGAATTAGTGTACGGTTTGAATTATTTCAGCTAGTTGTTTGATCTTTTAGTAAAGTCGGCCTTGTCCGATGGTATCGAGGAATGCTGTTCTACAAGGCCTATAAATAATAGAACGCAATATTTGATAAACTAACAAGTACAATTGTTTTACTTACCCGCAAAGTCGATTACCTTTTTCAAAATGTCGGGAAACCTTTGGAAACAGTTGTCAAGGCACTCTCTGTTGATGACAGCGACGGAGCACCCGACTGCGCCGAGTACAGATGCCAAAATACGCTGCAGAAATGCATCACTTTCCTTGTAGTATCTGTCCAGGCAGATGCCAGCCAATGCATACCATTGCTGATTATGCACGTCGGTAAGTTGATGTGAAACCCAATGGGACGCAATTTTCCTCATGTTAAGACATTTCATCAGTATGTGACACACCGTTTGATGACCGAGACCATCCTCTACGGATAATTCTCGGACTATCCACCGATGGTCAACGGAAACGAGACCATTCATGATGTAAATCTGACCTCGAGGACTGGACAGCCAACCTGTGCTGTGCAAATCGGCAATCTCATTCCGACCCGAACGAAACGCCTTGAGCCATCGTGCAGCCGTCCTATACGGTAATGCATTCTCCCCACAGGCTTCACGTAATCCTCGATAACGTTATGATGCATTTTTGGCGCGGGAAACCTTGATTTTAATCAGATCAGCTTTTGAAAACATGCTTTAGAGTGGTAAAACCGACACTCTTCACTTCAGTGCCACACAGCAACAACATCTCCAACTGGATGCCCATCAAATGCATACTACACATTGACAACAGCTCCCATATCCTATTTGCGCATGCCCGATCTCCTGCGAGTGTCTCGACTACCTTGCCACTACATTATTTGAAGCTTTTGTAGATTATGAAGAAAAATTCAAATATACCAATAGGAACAGTGCACTGTTGGTCACAACGTTCCTGATCTCGTAAATATAAATCGTGGTCTCGTTCCAAAGTGGTGCAACTCCATTCAGGGCACACACCCTAATTGAACGTGTGCTGTGTGTACCGTACTAATCACAGCCAATCATAAATTTCTGGCAGTAATGGGATTCGAACCCAGTCCTCAAAATATGGCTAGTAATAGTTCTGTTCCTTTCACTATGGAGGTAAACACCTCTTCAATAATATAACAGTAACAAGCCTTGCAAAACTCACAATACAAAACAAACAACATTGTGCTACACCCCTGGTGGATCTCTTAAGCGACTGCTGCTCAGCCCGAAGGCCTGCAGATTACGAGGTGACGCGTCGTCAGCGCAACATATCCTCTCTGCTGTTGTTCTTGGCTTTCTGGTTTGAAGTAATTCCCACATAGTCCGGATCACTGGTTGAATAGTAGGCGCAGTGGCCTTCGTCTCAGAGGGTCCATGTTTCGATTCCTGGCCGAGTCGGGGATTTTAATGTTAAATAATTTATTCCGTCCGGACTTCGCAGCAGTTTCGCTACCCCTAGACAGCGGACCACATCAAAATAAAATTACAATAGGCTAAATTTCCTGGCTGGAACTTCATTAGTTTCTCGAAGTTTCCTTCCCATTCCTAACCTTTTCGAGCCCTACCGTTGCAGGAAACCAGCATGCGTTAATGCGACAATGCAAACCGGTAAAAGGATAAATATATTTCCACGTGATACATATAGAGTAGCATTACCGGTACTTACCATAATTATACAGTAATTGGTTTAACAACATCCTGACGAGAACTTTACGATCATTTAAACTAAAAGGTAACTGCTACACATATCTTTGTCCGCCGTAATTGCGTGTCACGTCACGAGCCTGCCATCGCTATGCATGGTGCGAGCGGTTATATACTTCTTAGAACACCGAGTCACTGGCAAAGCCATTCTGAATTTCCGCTCGTCTGATGGAAAACACTTCCTGCGCCAGACTAGGAATATCGTTTTACATTTCCTCTGCTCCCTCCCTTTTCTTCACCTCTTGATACACGCTCCCGTTCCTCTTCTCTCACTATTGTCTCTCTGTATTCACTTTAAACTTTCAGATCTGTTTTACTTTAGAGCCGAGGAGATTGGACAATGTCTCATACACGAGTCGCAATTCACTTCTTATCCATAACAATCATCTCTTCCAAAGTTCTGCAGGATGATAACGTTTCCAAGTCAAACGAATGTTTCCAAAACTTCTGTCATTTGCACTTCACTTTCAAGATCTTTGAATTATCACCTTTAAATCTATAATAAATATAATATTGCAATGCATTTAAATGATTTTTGACTGCAGATATTCTTAAATGAGCTGAGTATTTCGATGTTTGCTTATTTTACGTGTGTAATATCACACTGCTATCGAAACTTTTTCAGCGACAGAGTGGAAGAACTAGGATTGAAAAGTAGCGTCCGGAGCCTTAATTCAGGTACAGCACCATCATCTGCCTGATGTGAAAATAGGAACCGACAATAGGGCTCAAACCTGTTATTTTGCAAATAGTGACCTACAGTTACGCAATCTCTCTCCAACTCATTCGATATCTTAAACGACGTCACCATCTCTCACATTGAAGCACTCGCACTCTCGAATGCCAGCTGACTGAAACGGGATTCGATTCCATAATCTGGAGCTTGGAGAGTCAGTCGATTTGAAATGGACAACATTAGTTTATTCCACTTAACTACGAAGGAATCAGCAGGTAAGTCAGAGTTATTTTAATTTGTCGTAAAATGACTCAGAGGGAAAGAACGTTTAGCAAACAGCAGATGCTCCTGCATCCCACAGGATTTTCAACTTCAGACACCTGGTGCGGTGATCTCGAAGCTACAATAAAATCAGACTTCTCACTTTCATGTGAAATGTCCGATCACCTCAGGTCAACTAATGTTCTCTTCCGAACCATCATTATTCAGATTCCTAAACCTAAGGAGTCTTCCACAACATCTCTTTTCCAAAAATGACATTTTTCTTCTGTTCTCCGCCTCTTTCTTCTACAATTTATGATATGAGGAACATGTAATTCTTTTATATTCTTCCTTAAACTACAGTCACCGTCCCCACAGATCTACTGTAACACTACTGAGGAGTTATAATGGCGATGATGATGATGATAGAGCTATGCGCTTACGGTCCCTCCATTTAATATGGTTTTAAGAAACGCCCACAACATTGAGTAGGCTACAGAATGCGAGCAACTAATCAACTACAAACTGCATTTGAATTAGAAAGAACAATTTAAGCTGATATTAGCAAAACGCAGGAATTTCAATGACTCAGTTGCCTTTCTGGACTAAATAAACATTTCCTTCCGTTTTGCACTTCCATCTAAACCGCCGTTTGAAACAGTCATATTGTACTCGCTTCGGCAGAACACATACTAAAATGAAACAGTTGTTTAAGTCATAACGTAAAATTTCGAAGTACTGAAGATACGTGTGAATTTTTATAACATGGTGTTGTAATATTAAGCTAGTAGTGAGCTCAACCTACAGTATTGTAAACCATAGTGTTAAGCACTGGAAATATTTAAGTCCTGTGTGAATTCGTATACGATGATGCTGGATTTAGAATGAAATGGAATGTCGTATGGCTTTTAGTGCCGGGATATGTCCGAGGACTTCGGCTCGCCAGGTGCAGGTCTTTTGAATTGACTCCCGTAGGCGACCTGCGTGTCATGATGAGAATGAAATGATGATGAAGACGACACATACACCCAGCCCCCGTGCCAGAGAAATTAACCAATGGTGGTTAAAATTCCCGACCCTTCCGGGAATCGAGCCCGGAACCCCTGTGACCCACGATAACCGTTTATCCATGGAGCCGGACTGGATTTAGAATGTTAAACTAGTAGTATTTAATGTTTTCTTTTCATGGTATTGCTTGTTGAACTCTTGTTGTTTTAGTTGTTGTTGTTGCTTTTGTTGCTGTTGTTGGGCAATTATGTTTTAACTTTATTCTGTTATCACACTACTGTAAATGATCATTGCCACTGGGATATTTTCCAGTTGCGATGTATTTGTTAATGATAATTATTATTAATATTATGATTATTATTTACTTATTTTGTGGCGAAGTTAAGGATCACGGCCCTCTGTTACGCATACCCACTTTAAACCATAAAATTTAAAAATTTAAAGAAAAATGTGACACAGTAATTCTACAAAGAAATAATACTAAGGACAGAAAACGAAGACTGGCTTACAAATCAGTACGGCAATTAGGGTGACAATAGTAATATAAAGAGGAAACATAATAATAATAATAGTAATAATAAGAATAATAATAATAATAATAATTCAAGTGTATAATAGATAAAAGGGGCTGCCTGACCGAGGCGGTAAAGGCGTGCTCGGTCCGCCCGGAAGGCCGTGGGTTCGAATCCCCGTCAGGAATTCGTGAAATTTAAGAAAAAAAGATTTCCATTTCCTGAGGTGCATATGGCCCTGAGGTTCACTCAGCCTACACCAAAAATGAGTACCAGGTTAATTCCTGGGAGCAAAGGCGGCCGGGCGTAGAGCTAACCACTCTACCCCATCACGTGCCGAGGTTAACAATGGTGGAAGCCTTTACCTTCCACTCCTCCAAGGGCCTTCATGGCCTGTACGGAGGTGACTTTGCTTTTTTATATAATAGATAAAAGGCAACCCATTCAAACAGCATAGTCACAATGACTCACGCAACTCAGTTATATGTTCCCACAAAAATCTTTCGGCAAGTAGATTTGAATTTTTGAGAGGAACTAACGTGCCGAATGTCCATTGGGAGTGTATTCCAGAGTCTTGATGCCGTAAGTAAAAAGGAATGATTGTAGGATTTCGTTCGATTTACTGGAATTTCAAGTAGGGAACCATAACGGTTACTAATTTCATGGAATGAGGAAAGCAAACGAAAATTAGAAGATTGTTAAGTAGGAGTGTTTGTCGAGAGTACTTGGTAAAGAAGTGCCATTAGGTGAAAATTCCTTCGTTCATTTATGCGGAGCCATTCCAATGTTTTGAAATATGGTGTAACATGAGCGTGATGTCGCAGTTTGAAGGCATATCGTATGCATGAGTTCTGTGCTCGTTGAAGTTTCAAAGCTTGTCAGCATTTAGATTGACTAGTTAATTATAATATCGTGCACCTTGGGTACGCATGTAACTGATTTCTAACACCGATAATGTAACGCTAACGTGAAACTATAGTTATTTTCTGATGTAACATGTGCGTCCAGAGCGTACAAAGTTTAGACATTGCCTTCTCGTAATATTTTAACAGCGAACAGGCATAAATTAGTTTACGTCGCACGCACACTTAAATTTGGAACAATTCAGGCAGCCTGCGTGTCAATTTCAACGTTATGTTTTACTCATGGCACAGAAACTGGAATTCTATCAGGTTTTCTAAGGCTTAGTCAATTTAATCGGCAAAACGGCCAATGTGTCACCGGATATATTTTACATGCCGACATCATACGATACGAAGTGCTTAATGGACTTGTTTTCGCCTGTAAAAATAATTGGCGGTAGGCATTCACTATTATAACGGGCTGAGGTTTTGAGGGTTTCGGAGACTTACTTATTAGAAATAGAAGACAAATGTTATGTGCATAACACATTGTATTCAATAGAACGTGGTGTTCTTGGGTCTCTGATATGAGAAATAAGAGACAAAATTTAAGACGTCAATTTTTTTTATTGTTATTCTATGCACCTGGCCACAGTGTATTCACAACGACAGCTAACCTCCAACTAAGCGCGCGAGTCAACACAGCGCCATCTTATAACAGAATATGCGTGTGACGTCTCATATTTAGCACAAATTTTGCCTTACTTTGAAGCGCTATTTCAGGAAAAGTACGTTTCAGACTTTCTTTCTTTTTTTTGAACAGGTAGACTCATTTTTTATCTGTCAATTGAGACATAAGACATAATCGTAAGTTAAATGCTCTCTGCGATATACGCGTTCTATCCAAATACTAACAGCGTCTTAAATTTTTTTCTTTCTTGTACGCATTGTCTGGGAACGTAAGTCTACGTTAGAACCGACAAACTCTGCTGGGTTTGATCCCGTGATCCAGTGCTCCTGAGGCCGACACTCTACGCCTCATCTAAAGCAACATGCTGAAATATTTGCTGTTTATTGAGATGGAAATGAAATGAAAATCCACAGCCTGTTTCTAGTCATTCAACCGGGTCAGGGATGGAATGAATGAAACCCTATCTAGCGGCGAGGATAGGAATTGTGCCGGCTGCCGAAGCCTGTCGCACTTCGCTGGGGCAATGATTAATGAATGACAGATGAAATGAAATGATTTTGGAGAGTGTTGCTGAAATGAAACATGACAGGGAAAACACGAGTACCCGGAGAAAAACCTGTCCCACCTCCGCTTTGTATGAGATGGGAATATAGTGCTAAATTAGATTCTCACCAGTAGTTGCTGAGGCTAGGCTTATGTATGATGGGATAAGTTTGCGGAAGGTTGTTGTTAGAGACATGATTAATTATTGGTTATGATTTAACAGGCGGTTAAGACAGAGCTTCTGCGCAGCTAGCATATCAACATCAGGTGCAGATCGTTTAGGAAGGATATTGGTTTATTGGAATGAAAGGCTCCCTGCAATGGTTGAGTGTAAATAATTATCGGCTACTAAACTTCAGACATGCTGAACGAAATACGGAAATACGTGAGAAAATATAATGAAGAAAATGAATGGAACTCAAGTACAGATACTGATGATTGGTTTCCAAAACAAAAGAAGTTTGACAGCCATAGAACTAGAAAATAACAATACAGTAGTATTTAACAACATTTAGAGGGAAGAGAACGTAGCTCTTGGCGATATTATTATTATTATTATTATTATTATCATTATTATTATTATTATTATTATTATTATTATTATTATTATTATTATTATTATTATTATTATTATTATTATTATTATTATTGGCTGATCGGCCAACTAGGGACCACGACAAGTTCCATTATACATTCTGGCGTTTGCTCAGTTTTCGATTGAACCTGTAGGTTTTCATTACCTCGCTGTGTCGATTGTTTAGAAGGGTTATAGGGAGGTAAATTGAAGGAAACGGCATGCTCTAGAGAGAGATGATAAGGGTACAGAGATCTGGAAGTCAAATAGGGATGACATAAAAATTTTAGTGTTTACTGTAGAAGTATTGTAAAGAAAGGAATAGAACTAAGTAATTTAATAGATATATACTTACCAGATATTGTGATAGGAGTTGAATCATGCCTGAGAAATTATATAATAGATGCAAAAACTTTCTCGCGCAACTGGAGTGTATATCATAGAGATAGGATAGGAATCGGTTTCTCTATGAAGCTCATCTGGCGTCGTTCATCCGACCACTTTCCACCAGTTGTCCACTTCAAAATTCGAGAAGTTCCAAAAGTCACGATGCTTGTTCTGAAAAAGTCTCCTCTGTGTGCGTCATCTGGTCGTAGGCCCATTTCTTCGAGTCTTTCTTCACGTTATTATTATTATTATTATTATTATTATTATTATTATTATTATTATTATTATTATTATTATTATTATTATTATATTGATTTTACACCTCATTCACGGCTTTTGTGGTTTTAGCATGACGAATATAAGACCAATTGTGAGGACTCAGCCTTTATAGCGTGGTAGTTCGTGGTCCCGCCACTGCAAGCATTGCAAGCGATTATATCCAACACGTGCTCCAGTAGTTCCGGCAAGCCGGGTATAGAAAAGTACGGGAGACGTTTCTGTGCGAGCTATTTCAGTGAATACGTCGAATTTTCTTTGCTCTCAGCTCCTAAACTCAGTTCACTGTGTTGTTTGTTTCAAACATGTACCTTATGTGGCTTGATTAATTCAATAATTCAGCTTGCTGTACTGTTTTGTACCTGGCTGAAAGTCAGGCTATGGTGGAGTAGTTGATGATATGCGATTTTTTCCATTCATCCACAATAGATTTCCTTCATTTGCATCTACATAAATGTGTCTACGTCCCTATAAAACATTATTTAAATATTCAATCAATCAGCCAATCAATCAATCAATCACTACTGATCTGCATTTAGGGCAGCCGCCCAGGTGGCAGAAGCCCTATCTGTTGTTTTCCTATCCTTTTCTTAAATGGATGCAAAGAAATTGAAAATTCATTGAACATCTCCCTTAGTAAGTTATTCCAATCCTTAACTCCCCTTAATACAAATGAATATTTGCCCCAATTTGTCGTCTTCAAATCCAACTTTATCTTCATATTGTGATCCTTCCTACGTTTGAAGACACTACCCAAACCTATTGGTCTACTAACGTCACTCCACGCCATATCTCCATTGACAGCTCAGAACATACCACTTAGTCGAGCAGCTCGTCTCTTTTCTCTTTACAGCTCAAACTATCTACATTACCTACCCCATCAAATGTCTTAGGTAGTTCAATTGCGATACAGTCCATTTGACCTCCTGAATCCAAGATACCTGCTGCCTTCTAGCGACCTAGTTATTTGTTTCGCAAACATGTCATGTTTTCCAAAAGCTTACATGCAATGCATGTCAAATTGACTGGCCTGTAATTTTCCGCTTTATGTTTATCACCCTTTACTTTATAGACAGTGGCTACTATAGCAACTCTCCATTTATTTAGTGTAGCTCCTTCATGCAAACAATGATCAAATAAGTACTTCAGATATGGTACTACTATGTATATCCCAACCCATTGTCTTTAGTATATCCCCCGAAACCTTATCAATTCCAGCTGCTTTTCCACTTTTCAACTTTTGTATCTTATTGTAAATGTCGTTTTTATCATAGGTAAATTTTAATACTTCTTTAATATTAGTCACCTCCTCTATTTGGACATTACCCTTGTAACCAACAACCTTTACATACTGCTGACTGAATATCCCTGCCTTTTGAAGATCCTCGAATACACACTCCCCTTGTTTATTAAAGATTCCTGTAATGTCCTTCTTGGACCCTGTTTCTTCCTTAAAGTACCTATAAATACCCTTCCATTTTTCACTAAAATCTGTATGACTGCGAATTATGCTTGCCATCATGTTATCCTTAGCTGGCTTCTTTGCTAGATTCAATTTCCTAGTTAGTTCCTTCAATTTCTCCTTTCGTCCACAGCCATTTCTAACTCTATCTCTTTACAACCTGCACCTCGTTCTTAGTCTCTTTACTTCTCTATTATAGCATAGTGGGTCTTTACCATTCCTTACCACCTTTAAAGGTACAAACCTATTTTCACATTCCTCAACAATTGCTTCAAATACATCCCAAAGTTCGTTTACATTTTTATTTACAGTTTTCCACCGATCGCAGTTACTTTTTAAAAACTCCGTCATACCTGTTTTATCAGGCATATGGTACTGTGGAATAGACCTAATTTTAAGACCTTCCTCTCTATCATATTTATTTCTAACTACGACAAAAATAGTTTCGTGATCACTAATACCATCTATTACCTCAGTTTCTCTCTGAATCTCATCTGGTTTTACCAGCACCACGTCCAGAATACTCTTCCCTTTAGTTCGTTCCATTACTTTCTGAATCAGCTGTCCTTCTCATATTTACTTATTTGCCATGTGTTGTCCATGCTTCCCATTGTTCGCATTTCCTTCACGGTTGACATTTGGTAAATTGACATGCCCCGCTACCATCACGTTCCTTTCCATATCGGTTCCAACATGGCTGATTATCTTATCAAATAATATTCTGAATCAGCGTCAGCGCTACCCTTTCCCGGTCTGCACACTCCACAGACATCTTGCCTAATATCTTTAGAGATGAGCCTTAAACCTATAATTTCATGTTTTTCATCTTTAACTTTGTCATAGCTTACAAATTCTTCTTTCACCAGAATGAATACTCCCCCTCCTACCATTCCTATCCTATCTCTATGATATACACTCCAGTTACGTGAGAAAGTTTTTGCATCTATTATATAATTTCTCAGCCATGATTCAACTCCTGCCACAATATCTGGTAAATATATATCTATTAAATTACTTAATTATATTCCTTTCTTTACAATACTTCTACAGTAAGCACTAACATTTTTATGTCATCCCTACTTGACTTCCAGATCTCTCTCTCTCTAAAGCATCCCGTTTCCCTGAATTTACCTCCCTATAACCCTTCTAAACAAATTTTCTAACTTGTGCGTACCATTGCGGTTTAAGTGAAGGCCATCTGAGTGCAGATCCCTATCTCCTACCCACTCATTAGGATCTATAAATCTCACTCCCAGTTTCCCACATACCCACTCCATAGTCTCATTTAATTTCCCAATCACCTTCCAGTCAGTATCCCTCCTACACTGTATTTCACTGATAACAATCTCCGTTTCCTTAAACATCGCCCGTGGAAATTGGAGGAAATTGCAAACGTAAACGGCAGATGATCTTGACCTCGTACGTTAATCAGATGCATATGTTTGGCCGGAATATGGAAATGCATAAAAAGACAGTGAAACAATCAATGGAAACGTCCATTAAGCAGAAGAGTTTGGTTCAAGATGCAGTAAATATCGAAGACTGAGATAGCTATGTACCTGAATTTGATAGTGCAGTTCGAAACTCTTCGATTGAGGAGGGTTTAGTGTACCATTTGGCTGGGTACGTTGTTAATAAATCTTCTAAATTTATTAAGTGTTCGCCCTGTGCCCTTCTCTACGTAAGAATAATCAAAGTAAGTGTTCAGTTCTCATCGAAATAAAAGACTATGTTTCAAGCAAAAATGAAGTAGTACCGGGCGAGTTGGCCGTGCGCGTAGAAGCGCGCGGCTGTGAGCTTGCATCCGGGAGATAGTGGGTTCGAATCCCACTGTCGGCAGCCCTGAAGATTGTTTTCCGTTGTTTCCCATTTTCACACCAGGCAAATGCTGGGGCCGTACCTTGATTAAGGCCACGGCCGCTTTCTTCCAACTCCTAAGCCTTTCCTATCCGATCGTCGCCATAGGACCTATCTGTATCGGTGCGATGTACAGCCCCTAGCAAAAAAATGAAATGAATATTGAATTTTTACGACCGCATTGTAATCGAAACACACTTTCAACATATTAGGTCGTGTTAAGGACATTTGGTACGTGCTGAAGAGATGTTGGAGTACAGAAAAAAAATGGCCAACCGGACACCAGTGGGATCCTAACACACAACCTCCCGATTTCGCGTCGGTTGCTCCACCAATTGAGATATAGTTGCCTAGGCATCTTTGTTCTGTTGGAAAGGACCTAAGCTACAGGTCTGGCACTACTGCCATCACACTGTAGAGTGCGTTTAAGTCGTCCATTGAGGGCCAGTACAATGAATATTGAATGTTCACGACCGCATTGTAATCGAAACCGACCTTCAACCTATTAGGTCGTGTTACGTACATTTAGTACGTGTTGAAGAGATGTTAAGTACAGAACAACCAACCCGAAAACGGGAGGTTGTGGTTTCGGATCCCACTGATGTCTGGTTGGCCATTCTTTTTATATACTTATTGTTTCGATAACAATGAAGTGTTTTTACGTTTTTCGAAAAGTGTATGTGACATTCTTTTCCAGGCCGAGAAAGTAATTAATGGAAAACTTAACTCAAACTCGATGTGGGGGAAATATTTGTTGATTGTATCGATCCCATACGAAAAAATCAGTTGATCCTGCAGGTGCTGGCTGTTGTCTTCAACATGTTATGGATATAATCCCCAGACTTGTTTATCATTATCTGAAGTGCCGATTTTCTTCAAAACGAAGGAAATCCGGCGAGATTTACTATCTTGAACATCCACCAAATTTTCACACAAGCTTTCGAATGTCTAGTAACCGACACATTGAGTTGGTAAGTAGAGTATTATCTTTAAATAGTTCATGGGTGTTTGATTTAATATGTCGGGAGTTATGTGCTATTTATCTGTATACGTACACTCCAGTAACCTGTGCTTTCTGCAACATGTGATAAAGGCCTAGGTCTTCTTCTTCTTCTTCTTTATCTATTTACCCTCCAGGGTCGGTTTTTCCCTCGGACTCAGCGAGGGATCCCGCCTCTACCGCCTCAAGGGCAGTGTCCTGGAACTTCCGACTCTGGGTCGGGGGATACAACTGGGGAGGATGACCAGCACCTCGCCTAGGCGACCTCACCTGCTATGATGAACAGAGGCCTTGCGGGGGTATGGGAAGATTGGAAGAGATAGACAAGGAAGAGAGAAGGAAGCGACTGTGGCCTTAAGTTAGGTACCATCCCGGCATTTGCCTGGAGGCGAAGTGGGAAACCACGGACAACCACTTCCAGGATGGCTGAGGTGGGAATCGAACCCACCTCTACTCATTTGACCTCCCGAAGCTGAGTGGACCCCGTTCCAGCCCGAATACCACTTTTCAAATTCCGTGGCAGAGCCGGGAATCGAACCCGTGCCTCCTAGGGTGGCAGCTAATCACACTAACCACTACACCACAGAAGTGGACGCTCTTATTTCCATGTATGAATTTTCCATTATACCCTGCCGTGGTATTTTAACTGTAATCTCTCATTGCTTTTTAAAAGATAGTGTGTATACTTATCAAATAAGGAGTAATACGTTCCCTCTGGAATCATTCCTAATAGACCAGCTGATCGGTGCTGTGGAGCTTGCCCACTCTAGCGCTGCCTGGCGGGGAGTGCTTGAACTCGAGGAGTCCTCACACTTGTTCGTATATTCGTCATGGTTTTAGGTAACGAAATTTTGTCTCACTTGTGTTTATTAAGCGCTGGTAAATCATGTAAAGTGGGGAATAGTTATATAATAGAATATGTCTTGAAATGTAATAGATTGAGGAGCCTGAGTCCCTTAATATAGGTGTTCTCTTCGATAAAGGAAACATGCTTTTTGTCGTACAGAAATATTTTTCGTTGTTAAATTCCTGGAAAGGCATATACCATAGGTCTGAAATATCACTAAATGTTGGTTTCATGGAAAAATTGAAATGAATTATGCAATTAATGTTATAACTTTTGATTATGTAAACAACGTAGTTAGGATAGGTCTTAAGGTGACAATCTGATGGTTCTTTAAAAGAAGAAATAACAGGTCTCTTGCAAGGTGTCGCTGGTTTAAATGTATAGAAACAACCCTCTATTTGCACCTGAGTATGTGATTGATCTCTTCCACCTCAATGCCTCTTACCGTATCATTAAAACCTGCCTCCTAGGGCTGTGGCTCCTCTTACTTTCCATGGCCGACTCCTTTATTCCTGTAGATAAACTATCCGCAAACTTCTTCTGTGTGTTATCGAATGTAATTTTTTGATCCAAGTAATTTTATTAATGCAATCTTTAAAAATTTTGGGAAATGGAAGGAATCATAAACACTGCTCGACTTTAAAACTTTAAAATATCCGTGTATTATTGCTATTTACCTTTTCAAGGATAGTTAATCATTTATCCACGGAAGTGGCATCAGCTCATACAAAATGAGTGACCTTAGGACCCTTAAATAAAACCTAAACGCATCCTACAGAGGAACGAAAGATTATTTAAGAAAGTTGTAAATACCCAAAATTTCTTCTAATCAAAAATATTATATCTGGAGGATTAATAAATTTAATCAGAATTTAGATAATGACGTAGAATCTTCGGTAACGCCCATGAACACATTCTTTAAAGGATTTAACGTAATACCAAGTCAAGAAATGAAAAAAATTATCATAAGGGAAGTCAGACAACAATTTAATAAAAGAAAAGGGTCAGCTCCACAATCATCTGAGTTCTCTGCCCCATTTCAAGAGTCTATAGAAGCTATGAAGTGCATGAAGCCTGGAAACGCAGCAGGTGTTGATGGCATTTACCCCGAATTTCTGTTACACTGTGGTCCAGCTACTGTCAGATGGTTGAACACCTTCTTTTCGAACATTGTAGAAACAGGTATCTGCCTCCACTATTCAAGAAAACTAAGATCGTTGCTATACTAAAGCCAAACAAAGACCCTTCGAAAGTTGAAAACTACCCCCTGATTGCACTCCTTAGTGGCATATTCAAGCTGCTAGGGAGACTGATTCACAATGGAATCTCCTCAACCATCAACAACGTTGTCCCTGTAGAGCAAGCTGGATTTAGAATAGCAAGAGGATTTGAGGAACAGGTGCTAGCAGTAGCAAATCATATCGAAAATGGCTTTGAGAAGAAGTTGATAAGTATGGGTGTCTTCTTAGACCTAACTGCTGCTTAAGATATCGTTTGGCGTGACAAACTGCTGCTCAAATCCATTAGTGTCATCCCTTGTCGAAAACTGACCACTCTAATAGGCATTATGCTGAGCAATAGGTATTTCCAAGTGTTTTCAGAAAACTCTACAAGTAGGGTGCACAAAATAAATGACAGGCTCTCACAGGGGTCTGTACCGGCTCTACACCTTTTTTAATTTGTACACATACGATCTCCGAAATACCAAGTCTAAGAAATTTATTTACGTCGATGATATTGCCTTGATAGCCCAGGATCAAAGCTTCCCCGAAACTGAAGCAACATTAACATCAGATCTGAAGATATTCGATGAATATTTCAAACATAATTCTCTTCGACCGAATCCTAAAATGACCGTTGTATCAACTTTCCATCTGCGGAACAAACATGAAAATTATAACCTTACAATCAGTTTCAGAGATGAGATTCTCCAATACTACAGTAACCCTAAATATCTAGGGCTGACCCTGGACAGATCTCCGACATACAAAATACATCTCAAGAACATACCAGCTAAAATTAAAACCCAGAACAACATTTCACAGAAGTTAACAAGGACCATCTGGCGTTCCAGTGCAACAGTCCTTAGATCCACAGCTCAGTTGCTTAATACTGCTGTTCTATATGGTTAAACAGTGCTCACTCCAAAATAACTGACACACAGTTCAATCAAGCAATGCGCCTCATCACAGGATGCATTCGACCTACTATCACGCACTGACTATCGGTTCTAAGTAATATTCCACCACCACACCTAAGAAGATCTCAGTCATTGCTGAACTCATAGAAGAAAATTGAAAACAATCCATTGTTGCCAATACATTCAGATTGTCCAATATTATTACCGCAGCAATTAAAGAACAGACAACCATCGAGGCGAACAGCAATCAATCTGCATGACAATCAATTCAAAATACTAGATGCCTGGAACAACCAATGGCAGAACTAAAACTCCCTAACACATCATACTTAATTAAAACTCCTTGGGAGAAGCCCGCAGGCTTTCATTCACCTCGACGACAGTGGTGTGTACTGAATAGAATAAGGACTGGTCAGAGGAGATGTGGAGTAATACCCAACAATTGGGGATGGAAGGCCTCTCCTCATTGTGACTGCGGTGAAGAGCAGCAAACCATGGATCATATAGTGCTCGAATGTCCCCTCAGAGCGTTTAGAGGCTCAATGAAAGATCTCCACAAGCTAAACAGAAGAAGCCGTCGATGGATTAACCATCTGTACATATTATTGTGAATATTTTTAATAACTTGAGAGTGTGTATATATGTGTGTATTTTTGTATATATTTTGTAAATAGCTGATATTCCTCCTTTCATTATACGATAAATAAATAATTGGTGATTGCACTAGAATTTATATATCCCATCTCTGCTCCCAAATCAACTACTGTCCATTCCTTGTGCCGTGTTATGTACTGCAGTACTCAGGTAGCTATGGCAAATATAGTTTGTTTATTGGTTATTTTCCTTGTCCACCTCTTTAGCCTGGTTTAGATATTACTCTAATATTATGGTTGGGTCTAGAATCATTGCTCTGCCTGTTTGACTATTGATGGCAACAATACCGTCCCTTCTCGTGGAGCCATCAGATGACCAACAACAGATTTCCTCGTATACTTCCAATTTAAAAACTTCAGATCCATGGTCGCTCTATGATGTCTTTGTTGATAGTCCGTTCACCTTCCGGGAATGATCTTAACACGTGTCCTAAGGTTGAATCTCACTGCAGTTCGCCTCCGTAACGTAACGGATAGCACCATTAGCTGATGTTTCTGGGGCCCGGGTTCGATTCCAGGTATTTCCAGAAGTTTAAGAAAGGCTGGAGGGTCGGTAAGTGGTTGAAATGATACATGCATCTCACCTCCCGAAAAGAGCTGCACCACCGAGGGACGAGTGCACGCACGAGTTTACATTTCTTTTAGCTTAATGCAGTCTGGAGACAGAGAACGAGTGGGATATGGTAGAGCATCTCTTTGGCAAGGCACGAACTACTGAGATGTTGATGGATATTTTAGGGAATTCAACGTTTCAGAAACTCCTGGTGATCCATTCTTCTTGACTACCCAAATGTTGGCCTTAGGAGAGTCAGTGTACATTTTAACCACTTTATCTCACACATAGTGTCCAACTTACGATTGAAAACCCCGGTTTCGGTAATTATTCTTTTAAGTGATGACCTGTTCATTCCTTGGCTACATCCTGATATTTCATTTGGCGAGCCCTTTTTCTTCAGACTCAAAGTCTTTCACGCGTTGTAGTGTTCATAATCACCATGAAATTGGCGACTGTAGATGTTAAAATGTACGATTGCTTAAAATAGCTTTCTTAAGTCCTAGACCACGTAACTTGTTGGAGGAATACGGCATACCATAGGTACAGTCAGACGAAAGTACAAATATTTCCTTGATGGTCCCTTTGATAATCTTATCAAAATTTTCTATAAACCTTCATTTGAAGAGGTGCACACTGTAGTGGATAGCCAACAGCAGGCCAAATATATTCATTCATTATGTACATATTTCGATGGGCTTTCAACAACAGACAGTTAACCAATTCTGTAACATTCATATGCAGTTCGGTAATCAGAGAATGGTCATCTAGGGCAGTTTTAATATTTTTAATTTTATCTTACACACTCATCTTTGTCAGTTAAAGATATAATATTTATACCAATAAAGAAGTGATCTCTAGAAGACTGAGAATATCATCTTTGATAAATATTAGACTACTCTTTTGTTGACTAAATTTGAGTCCAGTGGAAGCAAAGTTATTTTCTGTTAAACTAATCAGTATTTGAAAACTATGTTCATCGTTTTCTATTGAAGCAACGTCATCTGCATATTATGTTTAAGTAAAAATCCATGCTCCTGCAAAGCGCCTCCACCGTTAATCCCTTTAAAAACCCCATTGATAGTCAAGATTGAACATTGTTGGCTGTAACGGGCTATCTTGAGGTACGCCTTTATAAAATCAAAATTAGTTTAGTTTTATTGACTTCCCATTCAATCTCAGATTCGTTATCTATCAGTAAATTTATAATCATTTTGAAGGCAATTTGATGTTTTCCAAGGATATTTTGATGTTTTCGTGTCCAATGGAGCCGAAAGCTTTGTTCATGTGTTAGATAGGTACACAGAAATGTAACCTAATACACCTGAGGCATCCATTGTCTAATACACCTCAAAAATTAGGGGGATTAGGCACGTTATGTGATAGGGTGTGTGTAAGGGATACAGAGCACGGTGCACACAAACGCAATTCTATTTCTGGTTTGCGGTATAGCAGATATCGCTGCCTACGGTCTGTGTTGAGCCTGTGGTGAACTGTGCCATTTCAAATGAAGCCTGGTGTTAGTGTACACAGTGTAGTACCAACTTCAGCTAGTGTTTACGTTTCATGTGCAATGTGTACTTCACAGTTTGACCGAGCCAAAATTGTGGCATTGATTCATGGTTGGCATACCCAGACAACAGTATCACGCAACGCAGGGGTTATCCAAATCGCAGGGTCAAAAACGTGGAAAAAGTGTGTGAGACCAACGATGAGACTGACAGATCGAGGGTGACAACGCCACAGTACGATCGGTATATCCGCGTAACAATGCAGAGGAGACCAATTTCGACTGTCCAACAATTACTAGATGACTTCTTGAGAGCAAACGAGGTCCGTGTATCTGCACAGACTGTGCGCGATTAGTTGAATAGTGGCAAATTTGGCCATTCTTACTTATTAGATGTGTTCCGCTATAGAATGATCATCGTGTTGTGAGGAGAAGATAGGTCATCCAACATTTTAATTGGGTGTTGCATAAATGGAGTAATACCACGTTTGCAGTGAAACACGGATCACACTTAGGCTAGATGCACGATGAAAAAGGGTGTGGATATGTAAAGGACGTGGTGGAAAATACCGGTACGTTCAAATAGTGCACACATTATGAGGTAGTGTTGTAACGTTCTGGACTGGGTTTATGAATGGCCGTCGTACATATTTGATACGAATTTTAGGGACGTTAACTGCCCAGCGGTATAACGAAAACATTCTTCGACAATTTCTACAACACTTTGGTACTGAGTTCATTTTCGTGGACGACAATGTTCACCCTCCTAGAGAAGCATCAATGAGGAACTTCATAAGAGAGGCGGATACACACCACATGAATTAGCCAACTAAATTTCCGGACAAGAATTGCACTGAGCATACATGCTACAGGTTGAAAACTGCTGCTTTTTGACCGTCTACACACTCCGCATACACTCCCAAACGTCATTAAAATTGCCCAGATGGAGCGATACCTTATTCCTCACGATGAAGTCAATACACTGATCGCCAGCATGCCACAGCGTGTCAGAGATATGAATAATGCCAGAGGAGGACATACACGGTATTAAGGTACTAAGGAAAGGATAATTTTCATTATAAAAAGAAAAGCAGAAATTGTTATTTTCTTACGAAAATATTAATCTGGTTCATGTAAACTCCTCAAATAATTCACATTCATTCACTGCTCAGATATATTTATTGGTATATCAAACAGAATTTAACCTAAATCCTTCACTACCATGCTATGCTATTTCTTGTAAGCTGAGACGAAGCATTCTTTCCGATTGCATTAGATACGTTTGCGTAATTTCTAATTAGTTAGATGTAATACAATTTTTTTAGGAAAATTATTCCTGTGAGGCTTAACTGTAAGATTTCAGCACGATACAGCAGATATTTTAGATACAGGAGGTCAAATAATGTTCTGTATCGATATTGACTCATCCAAGACATTTGGCGGGATAGATCATGGAAGATTATTAGAAAAATGAGGACTGTTGGAAAAGACAAAAATGTGACTGACTGGTTGACTAAATTTCTAGAAAACATAATTCAAAGAATTAGAGTAGAAGCATTATCTGATCCTATAGTGATTAAGAGGACGATCCCGCAATGTCGTGTTATTAGACCTCTGTGTTTACTTATATATATCAATGGTATGGGAAAGGAACTCAAATCACAGAAAAGGATTTCTGCGGGTGATGTTAAACTGTGCCCCTCAAGAAGTTCAGATACTTCTGGCTCATTCAGTCCATGAATGAACCGAACAGTTGATCATGGTTAATACCACACCAATCATTGCACTCAAAGAGATGTTATTGATTAGCGACAACCGTACCAGTGTGATATTCAACTGCTCGCATGTGTATGTTATGCACAAGGCCTCGTCAGTGAATCAAATGGACAGTGGAAGACCAAACTTGAGTATGGTAGTGACCATGTCGAACGCCTATAAATTAGTAACAGCGTACTGTAGGCAATTTTTCATAAATATATTTTATCTTGTTTTGATCCCAGGAATCACACCCCGACATTTATTACAAGCGTTTGGATGAAATCTGTATTACATATGGATGAAATCGGTGGGGATAAGATGGAAGTCCTTCTTATATACACTGACTGACAGAGCAAATGCAACACCAAGAAGGAGTGGTTCGAAAGGGGATGAAAGTTGGGGAAAAAACAGAGACGGCACGGACGAATAATTGATGTTTATTTCAAACCGATATGCAGGTTACACAATGCGCACGGCATCGACTCAGTAGGATGTAGGACCACCGCGAGCGGCGATGCACGCAGAAACACGTCGAGGTACAGAGTCAATAAGAGTGCGGATGGTGTCCTGAGGGATGGTTCTCCATTCTCTGTCAACCATTTGCCACAGTTGGTCGTCCGTACGAGGCTGGGGCAGAGTTTGCAAACGGCGTCCAATGAGATCCCACACGTGTTCGATTGGTGAGAGATCCGGAGAGTACGCTGGCCACGGAAGCATCTGTACACCTCGTAGAGCCTGTTGGGAGATGCGAGCAGTGTGTGGGCGGGCATTATCCTGCTGAAACAGAGCATTGGGCAGCCCCTGAAGGTACGGGAGTGCCACCGGCCGCAGCACATGCTGCACGTAGCGGTGGGCATTTAACGTGCCTTGAATACGCACTAGAGGTGACGTGGAATCATACGCAATAGCGCCCCAAACCATGATGCCACGTTGTCTAGCGGTAGGGCGCTCCACAGTTACTGCCGGATTTGACCTTTCTCCACGCCGACGCCACACTCGTCTGCGGTGACTATCACTGACAGAACAGAAGCGTGACTCATCGGAGAACACGACGTTCCGCCATTCCCTCATCCAAGTCGCTCTAGCCCGGCACCATGCCAGGCGTGCACGTCTATGCTGTGGAGTCAATGGTAGTCTTCTGAGCGGACGCCGGGAGTGCAGGCTTCCTTCAACCAATCGACGGGAAATTGTTCTGGTCGATATTGGAACAGCCAGGGTGTCTTGCACATGCTGAAGAATGGCGGTTGACGTGGCGTGCGGGGCTGCCACCGCTTGGCGGCGGATGCGCCGATCCTCGCGTGCTGACGTCACTCGGGCTGCGCCTGGAGCCCTCGCACGTGCCACATGTCCCTGCGCCAACCATCTTCGCCACAGGCGCTGCACCGTGGACACATCCCTATGGGTATCGGCTGCGATTTGACGAAGCGACCAACCTGCCCTTCTCAGCCCGATCACCATACCCCTCGTAAAATCGTCTGTCTGCTGGAAATGCCTCCGTTGACGGCGGCCTGGCATTCTTAGCTATACACGTGTCCTGTGGCACACGACAACACGTTCTACAATGACTGTCGGCTGAGAAATCACGGTACGAAGTGGGCCATTCGCCAACGCCGTGTCCCATTTATCGTTCGCTACGTGCGCAGCACAGCGGCTCATTTCACATCATGAGCATACCTCAGTGACGTCAGTCTACCCTGCAATTGGCATAAAGTTCTGACCACTCCTTCTTGGTGTTGCATTTGCTCTGTCAGTCAGTGTATAATAATAAAAAGAAGTGAGCGAGAGAGAGAGAGAGAGAGAGAGATAGAGAGAGTGTGTGTGTGTGTGTGTGTGTGTGTGTGTGTGTGTGTGTGTGTGTGTGTGGGCGTGTCAGGTGCCCAGTCAAAACTACAGCACGCAGAGATCTGAAATTTTTAACATAGGTAGATGGAAGGGGGTCCGAATGCACCTTCAAGCCGGATTTTTAATTTTTACTTCCCTTGCTGAGTTATGAGCGAAAAACCGGCTGATAACATGTACTTGGATATGAAAGTCCAACGTGCTGTCGCCAGGATTAAATACATAGATTTATTTATTTATTTATTTATTTATTTATTTATTTATTTATTTATTTATTTATTTATTTATTTATTTATTTATTTATTTATTTATTTATTTATTTATTTATTTAGCTTATGGCAGTTTACACAATATATATAAAATAAAATAAAATGACAGTTTGGGTTGTAACAATCTAAAAAGGAAAACAATCAACTGGGCACCCAAAATATTCAAAGTTTTATACCTGAATTGCCCAACCACTCTATAGCCATTCTAGAGACTTGAGCAAAGTCTTCCAGCAAATCCAAGTACGCCCCCTTAAGACATTCGGTAACAATATGCCGGATACTCTGTTTTTTCCGCACCACAGTCACAGTTACAGTAGGTGAAGTTCTCATACACCACTTATACACCAGCGAGCCACATTTCCCATGACTGGTCCGTACCCTCCTAATGGCAACCCACGTTTTACGAGGCAGATCAGAACCTGCTGGTGGATATTAGGTATTAAACAGAGACTGCCACTCCTTCGGAGCTATATTGTTCCATTCCTGTCGCCATTTTTCTCAAGAGTTAAACCCTCTGTTGATCAGTTCTTTCGCTTTGGGTATAGGCGGGAAGAGTGATTCAAACGGCCAAATCTACGAAGCATGTCTTCATGTACGGGAAGTCCGACGTTCGCTGATATTTTTGTGAACTCGCGGATCAGATTAATAATTTCCTTATTCTTGAAGGCTCGATATGGTTCAATGCGGGCAACCAGAACAGAGGAGCAGGCTTTAATGTGCCACTAATGATGCGCATTGTCTGATTCAGAACTGTCTCGATCTGCGTAACATATGGACTGTTCAAACATACAGAAGAACAGTACTTTGTTCAATACTACACTAAACCCATTGGCGACGGCACGCAATGATCTGAAATTTTTGTCGTAGATGGGCACAGTATGGCTGTGTCAAAGAGCAGTTCTTGCCCCAAGAAATGTCATCAATAAGCAACATTTACAAGGTTTGTTCATCCGATGGTTTACCACGACGGTGTTTTCTCTAGTTTCTACAAATTGAAAAGTCTATCGACACAACATATCGTACAGATGAGGCTGTCAACTACACGACAGGGCTTTTGAACAACTTTTAGCCACCTAGGCTACCCCCCGAACATCTTGGATTGGACGATTGTAGTACCAATTATTCTTCTTCTCGGGAATATGAATTCTTCACTTTGTAATGAACTCGACACTTATGACTGGGCATGCCGCGAGCAAAGTAGTATTCATTCCTCGGATTCAAATCCTTCCTTCGGATTTACAGTTTCAGTTTAAATGTCTGCAGTTTCCCGTCTGTTTGAGTTTCGCTATGCATCAACAACGCACAAGGACAATCGCTTAAAGTCGTAGGACTCCATTTTCGGAAAATGTGCTTCTCCCGTAGTCAACTGTACGTGGGTTGTTCAAGAGTTGGAAAGGCACATACACTACACATCTTAGCTCCAAATGAAATGACACTAATATAATTTATTCAGAAACTCTATATGAAAAACCTGGTCTTTTACGTTTGTTTTAATATTATTTATACCATCGACCAAGCCGGAAAGAAACAGTATAATAAAAATGATGGATTTCATGCAGTTTACATCAAAACTATGTGAATTAATAAATATACATTTTTATTTTAAATAAATGGTTTAGAAACATCTAAGGGTTGCATTAATAAATGCGGGCAAAGACGCGGGCACATGGTAGTAAGTTAAATTTTCTGTAATATATCGTCGTTACTCCTAGAAAAACCCGTATGTGATATTTCAGCTTAGAACTCTGACCAGGAAGGTTTTGTCATCTAAGGTTCAGTATTGCATGGACTGTCTCAACGAATTTTCGTTCTAAGTTATACATGTTTTCCTTTTTAAAAAAAAATTTTAAACGTTATTTGTTCGGGGCGTCGACCCATGTGGGTCTTTTGCCCCTGCTGGCACCATATTGTATGAACCTGCGCATAATTGGAATGGTGGTAGTGTGGAATGTTGTTTGTGAGGAAAGGAAGATTAAGGACGTCACAAACACCCATCCCCAGGCCAGGGATATTAATCATTACAATTAAAAAAACCTGACCCGGCCGGGAATGGAACCCGGGGCCCCCTACACCGCGGGGCCGGACTACATGATACATGTACTGCGGGCCATTATTTCTTACCTCAACATTTCCAGGCGCAACGGCGGTATGTAGAATTCAGCAGGAATATGTTTTTAAAATTATGTGTGTAAGTTACGACAAACTATTGCAGGTATGCAAGTCGAGGAGGGAATCGAAGCCGGGCCAGCCGTACAGAAAGTTCATTCCTAAACAATGGTGGTAGAGAGAAGTATTTGTGCTCATGTTCTCTCAAACGATTTTAGTTACGTTCATGTTTACTCAATAAATCGTACGAACTATTTCTGGTACCCGGACCGTTTCCGTCAATTGCTGCGCTTCCCCGTACTTCACATAACTTGGCTGTGTCATCCCCTCCCCTTTGTTTCTAGGACCGCTCTCTTCTAACACTTAGAAATTCCCTTCTTCCACTTTCTTTCTCCGGGCTTCGCAAATTACTTTCACCCCATTGCTCTATGCCATGAGGGAGCGGTGGTAGTAGCGCTCTGCTTGGGTCTCTCATCACGCTTCCGGTACAATAGGGACCGATAAAAACAAATGGGCGCCCGCCCGCTAAACTTGGTCAATAATTTCAAAAGGGGGAGGGGAGCGAGAGAGGTTTTAAAACTATTTTAATGTTTTAATAGCATTAAGCTAAGGCCAATTCCTAACTTTCTGTCTCTCTCTAGTCTGGCTGACTATTTACAAGCCAAAGGGAGAGCCACTTGCTGATAGAAAGAGAGAGAAACACCATCTCATGTAGAATACCGCGTGGTTTATTCATCACCACAAATTGGAACATAAAGTCAAAGATCTGCTTCTCTCTCACGCAATGCACTTCAACATAAAATGGTAATATTAATATGCGTGGATGATCTTGTTTTACCTCCTTCAGTAAAGAAAATGAATTACTTGTTATTCCTTATTATCAGTTGTTCAAATTCTCAAGTTAAAGAGAGAACTCACTGAAATGTATATGTTGATTCCAGAAGTCCGTACTAATAACACGGTCTTCAAAAATTTCACCAATTAAGTTTAATGTGTCATTAGCTGTATGCGCGGTGAGATTTGTGCTGGACAAAGCGGAGGAGGGACAGGCTTTTCTCCGGGTACTCAAGTTTTTCCTGTCATCTTTCATTCCAGCAACACTCTCCAATGCTATTTCATTTCATCTGTCAGTCATTAATCATTAAATTAATAATTTCGTGTGGCTATTTCTAGCCGAGTGCAGCCCTTGTAAGGCAGACCCTCCGATGAGGGTGGGCGGCATCTGCCATGTGTAGGGAACTGCATGTTATTGTGGTGGAGGATAGTGTTATGTGTAGTGTGTGAGTTGCAGGGATGTTGGGGACAGCACAAACACCCACTCCCCGGGCCACTGGAATTAACCAATGAAGGTTAAAATCCCCGACCCGGCCGGGAATCGAACCTGGGACCCTCTGAAACGAAGGCCAGTACGCTGACCATTCAGCCAACGAGTCGTACAGTCATTAATCATTGCCCCAGAGGAGTGCGACAGGCTTCGGCAGCCGGCACGTTTCCTATCCTCACCGCAAAATGGGGCTTCATTCATTCCATCCCTGACCCGGTCACTGACTGGAAAACAGGTTGTAGCTGCATGCGCGGTGCCAGATTCCTGCTAAAATATCCACTTCGACAGTCAGTGTCAGTCAGTTCATCAACACTAATTCCATTATACTATCCCTGTATCTTTGTGCTTTAATTTTGCCCTACAAAAAGATAGGTCCTATAATTCTGTGTCCATTTACTGCGCACCATACTCCGATCAATTCGTCATGTATAGGAAATTCGTATATGCGATGGGGGTTTTCTGTACTCCAATATCTGTTATTCTGGGTCGAAACATACCCGTGTGAATGAGACCATGCTTCGTCAGAGAAATATATTAAGCGTGGATCGTGAACGTTTCGCAACATCCAATTACGAAAACTTACCCGCTTATCTTGATCACGTGGATGCAGTATGCTTTCAGTTTTAATACTTTCGTAGCCCGCCATGCTGAGCTCTTCGAATACCCGGTTTCTTGTTCAAGTAGTCTTAGGAACTTTGCAGGTGTACGTAGGTGGTTTGAAAAGTTCTCGGAATGTACTAGAATTAAGTATCTTACTCCGGTGGAACTTTTTTTATTTTTCAACATAGTCTCCCTGTAGACTAATGCATTTGGTCCAGCGATGTTCCACTGCCTTGATCCCATCTCGAAAATGAGATTCCTCCAGGCCTGCAAAATACCTCTCCAATTCGGCTGTCAGTTCTTCCCTTGTAGAAAATCTCTGTCCACCGAGGAAAATTTTCAGCTTGTTGGTTGCACTGAAAACGGGCCAGACTTTGTTCGGACATTTCCAGTCTGGTGCGTTTATTGTCCAATGTCAAGAGCCGCGGCACCCAACTTGCGGATAATTTTTTCATACCCAATTCTTTGGTTAAAATATAATATACCCGTTCAGAAGACATCCCTACAGCTTCAGCAATCTCCCGCTCTTTCAGTCGACGATCCTCCATGACCATTTTATGCATTTTCGCGATAAATTCTGGGGTCGTAACACTTTTTGGCCGTCCACTACGCGGATCATCATCCAAGCTCTCCCGACCAAATTTAAACTCGCTGGTCCACTTGGCAACAGTTGAAAATGAAGGAGCAGACTCCCCCAGTGTGTTCTGAAAGTCAGCATGAATTTCCTTTGCTTTCATACCTTTCTTTACAAAGTATTTAATCATAGTCTCGAGCAGTGATTAAATACTTTGTAAAGAAAGGTATGAAAGCAAAGGAAATTCATGCCGACTTTCATAACACACTGGGGGACTCTGTTCCTTCATTTTCAACTGTTGCCAAGTGGACCAGCGAGTTTAAATTTGGTCGGGACCTATCTTTTTTCCATTGTCACAAATCACTACGCGGGAACAACAACAAAGAGTCGTCACTACCACACTCCTGCAGCTAGAGCACTGATGCGCCACGTGTTCACTCACAAAGGATGTGTGATTACTGCGCGGGAACCTCATTGCTCTAGCACTGACATCTAGTGGTGATTCCGAGAACTTTTCAGACCGCCCTCGTATGTTCTAATCTTTCAGCGATTTCATTTACTTTTTCCTCGTTAAGTACACATTTTTTAACACTTCACTTCTTATCGAGTAAAGAACCAGTTCCTCCCAAGTTGTTTACGAGTTTCCGCACGGTCTCTCTATGTGGATACTGTACATCTGGAAATTGCGTTACAAATCGCCTAACGACTTCCCTGCATGACTCTGTTTTCACATAATTATCGTGCATACGAAGGTAATCCCAAAAATAAGGACTCCCATTTTTTTATAAATAAATAGACCTGTTTATTTCTACAATGGTTTACATCATCTTTTTACAGCTTGAACATATAGCTATTTTTCTACATAATCACCATTTCGGTTGATGCATTTTTGTAGACGCTGTGACAATTTTTGTATGCTCATGTCATACCAGCTCGCCGCCATGATGTTCAGGAAGTTGTGGGCGGCGCTTCCGGAAACCTCAGGAACCAAAATGCAGAGGGCATCCAGAGAGATCCGGCAATCTTCACGCATGATTTGCTCAACATTCACGCCTGTCTCGACGGAAATTGACGGTCTCCCGCTCCTTTGTTCGTTCGTCGTGAATTTTAGTCCGACCGGCTGGAAATTCTCTACACCACTTACGAACATTTTTGACATCCATGCACAACTCACCATACACTTTCGTCAAATGGCGATGGATTTCAATCGGTTCAGTACCTTTTGCGTTCAAAAACCGAATAACTGCGCGCACTTCGCACTTGGCGGTAACAACCAAGACTGAGTGCCTCAGTGTGGCGTGTGCATGTTTATATGCGAGTGCGGGAAACACTCTTCACAATATTGTGAGCAACAGCCACACGAACAGAGTTCTGTATTTATATATATAAAAAAGAGACGTTATTTTTGGGAATACTCTCGTAAATACCCATTTCTCTATCGTGTACACATGTGTATAGCGTTTTCAAGAACTCGATATGCCACACAGAGATCGACTTCTAATGATGTGATACCGTGCGGCATCTGAGGAAGCCTGGTACAGGTCTTTCCAGTTGACGCGCATCTGGGTGAGTGACAATGATGATGATGATGACATAGGGAGAGAGTGAAACCCTTGTTCGGCACTTGGTCTACTCATCATCATCAAGAGCATTATATTCCCTCACTCCACATGAATACTTCGGAGAGGTTTGGAATTGAACCCAGGCTTTTGGCACGCAACCCTAGTGAATAGATATAGCCTAATTATATTCCACTACCTCTCCAAACCTGCCGGCCAACATTCTGATGGTGACATTTTTCCACAAGAGGAACTCAAACCAGATAACTATGGTGTCAGACTGTAGAGACTTTACATCTTAACGACCATGCCCACCACACAGGCTATCGACTTGTAGATCCACAGCTACTCAGGTCCAGGGATGATTTCTTCTCCTGAATGATCACTTCGAGAAGTTCATGTTGTTTGTCTCCCATAACATGACTGTCTAATGGATTGGAGTTTCCTCTCTGTCATGGGTGTTCGAAATTTACTGCTTTTATTCATCGGTCTAAAGATTTCCTCGTTAGATTTTCTCTCCACCAGGAAACACGGGGCCTTTCTCTCGAAATATTCAATTTGGCGTTCCGCTGGAGGGTTGGGCGTCAGACTTTCCAAGTAATTCAAATGCTAAATATATCTACCGAAAATAAATAATTTATTCAGTCGAATTCCTTGCCTGAATTAACAGCGTTGAACCCTTCGGTTTTGAGTATCCCGGGTTGAATTCCCGGCAAGGTCGGGAAATTTAATCGCGTCTTATTAATTCTTCTGGCTCGGTGACTGTCTGTATGCGTTTGTCCCAACACTCTTCTCTTCATATTCAGACAACACACTACAGTATTAATCACCAAAGGAACATGCAATAGTGATTATATCCTTCCACATAGGGTTGGCGTCAGGAAGAGCACCGGTCGTAAAACTGGGCCAAATCCACATTTTAGGGCATAGTTCGCATACGTGACTCCACAGAGGTATGGAAACAGCATTAAAAGAAGAGGAGAAGATGTTAATGATTGTATTTTAGTCGTTTCATTTGAAGAACATGGTCTTTGTTTATATTAATATATAACATGATCCATTTTATTGGCAACATGTATTTATCATTGAACATTTTTAAAACTTACTGTGATTTGTACGTTTGATGAAACTCTCTAGTTATAGTAGTATTTTATTAGTTGTCCTTATGAACAGTACTAATCTGGCATAAGATCAGGTACAAAATTATAAATCCGCGACGATCAAAAATGATTTATTGTAGAGTGCTACAAGGCTGAAACTGACATGGAGCCGGCCGTCGTGGAAAAAACTTGTTTCGACTCCAAATTTCACACTGAGAATCGAACGAAAGATGTATTGGTTAAATGGCTACGTCCAGCCGTCCTAGATACGAAAGAATCTATAAATCTAATTTTACGCTGACTGTGTTTGAAGAATATGCTTTACAGAATTTTTTCTTAACATCAAACTCTCGCCCCAAACACAAAAATTCTGGTATAAAACTCCAATGTTCCGTTCATTTTTTCCAATGTAATGTTTGCTGTGTGCCACACGTGTGCTGGTCACTTGCTATATCGCGACCCCAAAGGCACGTACCGATGCCATTCCTCACACGTGGTAGCCCCTCGCCACCAGAATTAAATTAAAACTCCCTCTCTCTAGATCGGTCATAAAAGATATTAAAAACTAGGATTGAAGTGGACTTTGCAGAACACACATTGGGTCTCAGATAAATTAGCTGAACAGCGGAAAGCTGTAAAGACATATGGAAATGTGAAAAATGTGTCCCCTAATTCAGTCTAGTTTGACTTTACAAAAATGCTGACTCAAGGACATATCTTTTTTTTTTCAAATTACACGTTAATAATTTATTGTTTATTTGAATGGCTTTATTAACTGTCTATAGCATGTACACAGTTAACATATGGTACACCATGTCTACAGTCAGTGTCAGTTCGCTTGCATAATAATTTCTTTCTTCTTAAATGGCAGTCAATTTTCTGGACATTACTGATTATTGAGGAAAGCAACGGGAAACTACCTCACTCCTCTTTTTCCTAGTAAGCTTCTTCAGTGACGCCTAGGTTATCTATGACAGCTGTTGACGGAACTGTGGAGGATCAAACCAGCCTTCGGGGTGAATACCCAATAAACACTGATTACTGATTAAATGTTCGTTTCAGTAGTATTATGAGGTCTCTCTCCTTGGATGAATGGTCAGCGTAGGGACCTTTGGTTCAGAGGGCCATGGGTTCAAATCCCGGCGAGACTGGAATTTTAGTCGTGTCTGCTAGACTGTTCCAGACTCGGGGATTAGGTCTCTGTGTTAGCCTTAATATGTACCTCTTCATTCACAATACACTAAAAAGCACCGCGGAAACTAGCAATATTGATTACATCACTCAACAAATCGTTAGCGTCAGGAAAGATCCGGTTGTAAACCACGTAGAGCACCACATCCGCGATACGACCAAAAAGTGGGAAGAGCGACTGTAAACGGATATTCTTAATATTTACGATAACACTTTTATTCCATTTTCCTGGGCAGCTCAGATGATAGGGCGCTTGCTAAGTCCAGTGGTATTTGAAGTTGCCCACATATGTCAGTATCGTAAAAGTAATTCATTGTTAACCCTTTGTTACCTAAGAAACTTGAAATTCAAGGAAAAACACTTTTTTACAAGAAATTCCATTTATTTGTGAACATAATAAGATGTCCTGTTGTTTTCAGCTCGATATGGTGCTCAATGTTCAAAAGACAGCCATGGTATAAATTTGTACCGACAGACTTTTAAATAACAGTTTTGTAATCCATTTTTGCAACACAATATTTGACTAAATTTAGGTACAAAATTCGCTCCAGGACAAAAGACATAAAAAATTGACGATTACTTGCCCATGGAAATTGAGGGTTTTTGTTATGAAACCCACTTGACCCCAAGTACGAGCCTACCTTGTAGATGGGGTGACCATCCTGCAGGTGGCAAGTTATCATACTGAAACATCAAAAGCCTTATTTCCATGAACAAGTTGTGCTAAACGTGTACCGTAATTTTCACTGAACATAACATCTTTTACAACAAGCTTATTGTGCTGTCAGTGTTATTTGCAGGCACAGCATTATTGTCATTCACATGGAGGTAACTCATTATTGTAGCAAATCTATCCCTAGGCATTTTTCCTGTTACAACTGACACATTGAGGTCATTGAGTACTGTCTCCAAGATGGCAAACAGTTGTACCCCATTAGGAAGTTTATGCCAATAAATGACAAAATTTCATCTTGTTTCATGTCCAGATCCTTTCCCTTCTGCGTAGCGTACAGATTGCTTTGAAACGTTATATGTTCTATTACTGGATAAAGCAGCGCCAAGAATGCATCCGTGGGTGTTGTACAACCAACAAAGAAGTTTTCAACAGCACCTGGACAAAGTAAAGGATACTCATTTCTACTGAAACAGACATTTCATTAGGGCTTAGAAGTAGACTATTTTTTCCTAATAACAAAAAACACATACTAATACTAATACTAGTAATGTAAAGAATATTATAGCTAAGGGTTGATGTCCGGAAGGACAATATCACGTTTCTACCAATTATATTGAAAGAATGCCATTCTCAGAGACATACCTTGTGATAGAGAATATATAGAAATTGTAGTGTCGAGATCTCTCTTCCTTCGTTTGCGATCAGGCTGAGGTTCAACAGTCCTTTTCTTTTCTTTCGCTATGTTTTATTATTTGACTCAAACCTCAGGATGGCTGATCAGGTACAAGTTCTTCCTTATTTTGAGGAGAATCGTCATCACTCACGATTTCTTCATTCCCCAACGCTTGCAAAAACACTTTATCATAGTTTGTAGGTCCAGGCAAAATCGCACCTTCATCATCTGTATCACTCACATCGGAACAGCCATCAGTATTCGGTAATGTCTCCAACAGAACTGAAATTTCGGTTTCCTTCAAAGATGCATTCATCTTTATAACCAAACAAACCAGTTGGCTTACACACAGAGCACTGCCACTCACACTTTCACAATGTAAACGTTTGGCTGAAGTGTTTTACAGGCAAGCCACACTAAAGCCTGATGGTACAAATTTGTGCTACAAACATTACAATACATGACTTCTCTCATGTGTGAGAAATCAGTTATATTACCATTTTGTGAAGCAGAGCAAGGACTAATAATGTAATTCAGGCAATAATATTGCATAATTTGCATTGAGATGGATGAAAAATGAACATTTAATCGTAGTTCGTGACTTGAAGCCAGCTTGTAAGACATCTTGGTGGTAAATACCCTGTCATCTAGTGCTACACCGTAAAATTATTTCCACAAAGCTCGTATTAGAAGCAGAAGGTACAAATATGCACCGGTAGGCTGCAGAGGCCTGTAATACATGCTTATGATTTATAATTAAATTGTGAATACCTGGTACAAATTTGTACTGTAGGTAACAAAGGGTACATTATTCGTATTCCATTATCTAATTAAAATGCGAAAAGGAAACACAATTGTGGATATTTACAGAAATAGAGAAATGAATTCTTCTTTATAAATAAACATGTCTACGGTAACCAAATTAACTGTATGTTATGAACAGTCGTCTAATGGGAAACTCTTGTGCTGCGCCTATCGGACGCTGATTTATCTCCCGTGCAGGGGCTAAGAGTATAAGTCATGTTATATCGGGTCCTCATAATACAAGTCACTGATTTAATGTTCAACAGTTAGCAGAAGAGAACCGTTATGAAAAAGTGAAAATAATAATTTCTGAAATTTGTTGATGTAGGTCTATTCATTTCAAACCATCTACAATTAACAATGGCTATGTTTTTAAAACTTTAAACTTATGTCCTGAAATGCAGCTACTTTTGACTTACACTCTTACTCCCGGGCACGAAAAATATTATAAAGTAAGTGTGCTTTAAGATGATGTAGAACAGCGGTGGGCACAAATCTGCTGGCGCCCATTACAATTCTGACATGCAACCTGTAATCCAATAAAGACAGAGACGTGATCGAGTGCATGTATTTTGAGCATTCAGCCCGAAGGCTGGTTTTATCCTCAACAGCTCCGCCTCCAGTCGACATAGATGGCCTAAGCGCCACTGAAGAGGCATACTAGGGAAATGAGGAGAGATATAGTTTCCCTTTGCTTTCCTCACTGAGCCAGAAGTTGCTATTACAGATCAGTCTGCCACGCCCACTGAAATTCACTCACTATGTGAGTGGCATTTCCACACACCATTAATAACATGGACTGCTGTTTAAGGAATGGCATTACTAACAACAATCAAACCTCAGTCACTTATGTCGAAGCCAAGGATGAGACTTGAGACAGGTCAATGAAAGTAACAAATGTAATTTAGACCGTACTGGAAGACACAGTGTTGTCTAAACACTAGGTCTAGCCAACAAACATACTAGTAGATTGTAAAGGAGGTTAATTTGCTAGTAACTCAAGTAACACAGATGTATTTCCCTCACAATAGTAATGATTGGTAAAGGGGCGAAACATTCCAGCCATAGAAATCGGTGAGTACCGGTGTAGTCGTGATTCAATTTGTCCACCTCTGATCTATATAGAAAAAGAAAAACAGTTCACAATATTCGACGAATGAGAAACTCCACATTGCGAAAGGAAGCAGTGATGGTAAGAGGTAAAAAAACTTAAAGTGCTTGATATATTCTCGGTGGAGTACTCAGGCCTGAGGTCGTTTTAGGACTCGGGCTGTCTCTAAACATTGATGCTATCGAAGAACACACACGAAGTCGCCAACATTAGAAGCTTGGGCGCTTGTATTGGGAACCAAATATCCAGAATATTGCACAAGAGGTCTTCTCCTCTCGCCTACATAACTAGAGAGTTAAATGAACGGAATAGCTCAGAACGTTTCAAGAGATCATATTGGCACCGTATCTTTCTTGTCTTCTCCGTCATTACTAGACTGAATAGATCATGGGTTTCTAAACAACGCGTAAATGTAGAAGAAAGTCACAATCTAACATCATGAACAGTAAACTCACACACATTAAAACAATTACCGTAAAAGTATAAGTAACATTAAGTATTAAAAGGTCATTTCATACTTGATATACACTTCTATGGTACAGGTAGTATTATTATTGTATTTTACTCTTGTTGAAACAGAACAGTCCTCCATGATAGCTAGACTTAATTTCTTAAGCTGCCACTGGGAAGCTGCACCGTCTCACTCTGTTTCTCGCCATCCTCTACAACTCTCCCCAACATTTTCATTGTTGTCGACGCTCATCTCTTACGGTATGGCTTCCAACCATGCATGTCCTATACATTTCCAGGTTCTTTCCTCAATTTGGTTTTATATCTGCTCCTCTGATGCCAGGACCCCATAAATTTTAATTTGGAATCACCTCTGGTAAGTGGATGTTTAACACTCTTATAAAAGGCCTACTTCGAAACCTCAGCAGTATATTAGTGATTTTATTTATGACCTCCCATGATTGTGATCTACTAACGATACTTATTCCACATTGCTTCTCAAACTCTTCAGTTTTGTTTTTGTAATTAAAATTTTGCTCTTCCAGCTAGGACAGAGCTGATTTTCTATCTTTAAAAATTATTTCAGATCCTCTTCAGCACTTCCATCTCCGGCAACAACATTTTCCTAAATAGGTAAAAAAAATCACATATTAATTTTCCGTTAGTATAGGGTTTTGTATCGTGCCATTTAATCCCATTGTTTTAGTTTTATAATGAGCAATAATTAAAATTCATCTCACTCTTTCACTATAACTTCTGATTTAGTTTGGCATCTTTGAACTATTTCGTCAGTGGATACACACCATGGGATAAATCCAAATCTTCTCATCTATTTGCGAGACCCCATTGTTTCGCCCTTTGTTTCTCATTTTGTCTACATTGGTTTTATTCTTCACAGAATATGCTGTATTAGCAGACGGAGGATAAGAGATGGGAAGCTTCATCTCTGCCTTACTGGAGTTACTTTGTCGTATGACCCTGTTACCTCCCCTTTACTGAGACCTTGGAAATGGTTCTTTCCTGTGGATGACGTTATGTAGAGGTGATAACACACTGCATACCACCATCCAGTACGGGTGATTAGGAGGGGGCGAAGGGGGGGGGAGGCAGTTGCCCCCCACTTTGTTGAGAACGCATTACATTTTTATTCCATTTTAGCTAGCTCAAACTAGGAATTATTAAAATAAACAATTTGTACAAGTGCTGTTGTCTTATCAGTTAATGTTTTCCTTTATATTCTTTTTAATAAAAATTGTTAAAAGATTATTCTTGAAAATACGCAAAAAGTCGTACGTCGTGGCTAGCCGATTTCTCTAGCGCCGCAGCAAGTAGTGGAGACTTTGCGTGTGCTGTGGGGAAGGGCAGTACGGGTATATTATTTTGCCGAGATCATGAACACTGAGGTATAATTCACCCACTTGCCGCGCACATTCGTCAGTCCGGTAGTCTCTTTAGTTTCTTAGAGTATAGTCAAATACTAAATGATTTTTAATTGTATAATCACTCCTTACTTCTATTTAATTGTAATGCATGTGCAATATTGTTAATTTGGTGAAAGTTTTATTGTACAGTACTGAATCAGAATCTTAAAAACCACTGTATTAAGTCGGTAAACTGTCAACATTTACCTCTCTGTCGAAATTCGCTCAGAGAGCATATTTTTCAGTTTTGATGTGTATACCCCCTTCGCCGCGGCCGCTACATCCCAGAAACCTGTTTTTTTTAATGTCTGTACACCTTTTTGCCCTCCCACTTCTAATTCCCAATCACCGGTGTCAATGTTCTTACCCGGTTCATTTTTCTTGCCACACATATGATCCTTATGCCACATTTCACGAGTTACAATCCAAGAAAAGATTTTTAGGTCTTTTTCTATACCAGACCGGTATTTATTTAAATTCTTCCTTTCCTACTTCAGTTTTTCGCAGGAATTTCTGTGGTTTGCTGCTACTACAAGTATACAAGTAATTTGCACTGGAAGGGTCATGTTGATGACATTGTTGGGAAAGCATACAGATCGTTACATGTCATAATGAGGCTACTTAAAGGATGCAACAAAGAATTAAAAGAAAAAAGTTACTTAAGTATGGTTCGTCCATTATTGGAATATATATCCGTGAGAGGCTTCAGTTGGAAAATAATTATATTGGTAGAACTGACCACAAATTAGAAGGAATTTTAGCACAAGCGATTGGGGTAAATTTTCATTCATTGGGAAGGGCGTAAAGGAGTGGAACAGTTTACCAGGGGTAGTGTTTGATCCTTTTCCAAAATCTGTACAGATATTCAAGAAGAGAATAAACAACAACAGAGAAAATAAATGAAATGTTAGAGGGCATTCGACCAGTGCAGGATATTGTAAATAAAAAATGTGTGTGATTAAATTAATTCCATCCCCTGGTCTATGGAGATTGGACAGCCCAAGTAGGGGACTGCCTGTAGGGGTGAAGTACAGTGGGGACTTCGAGGGCCCTGGGACCGCTACGGTAGCTGTGAAGGCCCTTCAGGAACTCTGAAAAGTGGTGGCAAAAGGGGCTCTGTTTAAGACCCAGCAGGTCGTTATGCTACTTATGTTCCAAAATGGGTAAAATATACATATGTAAATAAATTCAATGTTAATTTTAATCTTATACCAGTTGTATATTATTATTAGAAGTAATTTCACATACTGTATATGAGTTGACTGTGTTTGTAAGATATTATAAGTAGAATTTTGTAAACAATATAAATATATTAAGGATGATGTGTGTGTTTAATAGAACAAATTATTAGCGTAAATTGTATAATATTGTATTCTAGGAAAATTTTCTTTGTCTCTTGTTAATTTAAAATTTAGTGCTTGACAATAATGTATTTTAGTGTACCATTTGCCACCGAGGTAGACACCTCATTTGCAAATAAAGAGATTTTGATTTGATTTTTACTATTCTGACTCGTCTTCAATTTCGCCAGAATTTAAAGCCCAATGCTCTCATTGACACCACGTGACTTTTCTGGTGAAAATTTAACTCACGGATTCGAGTCTTGGCCCTCTGGATGGAAAGCCAACAGCTAAAGTACTGCGCTAGTCCCAATCCTCGCGATAGTTTAAAGTTAAACAATCGTATTAGCTATCAGGACATAACAGATATTTACAACGGTACATCTAGCAATTATTTCCATTGATCGCGGCCAGAAACTCCTGTGATATTGCGATTAGTAAGCTTAAACAATATCCATTAAAAATGAACTGCACTGAGCTTCCTAAAGGCAAATAATTGAATCGAATGATAGTGGGTCCACGATTTACGTCGCACCAACACAGATAGGTCTTATAGCGACGATGGGACAGCAAGGAGATAGGAGTGGGAAGGAATCAGCCGTGGCCTTAATTAAGGTACAGCTCCAGCATATTCCTGGCGTGAAAATGGGAAACCACGAAAAACCACGTTCGAACCCACTATCTCCCGAATACTGGATACTGGCCGCACTTAAGCGACTGAAGCTATCGAGCTCGGTGGGCCACGAATTTATACATTATTCCCCATATACGTATATACAGTAGCCTATATGGAGAAAGAAAGACTGGGAGGTTTATCCCAAGGGTTCATATCGAGGGCGTTTTGTTCATAAATCACCAAGCTATCAACATTTTATTATTTCTTTCCGTTTGTCAAGAAAGAACTTTGGGGAATTCCACGAAAGGAAAAGAGAAAAGCAGATAGGTTTGGCAACAGTGCGACGATCGTATATAAAAGTTTTGTGACATGTGCCTTCGTAAATAGCATACGAATGCGAAATTCTTTCATTTCTCCGGACAAACCATCATTTATCAACAAAACTCCTGCACAACAGAAGTACAGACAGACTTAATTAGTCCCATTGGATGAATTGTTTTAAATCAGTCCCTGCTGTCATCCGAGCACGAATTGCTTCGTTACACTGGCTGTTTGGATCATCACAATAAATACTCACCTCTTGAAGCTTTAGAGCTTTACATCAGCTGTTATCACATTTAACCGTAAGCTTCATTGTCTGTTGGTAAATATCCCCACACTCTTCTCATTTAATAATAATGTTTTCTGTATATTACTTATGGTTTCAATGGAAATAATACATAATGTGATGTTCACCGTGGGGTCGTAAATCCACTTAATGTATAGAAAATTATTCTCGTCTTTGTTCGTCTTCCAGTAGTTGGTAACTATTTTAATATTTTTAACTTAGGATCTTGTAAACTAACATTATTCTCGGAAATAATATTCACTCTTCAGGTGTAAACACAATCTCATGAAACAATTGATTAAGTTAAATTCTGAACACAGTAATTCGCTCAAAAATCTTAGAAAGCTCATGTTGTTCGAAGGAAATTTCACAACGACCCCGTGTTTTTCTGATCGGTGACAAGACAACTTACATTTCTCATGGGGCTCACCAGCGTGCAGAATGCCCTTAAACAGTGAAGCAAAGACCGCCCTCCACATGACTTATCAGACCAATGTCGTATTTATGTACACCCACTCTGTAGGAGAGAGAAGTTTGGACCGTTTTCCATGTGGGATACTTAAAGGATCATGATATCGGGAACTTCATATCTTCGATGTCCGAAAGCCCTTGGAGGTTGTACGACGTTAGTAACAGTCATATTCCTGCTGTTCTAACTTTCTATCTGCATGTCTTTAAACTTTCTATCTGCATGTCTTTAAGTTAGAGTTTTATTTTTCAAATTGTAAAGAAGTGCAGATATTCCTTCAAGTAGAGAACTTGGAGCTTCCTTCAAGAGGAGAGAAATTCTTGTCGAGAAAGATTTCTGCAGTAGACTATACATATTTAAAATAGTTCTGGATACTTAAAGGAACATACTAGAGGATTGCATCTATTTGCTCTTAATAACACACATATCCACGTTCTCAAATTATCCCCTAGAATCCAGTACTCTGAAATCCAACCAACAGTTAGCTTACAGGTGATCTGATCATCCACTCTGCAGTCTCATCCTAAGAAGAGAATACCACAATAACACATTTTTCCTACGTTTGAGAAGTACCTCTTGTGATAGGCGATTTGACTATCTGCCTTAGATCCAGATCCTTAGATCCTTAGATCCTTTCATTGTAATCGGTAGATATCTTCATTATGGGTTACATACTCGATGCTATACTGTCAAATACAAGCTAAGTAAACGGAAAAATTAGTCTACTATGAATAAATATTTGCAGTTTTGCAATGCATCCAGTCTGTTAAGTTCCATTTATTTGATGCCATCATTGCAGACCCAGTTTGAAACAATGGTTCTGATGACTTTAACACACCGGAGATACATTCGCTGTGGCAGAACGCTTTCCCACATTTTATATGGCTTCTGGAGTTTTATAGTTCACGGCTTTCTTTCTGGGCTAGGAGAAATAATTTCAGATACTGGTAATGGTTTTATACGATTGCATTTGAAAATGAATTAATTTGCGACGGTTTACTGCTCATCAGCAAGTACTGATGATGACGTCAAAACCGATGGTTTGCTAGAACTGGTGCATGATAAAGAAAATAAATATCTTTGTAATGGGTGACTTTAATGCAGTAGCGTGTTCACACCGTAACTCAAAACACTCCGGGAAATATGGTCTGTGTGTGACAAACTCCAAGGTGAAAGACTTCTAGACATCTGTGAACAGTGCCAGATGCTTCTAAAAAGCACAGTATTTGAAGTATCCAACATAAGAAAATATACATGGAAGGCAATTAAAAATATTAGACGTTACCAAATTGACTACATTCTCGTCAGGCAGCGGTATCGCAACCAAAAATGTAGCCACAGCTACCCAGGATAAGACATAGAGGGCACCTATAACCTAGTGATGGCTAAATGCAGTGGCACTTTCAAGAAAATAAAACGTTACTCTAAAATCAAACGATGACTAGAAGATTTGAAAAAAGCGGACACAGGGGAACATTTTTTAAATGTTATCTAATACAGAAGTGATCTGGACTGCAGGATACTTGGGGTAGAATGATATAACTAATGGAATTAAAAGAACCACAGTCAATGTACTTGGAGAAAGAAATCTACAGCCAAGGAAACCGCGGATAACTCAAGAAATACTAGGACTCATAAAACAAAAGAATAATAAAGAAAAGAAGGAAACACTGAAGACTATAAGCGAGTCAACAATCAGATCTCAGCCAAATACCGGGCCGGGGAAGAAATATGGATGCAAAAATTTAACGCAAAAATTGAACATGATACAGGAAATAGAGATGAAGCCTCCATGACTCAGGCAGCAAGGCGCCAGCCTGTCACCGCTGAGTTCCGTGGTTCAAATCTCGGTTACTTTATGTGAGATTTGTGCTGCACCACGCGGAGGCAGGCCAGGTTTTACTCCGGGTACTACAGTTTTCCATGTCTGCTTCATTAAAAGAAAACTCTACAATATAATTTCATTTCATCTGTCAGTAACAAATCATTGCCTCAGAAGAGCGCGACAGGCTTCGGCAACCGGCACAGTTCCTATCCTCGCCGCTAGGTGGGGGCTTCATTCATCTCATTCCTGACCCAGTTGAAGCTGAAAACAGGCTGCGTATTTTCACTTCACAAGAAATGGAAGAGTAGACAAGTTATACCCAAGCCTAAAACATACGGTATACACATAAAAACCACTTTGGTGAGGAATAAGAATGGTAATCTCCTCATAAAGAGCGAAGAGACCTGTTACCGCTGGGAGGAATACATAGAAGATCTGTACGGTGGAGGTAATGTAGTGACTGTGGAAAATTTTGTTGAAAGGGAATGAAAGGGAATGAAAGGGTAATGAAGATTCAAAGGGTCCGGGCATAGAATTTGAGATGGGATTGTTAGATCCGAAGGAAAAGAAAGCAACAAGTCCTGAAAGTGAACCGACGGAACTTATGAAATACACAATAAGAGAAAAAGACTTCTTTCTAAGTGGTTACGAGAAAGACAGTAGTCACTCTTGATTTTGTTCAATGTTTTGTTTGTCCAACCCTTGTCCCGTTTCCCTACGGGGTCGGGTATGAGGTGAGATGAATTTGTCGTGGCGGTTTTTTTTTACGACCGGATGCCCTTCCTGACGTCAACCTCATCAGAGGAGTTAATGAGAGATGAAATGAATGACGTGATATATGATAGTAGGGAGAGGGTGAAACCCGGTGCCGGCACATAGCCTACTCCTGTCGAATAGCACCAAGGGGTCTGCTCAAGGCTTAACGTCCCCATCCGACGGACGAATCACCATCAACAGCGTCATATGCCCTCACACCATATGAGCACTGCGGAGAGGTTTGGAATTTAATCCAGGCTTTTGGCACGCAATCTAGTGATTAGAAATTGTATACCACCACCTCCCCTACCCTGCCGGCCAACATTCTGATGGTGAAAATTTTTTCGACCAACGGGACTCGAACCGGCTAACCTCGGTGTTAGACCGTTTTTAGACTTCAGCGCCTTAACGATCATGGCCACCAGGCGGGCTCTTGATTTTGTTCAATGAAAGGCAGTATTACTGCATAAGAGAGGAAATGTACTGGCCTGATCTGATTACAGAACTTTATTCCTTTTGTCACATGGCTCCAGAATTAAATAAAATACAGCGCAATACATAGAGAACGGCCGATTCGTATTCATGACTGCGAAAGTAACTAGAGACGCAATTGTTGCTGTGAGTTACGCATATTTTTAAAGATGACTTGAATGGAAATAAAACGCGTAACCTTCATAGATCTAGAAAAGGTGGACTGGGAACTTCTCTTTCGAGTAATGAATAGGAGGTAAAATTTGACTGGAAGAACAGCCGCTTATTAATGAATCTGTACACATCTCATAAAAAACTGAAACGAAAGAGAATGGAAGCAAAGCAACTTCCAAAATAAGGAAAGGTGTAATATATTGTTAGCCGCATTCACCTTGCTTACTCAATATGTACGTAGAAGAGGTAATGACAATGATGAGAAACCAGCTTATTAAAATTAATGGTAAACAGGTTCATTGTATATTAATTGGTGGCATAAAATGTTAACTGCTTTACGTCCCACTAGTTACTTTTACGGTTTTCGGAGACGCCGAGGTGCAGGAATTTATTCCCGTAGGAGTTCTCTTACGTGCCAGTAAATCTCCGACACGAGGATTGTGTATTTAAACACATTCATACACCATCTGACTGAGCCAGGTTCGGACCTGTCATGTGCCTCAACCGTCTGAGCCACTCAGCAAATAAACGCATACGACGATAAACAGATTTGTGGTTTCTGACACTGCTGGAATCGTCATTCCGTTTAACCTAGATTGTTTAAACAACACTGTGGTAATGAAATGGCGTATGGCTTTTATTGCCAGGAGTGTCCGAGGACATGTTCGGCTCGCCAGGTGCAGGTATTTCGATTTGACGCCCGTAGGCGACCTACGAATCATGATGAGGTTGAAATGATGATGAAGACGACAAATACACCCAGCCTCCGTGCCAGAGAAATTTACCAATGGTCGTTAAAATGCTCCACCCCGCCCGGAATCGAACCCGGGACCACTGTGATCAAAGGCCAGCACGCTAACCATTTAGCCATGGAGCCGGACAACACTGTGGTTATTGCTACGCACTCTTGTTGACACAGGAGAAAAATTCAGCAGGCTACTTTGGCCTATTTTGTTGCAATAAATAGTCCTTATTACCCGAATTCGTGATAATGTGAAAGAATTATTCAGAGGGAATATCGACACATCTAAAAAATTTAGAGTCAATATTCGTCAGTAAAATAATGCATTGTCTTTCGTATTCTTCGGTTTAAATATAAAATTACCTCCTGGACATGGTCCCTAACATTTCAGAATTCTCGGTACAGTACAACACAGTATATCTCGTATATATCGTCATAATCAATGCCACGTCTCTTATGGCCAGCTCTAAATATTGGACTTCAATGAAGCAAATAAATTTAGATTTGAAAATACTGAGAGCAGTTTCTTAAGAAAATGTTTCTTGGGTATGATACAAAACGTTTAATTTCGGTAAAATCATTACGTACGGCAGTACAAAAATACACACCAAAAGATAATCGAAGGAAAGCATTTCGCCTCAAAAGAAAAACGTGAGCCTAACAACCTGATGATGTGTTTATATCATGGACGTCGAGAAGATCCTCGGTGTTATAATGATCCTACGTGCTCTGAGGTCTCCACTATGTTCCAGTCAGTTGGTGCTCTGCCATCCAATTGGCATATTGTCGTCTATGTAAAAGGCGTTGGCTTAACAACCATCAATTACAACAGTATACAGCACACCGTGATCCTATGCTCATCTGGCCTTGCCGGGAACTTGGCTGGCATTTATCCATTCCAACTGGAGGAGATCAACGAAACTAAACTTCACAACACTGTTTCTATGCAAGAGTATATTTCACATAGGCTCATGGTTCAAGGTTCCCTTCTTTAAGTGTATAATATTGAGGAATGGCTCCTAAGCTATAATATTCTTTCGCAAGGAACACTTAGCGTACGAAACGACACTGTGAAAGGGATAAAACTTTCAGAAAACAGAGTGACTTTTGCTACTTTCACCACTGCTAACGTAGTCATAAATTACCGCTCTTTATAATCGGCAAATCGAAAGCCCCGAGTGTATTGAAGAATATTATTTTTGTCATCCGTACCAAGTAATTATCGTCAACGAAAATTGGCCGAGGTGGACAGCGTCCTTTTAAAATCATGGTTTCGTGAGGAGTTTGTGCTTGCAGTGGAACAACATTTGAAGGGAAAACAACTCACTGAGAGTGCCCTTTCGATTATGGATAACACGCCATCGCATCCATCTCAAAAGAACTAAAAAGGAAAAGGAAATAAAATCTGTATTTCTCCCACCCAATGTCACTTCTCTCCTCTAAGCCATGGATCAAGGAGTAATTGAATGGTATAAGAGGAGTTATCACCGAAAATATGCTTCATCCACTTTGGAGAAGACAGAAGAAGGCCACAACCAGTTTGATTCAATGGAATCTTTTAATGTAAAGAATGCTGTTTACACATTGTTTTCACTTGAAAAGAAATGAAAATAATAATTGAAAAATACTGGCGGAAACTTTGGCCAGCAATGCCAGTTGAAATGTATCGGAATGATAATGAAATCGAAGATGACGCGAGAAAACGTCCAAGATTTGCAGTTCTTGAAAGACGGTGTTCAAACTAATGACGTTGCTAAGTATCTTTCTGAAATTGATGTTTACTGCACAATAGAAGAACTAGATGACGACCATATCATCGCGTCTGTTATCTAAAGTGCAGATGATACTGAAAAAGAAGGCGATAATGATGACAACTAAATTTCACGGTCAATTATCTCATGCAGGCGCCAAGCAGGCTTTCGACTTAGTTTTTCTCTACACTGAACAGAAATCTTGTTCCACTCCCATGGACGTTTTGTGTATAAAGATATGGAGGGATATAGCAGCAAAATCTCTAAAGTTATATGTTAGACAAACGATCATTACCAACCTTTTAAATTTTTAACAGTGTAATGTATGCTTATTTTTATTGCACTGTATGTACGCATTATACTTTAACAAGTAAATTATATTATTACAGTACATACTATTTCCTCTCTGGTAATCTGACTGTTCTGGCGTTCCGACCATACCCTGATTCCCAAATGTGACGTATTAACTAGGTTATTCTATACTTCAAACAAAGAAAAATATGTAATAGGTATTAACACAAAATAATATAAGTGAAAACATGGTAATGTAACAATAATCTGAAGTGATTAAACTCTAACCACAGGAAATAAATTTACGCTAAATGACTGAACGGAAAAATTAAAATTATAAAATTAAAATTAAAATTAAAATTAAAAATTAAAATAAGACTTTAATTTCTGGAAAGGCACATAGCCGTGGTGTTCACTCATTTTACATCAGAAATGAGTGCTCATTTTTTGTATAGTCGAATCCTATACTTCCGCTCTTGCAGGGACCTTCGTAGTCTGTAGGTAAATGGCTTTGCTTTTATATCATTTGTCGTTGAATTGATTATATTAATGAAGATATCTGTGACCTTGCAGATGAGAACTAGGGTAGATTATCCGTAACTTTTCAACAAGGAACTAACTGATATTTTCTGGAATAAGAAGTAGAATTCTAGTGGATAAACAAATTCAATGTCAAAAACATTTAATCTATTTAGGCTTTTTCAATCGTGAAATTACCAGTGTTTCGCCCCGAGTGTAACACTGGGCTCATCAGTTGGATTCCTTCACCTTTCCAAGACGCTGGCGACGAGTGCGCCGTTGAGACACCACTCAATGTCGGTGCCACAAACAACGCTCACTTTGGGCACTCTTCTCTCGTGACACAACACCCACATAGAAACTCCTGTACGGCATAATTGAACTCCACTATGTAAACCGAGACCGACAAGTCAGTAACGTAGTCGATATTTAGCTGTCAAGTGAGATTGATCACCTCGGATCGAGTAGGTGTCTTTCTGTTCTCTTGATTGAGTAGTGCAATGTGTTGGAAATATGTTCAACATCTATCCAATTACATGACACAACGACACGGCAAGGAGGAGTGTATATTCATCTCTATGAAATCTAATATCTATATAGAATTCTTGGTTTCGATATTAGGAGCGCAAATTGAGTTAACTGGCCAAAGTGATTGCACAAGATGTTTGTTATTCACATATAGACCATACGCTATTTAATAAAAATATTAAATTAAAACATGAAAACGTTTCAAATTACTGGGTACATTTTCTTTAGTTACAACAAATATATTTTGTGATGGATTATTGTTATTATTATTATTATTATTATTATTATTATTATTATTATTATTATTATTATTATTATTATTATTGTACCGGGCGGTACACCTCCACGCCGCTAATTTAAAAGTTGCACCTGTTGAAACTCCTCTGCTGGAGGAAGTCTGAACTTTATTGACGGTATTAATCTTCAAGTTTCTCAGAAGATGTCACTACCTGGAAATTTTGGAGTTTTTGAACTGTGTCATTTTCGACGTATTTTTGTTTTGCTTGTAGTAAGAAGTGTGAACTTTCTCTTCTAGAGGACACTACTGAAGATCGACAATAGTGCACCCTAGTGCGGAGTGAAAGAACTGTTTTTTGGAGAAATTTTTATTTCAAAAGTTTGTTTCTTGTTAAATTTCTTTCTGTTATTGTTTAAGCAGGCTGTATACCCCTCTCTTTCCCCTTGTTTTGTATTTACCCAATCCCGAATTTCTTTTATTAATTGCTGACCAATCCGAGGTATCTTCCCCCAACTTGAATATGTTGCTGTATCCTACCCAATAAAGACTTTGTGGGAGGGTGTTTTCATTCCCCTAACGCCTCGAACCTTCCGCGAGAGGATATAAACTGCTGATTTTAGGGTCTCCGGGCCACTTCTGTTCCATCTTTCTGTGTGTATAGTACATAGCAGGGGGCGGGAAGCGCCTCTTTCTCCGGCTGCGGTCAACAACCAGGTAATGGCCAATTAATAACTTCTTTCTTTGCTAGCTCAGCAGTTTAACTCTCGGGGCGGGTCCGAAGATTTTCCGTTATGTAACCTTCCTTAAAAATGTAAAGAATCTGGTATCTATTTTATCTTTTAAACTACGTATTGGGATAGAGAGTGCTTAACCCTCTCGATCTCCCACTCATATTGTTTTGAGGTGAACTTTTTTCTCAACCTATTCTTCTTTAACATTATGTAAATTTGTTTCTTTTCTAAAGTCACCTCCGTAGTATGGGATTAGCCCTTGTATCAGTGGCCTAAGAGCCAAATTAGGTTTTAAAAACAAAGTGTATTAGGAGTGCTGATCGCCTCCTCTCAAATTGTTATTTTGGAGGTCATGTAATCAACCTTCTTTTCATTTAATAGACCTCAGTAGGTTGGGTATTTTACCCCTGTGTCTATGTCCAGTGAGGACAACTCGAAGGTGGAGTTTGGTGTGGCCTTTGAGAGGCTTAAAGTTGAGAGCGAGTGGCTCTTTTTGAAAATTGAGTGTTGTATGCCTCGTGGAGGCTTTTCAGTGTAATTTGGAGCAAGGGCTCCTAGGCATGAATGGGGTTTTCTGCCCCTCTGTTGAAACTTGTGTTTGGGGTAAAACTGAGCTGATTGCCCAAGCATTGTGAAGTCAGGGCGCGAAGCCCAGATCCTGTAAATATTGTAACTACCCTTTTGACTTGCTACTTTGTACCTGCCATGCTTGTTATTTCCTTATTTTGAAAAGAAAATATAACCTTGTTAAATTTTAAATTAATTTTAGTTTCGTAGCTTGAGACCCGTTCACACCCGCACCTTCTTTCACCTCTACCTACCGCTAAAACACGGTAACAATTATTATTATTATTATTATTATTATTATTATTATTATTATTATTATTATTATTATTATTATTATTATTATTATTATTATTATTATTATTATTATACGGTAGTCTTTATTAAGTGATTCCGACTTTTTTAAATTTTGTGTGGCTATTTCTAGCCGAGTGCAGCCCTTGTAAGCCAGACCCTCCGATGAGGGTGAGCGGCATCTGCCATGTGTAGGTAACTGCGTGTTAATGTGGTGGAGGATAGCGTAATGTGTGGTGTGTGAGTTGCAGGGATGTTGGGGACAGCACAAACAGCCATCCTCCGGGCCACTGGAATTCACCAATGTAGGTTAAAATCCTCGACCCGGCCGGGAATCGAACCTCTGTACCGAACACTGACATTCAGCCAACGAGTCGGACATTCCGAAATGACTGATACGATTTGAAACTTTACAAATCTCAATTGCACTTCATAGTGCTACTCTTGTGAGTGAATGTTACCTTTAAAATATGAAAACACCATTAACAATTCGCAAAACTGTGTCAGAAGCAAAATACATTATTTATTTTGTGATATTATTCCGTATATCATCATATTATAGTGTTTAATTGGCCTATACATTTGAACAAGGTTCTAAGCTGAAGATTGTATACTTAGGTGACCACGTGAACGCCCCCATTGGCTGCTTAGTTGTCATGTCCCAGCCTTAGAAATGTTACAATATGTGAGACGGACTTGTTCTATGAAAGTGATAGTCCTTCCATGATCCCCCGCTGGACTTCCCGCCAACGGTGCCCTCTTGGATATTACTGACTAAGCCCTCCTTTCATCAGATGCGCAGAGTACCCTGCCTTCCGAACAGCCAAGAACATTGCATTCCGTATGGCATGGTATTGTTAGCACTCTTGGTATTACCTCTCTTTACGGAGGGTTACCCGTTGCATTCTGCTCGCTATGAGCAGGATCTGTCTGTAGGATGAATGCTGGCGATGGGGCATGTAGCATTTATCCTCATAAAGTGAGTTTTTAGACCTTGTAGTAGTTGACCAACCTTCCCTAAAATTGTTTTGGGGAGCATGCCTACTAGAGTGAGGGAATATTATAACAGATCGATCCTGGCTCAGTATTGTTGTCTTTGAAGGTGCTCAAATACGTCAGCCGCATGTCGGTTGATTTACTGGCACGTAAAAAAATCCTTCGGGACTAAATTTCGACACCTCGGCGTCTCCGAAGACCGGAAAAGTACTATTATTAATATTATAACACTGTTTTATATAATTTTCTGGTAACTTTGTAACTAAATAATAGTTTTAACAACATATTTCGGGATTAGTTCCAGTTTAAACGTCACTCGAGTAGGTATGGGAGAACCATTCTCCCTACCTTTAAAACCGATCGTGAACATAGTAATTCTTGTACCGTGCGCTTCAGATTCGTGCAGCTCAAAAGGTGGGGTTGCCTAGAGTAACAGGCGCTTCAGTCCAAACTCCTGTTGTGTAGGCAGACGCTCTACTTACCTGTGGGACGGGATGTTCTACCGTATCTAAAGGCGAATGCTGCAGGTTCATAACGTCGTTGCGCGAGAAATACCACGTATCTGACAAAGCATTACTTTCCTTAAGCCTGGTCATGCCTACTAGTTACATATGGATGTGCAGTCCATCAGAACAATTCTTGCTGTATTCATTTTTCTAAGCTGATGTAAAATGAACTTCACCGTGCCGCACTATAGGAATGCATGCTTGCATGACGTATTTATACACTCCTACAGTATAATGTATTTAGTTAGTTATCGAAACGAACAGCAAGGGGTTTGTTACACGAGCATTAGTAACCATTTCGGTTGCATGCTTTTAGTTATTGAATGGAGCAGGGGTATTATAGCAACAACGCTTAGTGGATAAGTCTAAGAAGTAGCTTTCTGTGGGATTACGCACATTACCTGATAATAGGAAGGATATTTTGGGTAAGATGAAGGTAGCAAGTGAAAATGTTACGCGCCTAATACTGTCGAGGATACAGGAAAGCGTTATGAAAAGTACAGTGTGTTGTGCAGAACAAGAGGATGGCTATTTTGAAGATAATATTGTAAACAAAAAGGTACGACACAGTAAAACTATTGCACCGTTTATTTAAATTTTTATTCACAGAGCGGAGTGGTCGCACGTGATAAAGCACTACGGTTATGGAGTCAAGCTCTGAATTCGGAAGACGCCTGGGTTCAAACCCCACCGTAGGCTATCCTGAGAATGGTTTTCTTTGGTTTCCCATGTTTTTTCTTCCAGGCAAATGCCAGCACACTTCATATCCATAGGCCAGAGACGATTCCTCCCATCTCCATTTTCAATGTCATTCACCATAAGTAATTTCATCTTCATTAGCTTCTCAACTGAGGTTGGCGTCAGGAAGGACATCCGGCCTTAAAACATGCCACAAAGTTTCATCTCACCTCAACTCCGACCACGTATCAAGATACGGGACTAAGTGGTAGACATTCATTTACGTTTTTCTTCATTCAATTACTTGAATCTTTCACCTTTAGGGTAGATCGTCACCAGAGATGTTGCCAACATATCTGGAGAATGGACGATGATTAATAATAATAATAATGGTTTTACGACCCCGTAACATCTTTAACGGTTTTCCGGGACGCTGAAGGGCCAAAGACTTTGTTGCTTAGGAATGTTCCTGCATGCCAATTAAGCCACCGACCCGCTAACGCATTTGAACATCTCCAGTACCACCAAACAACTAAACCCACTAATTTGGCTCTACCACATGAGCCACCCAACCCGGTAAAGGACGAAACTATTCCGCCTTCTCTAAGCATGACGGTGTCGGATAAAATTGGGGAAGATACACAAAAAACCGATATATGGAATTGTTTCTAGGCCTCATCAGAAAGATTCTTTTGCTAGTGGCTTTACGTCGCATCGACTCAGATAGGCCTTCTGGCGACGAATATCAGATAGATAAATGTCAAGAGTTGACCAAGGGAGGTCGTACAGAAATAACGAAAGAAAGTAACCTGGTAAAAGTGGAAGTAACGTTAGAGTCAGCTGGCGGCCCTGTGATGTACAGTCTCATAAGCTGTGAGCTACAAGGGGGAGAAGGTGAGAGTTTATTTTGCTGCTTAACCACGGCTGTGCCATCAAAGGAAATGCCTCAATCCCTCCAAACACTGATTGATTCCTGAAAACTGTAGCAACCTTCATTAGTTTAAACTAACCAAGCCGAGTAGTTCTGAGCCACCTAAAATACAGTTCTTGCTACATCGTATAGCCCCGCAGACTGCTGGTTTGTGAATAATACCACTCAAATTACGCCCACAATGAATTACAGCGCTCCCCAATATATTGTCTGCAACTAGTTCCAAAGCTAATAGCAGAAGTATTATAACACAGCATGTGGTGCTCATTATTTTATTTCTAGATAGTCCACTTGTCTGTCAACTGAGTTAATATATGAGCAGCAACTGGAATGCACGTCAGCTGATGGAATGTTTTTGGGACATTATAATATATCTTGTCGTACTCATGCCATTACTCTTTATCAAACGTACAGGTGTCACTACGTCAAACTGTTCCTACCTTCATTCATTAAATGTTTCATCATGACGAATAAACAGGTAGTCTATTCAACTGATTCCCCTAAATCTGTGCAACATTTAATTTTAAAAGTTCGGCTCGCCAGATGCATGTCTTTTGATTTGACTCCCGTAAGCAACCTGCGTTTCGTGATCAGAATGAAGGATTTTCTAACATTTCCTATGCCATTGATTGTAATCAAATAAACTTGAATAAGGCTGCTATCTCTATCATCGTAATAAGATTTCAGCACCATTTTTAATAAAGGTTATTCTTGGATAAACGAGCATCGTGACAGACATTGCAAAGATGCGGGAGTGAAGTCTCCTGTGAAGATTTTTACAAGTTCATCTTTTTTTATTAATCTGCCTAAAATTAGAGGTGACCACTAGGATCCAAAGTACAGTAAAATATTTATGAAATTAAATGACTTTTAGTGCAAGGAATGCCCGAGGACAATTTCACTTGCCAGATGCAGGTCTTCTGATTTGACACCTTAGGTAACCTGCGTGTCGTGATGAGGAAGAAACAATGATAAAGACGACACATACATCCAGCTCCCGAGCAAGCGGAATTGACAAATTATGGTTAAATTTCCCGACCCTGCCGGAAATCAAACCCGGCTCACCTGTGACCAAAGGCCAGCATGCCAACCATTTAGCCATGGAGTTTATTTTGTTGCTATTTGCTTTACGTCGCACCGACACAGATAGGTCTTATGGCGACGATGGGATAGGAAAGGGCTAGAGTTCGAAGGAAGCGGTCGTAGCCTTAATTAAGGTGCAACCCCAGCATTTTCCTGGTGTGAAAAAGGGAAACCACGGAAAACCATATTCAGGGCTGCCAACAGTGGTATTCGAACCCACTGTCTCCAGAATGCAAGCTCACAGCAGCGCGCTCCTAACCGCACGGCCAACTCGCCCGGTAGATCTCTGGAGTAGAAAAGCAAAATCTTTATAACAGTCTGCGACAGTTATGAACAGAGGAAATGAAATATATTTTTTTAAACATTTTTGGCAGATTAAGGGAAAAAATTGTGACTTGTGGCACATTAAATGTAAGTGACATCTCAGCATCCTGATGAAAAGAAGTGAAAGCAACAGCATGGATGGTATCCCTGATTCTGAGTCTGTTGCAAAAATCGACCAAGACAGACGTGCCTCTTACTCCAACTATCTGTAAGTCCTAAAACTTCAAGGTTCTTGAGATGATATACGGCATACAAACATAGCAGGGGATACATGGGTTGTCTGGCCTCGTGGAGAAGTGGTCAGCGTTGAGGCCTTCGTTTCACTGATTCCCAGGATCGATTCCCGTCTGGGTCCAACTTGCTTTACGTCGCACCGACACAGATAGGGTTATGGCGACAATGCGATGGGAAAGGCCTAGAAGTGGGAAGGAATTGGCCGTGGCCATAATTAAGGTACAGCCCCAGTATTTTCCTGGTGTTAAAATGGGAAACCAAGGAAAACGGTCTTCAGGGCTGCCGACAGTGGGGCTCGAACCCACTATCTACCGGATAAAAGCTCTCAGCTGCATGCCCCTAACTGCAAGGCCAACTCGCCCGGTTCCAGGATTTCAGTCGCATCCGGTTAATTCCTCCGATTTGGGGATTGGGTCTTTGTATTTGCATCAGTACATTCCTCTTTATATAGACATAATACAACATACCACATAGCAATCACTACGTGCATCCCACCTCATAGGGTTGGCGTCTGAGGAGGCATCCGACTGTAAAACAGAGCCAAATCCACATGTGTGACACAGAGTGCGGGAAAAGCGTTGGTGGTGGTCGTGGTTGTCGTCATCGTCGTCGTCGTGCTTATTGTTTGAAGAGGAAGTATAACTGGGCAATAATCCTGTGTTAACACTAAAGAGAGAAAAAAGGAAGGTGTTCGCCACTTCGGAAAATGAAGGTATCAGCCAAAGGAAAACAAGGACACGACAAAGCGCGTGAAAATGAAAGACCTAGACATCTTAGATCTAATGCTATAAGGTTCGGAAAACAATAAGACTTGACCGAAGTAGGTTTGACAGAATGATGTAGGCGAGTAGCCTGATAAAAAGTAAGTGAATGCAATGGCTGGAACCATCTTGCCAACCCACTTTCCCAAGTTGAGAGCCCCTCGTAACCCATTTAGTCACCTCTTACGACAGACAGGATATACCGTGATATTATATACCGCCGTCATAGAGAATGTTTCTGGTGTATGGGGCTCTCACCAGGATTACTTGATACGAGAACAGTAGATGATCCTAAGAAAGCAACACGATTCGTTCTAGGAGATTTCCGACGGAAATGTTGCAAACATTGGGCTGGGAACACTTGGAAGTAAGGAGACGAACTGCTCGACTAAGCGGAATGTTTCGAACTGTCAGTAGTGATATGGCTTGGAATCTCATTGCTAGACGAATAAGCTTGAGTCGAGTATTTTAGCGCAGAAAAGATCATAGAATGAAGATAAAGTTGGAATTCAAAAGGGGAAAATGGGTAAAATGTTCGTTTATAGGAAGAGATTTTAGCGACTGGAAATAATTTATCACGGGAGATGTTCGATAAATTTCGAAATTTTTGAACAGACTAAGTAAAGGACAGTTTAGAGAATCTGCCACCTGGGCAACAGCCCTAAATGCAGATCAATGGTGATTGATTGATTGATTGATTGATTGATTGATTGATTGATTGATTGATTGATTGATTGATTGATTGATTGATTGATTGATTGATTGATTGATTGATTGATTGATTGATTGATTGATTGATTGATTGATTGATTGATTGATTGATTGATTGATTGATTGATTGATTGATTGATTGATTGATTGATTGATTGATTGATTGATTGATTGATTGATTGATTGATTGATTGATTGATTGATTGATTGATTGATTGATTGATTGATTGATTGATTGATTGATTGATTGATTGATTGATTGATTGATTGATTGATTGATTGATTGATTGATTGATTGATTGATTGATTGATTGATTGATTGATTGATTGATTGATTGATTGATTGATTGATTGATTGATTGATTGATTGATTGATTGATTGATTGATTGATTGATTGATTGATTGATTGATTGATTGATTGATTGATTGATTGATTGATTGATTGATTGATTGATTGATTGATTGATTGATTGATTGATTGATTGATTGATTGATTGATTGATTGATTGATTGATTGATTGATTGGAAATAAACACAAGAATATTTTCATAACACTAAGCATAAAGAGCGAGAAGAATGCGATAACTTACGGAATAAAGGTATCGGTTATAAAAATGAGAGGAGCGATGAAAAGACGAGTCTGGTGCAAATGAGAGAAGACGTTTTAGAACCAATACGAAGCCTTGTAACTAGTGACTAGGTTTTCTAGAAGGAGTTGCCAACGTGTAAACTGCCGACCCATAAGAGATAGCCCGTGATGATTTGCATCATATCTACCGCGTCGTTAATCGCCAGAGTGTGAAACATTGTTTCCTCGCAAGTCCTCTGTAACGCTCTGGCATGCCTTCCACTCAACAACACTGAGGCAACTCGAAAGTTCACGATTTTAATATTATGTCTGACTAACAATTACCCGCGGCTTTGCTCGCTTGGATTTCGAAGTATGTTCAAAGTAATCGTTTCTCGGCATTGTACTAAGACATTATCTGAAAATTCCTAAAGTATAAAAACTCACCCAATAATTGAGTAGTATTTACTCCATAAATTCTTCGTAAACCATGTTTGTGGTATTACCTTTTGGGGTTAAGACGACCATGCGACATATAACTGTACCTGTGAGAAACAGTCTTCTCTCAAGTCGAAAAAATAAATACATCTTTCTTTATTTTTAAAATATATTCCACATACCTACTCCCACATCTGTAACAGCTTCAGCTCTTGAGATATACATAAGTATCCACAAAAAAAGAATTTAACCCCTTGATCAGTCCTTTGGCCACTCGCACCCCCATTCAAGTGTATTTTCCGGAAACAAAAATGCATATTCCTTTAGTTTTAAAGGGGATTTCAAATACTAATTTTCACATCTGTAACATCTTCAGTTTTTAAGATATAAATATCCTCATAAAAATAATTCAACCATGCTTCACTACTTTTCACCCCCCGCCCCCCCCCCCGTTAAGTGCCTTCTCCGGAAACAAAAAGGTACAGGTCCCTGTATTGTTAAAGAACTTTCCAAATACCAATTTTCTTGTCTGTAACATGTTAAGTTTTGAGATATAATGTAGATATACCGCTAATCATTTTAAAAATTCACCCGCTTTTCCAATTCCTTTCAGCCCCTTAACAGGATTTTCCAAAAACAAAAAATACGTGTTTCTTTATTTTGAAACGAAATTCAAAATACCAACTTTCACGTCTGTAACAGCTTCAGCTTTTAAGATAAAGTAACCTCATAAACACATGTTTCAACTCCTTATTTACTTATTTTCAACCCCACAGCACTTACGTCGATTTCCAGAAGAAAAAAAACAAATGCGTGTTTCCTTATTTTTAAAGGAGATTCCAAATACCAATTTTCACGTCTGCAACATGTTAAGTTCTTGAGATATACTGTAGATATACTAATTTTAAAAATTCACTCCCTTTTTCAGTTCCCCTTAAGTGGATTTTCCGAGAAGAATATTTATGTTTCTTTACTTTTACAGCAAATTCCAAATACCAGTTTTCAAATCTACAATATGTTACGTGTCTGAGATAATTTGCAGATATAGTCTTTTTTTAAATTCACCCCGTTTGTCACTCCTGTTCACACCCTATTCATCGGATTATCCAAAAACGCAAAAATACATGTTTCTTTATTTTCAAAGGAGATTCCAAACACCAATTTTCATGTCTGTAACATCTTCAGTTTTGAGATATGTCTCCTCATAAAAGGTGTTCAACCACTTTTCCCCCATTTTTCACCCCTCTTAATGGGTTATTCCAAAAACAACAAAATATGTTTTTCTTTATTTTTAAAGAAGACTCAAAATACCAATTTTTACGTCTGTAGAGTTCTAAGTTTTTGAGATACAGATATCCTCATTTTAAAAATTTACCCCCCTTTTCACCCCCTTACCTTCGTAATAAGCAAAAATCCTCCCTTAGTGAGCACCTACACCCTAATATAAATGTGTCCCCCAAATTTCATTTCATGTCCAGTAGTACCGGCTCGGCGATGATGAATCACTCACTCACTCACTCAGTCAGTCAGTCAGTCAGTCAGTCATTCAGTCAGTCAGTCAGTCAGTCAGTCAGTCAGTCAGGACATGTTATTTTATATATATAGATAACAATAAAAAGTACTAATATGAAATAATCTACATCAATTTTATGGCACTGTCCTTTTATTTTTACCTTTTTAAGGAGAGACATGACTGAAATGTTGTGAGTTTTGAACAAAAGTCGAATTTTCAACCTTAAAAATTCCTCCAGTTCTTCCTCCCGTTAACAGTTTTGCCCCTAGCACCATATTTAAAGCTCTGAATGCCGAAGCTAAAGAGTAGCGGTACGGCGAATATAGAGCAAGGCCACGCCCTTTCTTTCACGCTTAGCTTCAGAGTTCTTTCGGACGACCATTTCAATAACGCCGCTGGAATGTGTTTACCTTTTGTAGTAGGCCTACGCTGCGCGTAAGAGGAGAAGGTCATCTGAGGGAGTAATTTACAGTCCAGGTCAGTTTCTTAAAACTTCCAACTGCGTTTTCCTACCTTAAAACTTTTCCCGCTCTTTGTCATGCGTCGCTCGTTGCGACAGAGTTCTAACTAGATTCATCTGAAATTTTCAGAGAATATGTAAACATGTACAGGAATTAAAAGTAGTTCTGCGTGCTGTTATCAGCTGAATATTACCTTCATATTTGTTGTCCTAATGTAGCACGAAACTAGAGTTTTGACTATGGAATGGATAATGAAAAATTGAAAAATTATATCTCCAATAGTTTACACCTGACTGCAAAATCCGGAGTTGTTCTTAAATATGTATTTTTGAAAGTCTGCCAAATCATGGCCCTAAAAATTAAAAACTGTGCATTTTCCATGTAGCATATAAAAATTTCCAATAACGAATTAACCAATCAACTCCAAATTTTGCGTGGGGCTATATCTCATTAATAGTTGCTTGTCACTATTCATGACAAGCAGGTTATACGGGGGATGTGTTCTATTCCTCACCCGCACATGCTCCGGAAGGTTGTTTCTTGTTTAATTTCACACCGTGTCGAAATTCATAAGTTTACGCTCTTAAACAATGTGGTAAGTTGAACTTTATGATACCGTAGTTACTTACCGCACTCAGTGTGTTTTTCTTTAATATTATTATTAATGGGACTTTCTTCAGTTTGCTTTACATTGTACCAACACAGCTAGGTTTTATGGGGATGATGGGATAGGGAAAGATTAGCAGTGGTAAGGAAGTGGCCGTGGTCTTAATTACGGTACAATCCCAGCATTTGTTTTGTTTAAAAATGAGAAAACAAGCAAATACCACTTCATGGATGTCGATAATGGGGTTCCATCCCACTATATATTTCCAATAAAAACTGACAGCTACGTGGCGTAAACCGCTAGCCACTTGCGAGGTATAAGTGGAACTTAAAATGGTACTGTATTTATTTACCGCACCCAGTTTCCAACAACATAAAAGCATACAATCAGAAACATTCTAAAACTCATATTAACTTAGTAACTTCATAGTAACTTGGATATTATTACCAGTTAGCTACACTGCGTCATGTGGACGAGTCGGTCCTGAACTGAGCCTAATAATATTGAATTTTATCGATTATTTACTACATGGTGACCATGATCTGCGCATTATATTATTTGAATGATGGACCCTGGATGAAGCAATCATAATGTGTCCATAATAATATTATATATATAAAAATTCAAGATAGTATGAAATAAAATAGTGTACGTTACACCGGCGGATGTTTTGAAATTATGTCCGAGCCGTCTTAACTCACATAAAAAATGCCGTTTTTTGCACTTGTAACGTAAGTGTCTGTTGTAGTTCCGGTATGTTTATCATACTCCGAACTCTATATAATACAAACGATGCTCCTACAGCAGGACCACCACTGCATTGTCTGCTTGTATCCTGAGGTCACGTCACAACCTTTATAACCCTAGTCGTAAGGGGCTGAAGAATAATTCCAACTTATATCATAAGTTTATGTCCTCTTGCAGTAAACCTTAAGACATTTTGACATTGATCTGTGACAAATACGCATCTGTTGCCACTGGTTGTAACGTTGACCTTCCAGTCGGAGGCCGAGAGGGAGAGACATAAGGCGGGGAAAATGATGAGGAAGAATATTGGATTTGACGAGACGCACTAGGAAAGACAAAGTTTGTATCCTATACAAAAATAAGAGCTTTAAAGCAGTCTCACAAAGTCCAAAGTACGGCATGTTATACAGAAATAAATTCTATAAACACCGCGGCCTCCAAAAAGTACAATGTTCTTATTCTCGAAAATTAGACCTATTGCCCTTCCATACTCCTTCCCTTGACTTGCAGTCATTTCATGCATCGACTATGTGTCATGCAGATGATTACTGCAGAGCAGTGAAGGCCGATTCTTATGTGCTAATATGTAGTAGTACACTGGCAATTCTATCAAAAGAGTACTGCACATAACTTACATAATTTTTGTGGGTGTTTTATTGTTTGATCGGTTTGTTACTCAAGTAAATATAATACATATGAATTTTAGCACGAACCACCACAACATAAAGAGTCAAAATTGCGCTGCACGATCTAATATTGAATCAATAGAATCAATTAATAGAGTTAGGAATGGTTGTGGAATTAAGGGGAAATTGAAGAAATTGTGTACGAAATTGAATTTTGTGAAAACCTCAGCTAATGGTGGCAGTCATATGAATTTTAGGGAAAAACGGAAGGGTAAGTATAGGTTCTTTAAGGTACAAACAAGTTACAAGAAGGGCATTCAATGAACCATTAATGAACAAGGGGAGAATGTAACGGGTGGATTTACAGTAGACAATAGTATTCAGTACGTAAAGATTGTTAGATATAAGCATAATGTTCAGGTAGATAAAGCGACTAATACTAACGAAGTATTGAAAATTTACCAATAACAAAGATATTTACAATAAGGTACAAAAGACGAAATCTGGAAAACTAGCTGGAATTTATAATTGATAACGCAATGGGTTGGGATATAGTACCATATCTGAAGTACTTACTTGATTACTGTTTGCATGAAGAAGCAATGCCAAATGAATCGAGAGTTGATATATTAGGTCCTGTGTTCAGAGAACAGGGTGATAAACATACATCCGATAATTACAGGCCAGTCTGCTTGTAAGCTCTATGAAAGCATTCTGTCTGTTACATCAGACACATTTGCGAAATTACTAATTGGTTTGATAAAATGCAGTTCGGGTTTAAGAAAGGTTATTCAGGCGAATTTCAACGTGTAGAATTCCAGCAATATATAGCAGAGATTTTAAATTCGGAAGGTCAAATGGACTGTATCACTATGGGCCTACCCAACGCTTTCGATAGGGTAGATCATGTGAGACTGCTTACGAAAATGTGGTGTATTAGACTAGACAAAATATTGATTGAGTGTGTGGCTAGATTTCTAGACAATAGAACTCACAGAATTAGAGTAGGTGAAGCATTATCTGATCCTGTAATTATTAAGGGGATTTCCTCACGGCGGTATTACTGGAACTTTATGTTTTCTTATGTATATAAATTATATGAGGAAGGAACTGCAATCAGAGACAAGGCTTTTTACGGGCGATGTTATACTGTACATACATTGTAATAAATGTTGCACGATTGTGAGTGACTGCAAAAAGACCTCACAAATATTGTGAAAAGACAGGGGTGAGTTTCATCAAGAGGAAGGGTCCTCTCAGTTTTAATTTCTGTGTTGATAGGGTGAAAGCACCCCATGGGAATCACTGTAAGTACCTGTGTGTTAATATAAGGAAAGATCTTCGTTGGGGTAAACACGTACATTGGGTTGTAAATAAAGGTTACAGATATCTTCATATGGTTATGAGGGTATTTAGGAGCTGTAATAACAATATAAATTCTAGGGGCCGATGAGACAGATGTTAGGCCCCTTTAAACAACAAGCATCATCATCTTCATCAAGGATATAAAGATGAGGAAATATAAGTCACTAGTAAGACCAGAATTAGAGTACAGTTCCCGTGTATGGGACCCTCACCAGGATTACTTCATTCGAGAAATGCAAAACATCCAAAGAAAAGCAGCACGACTTGTTCTGGATGCTTTCCGACAAACGAAAAGTGTTATGAAAATGTTGCAAACTTTTGACTGGGAAGACTTGGGAGTAAGGAGACGAGCTGCTCGACTAAGTGGTATGTTCTGTGCTGTCACTGGAGATATGGCGTGGAATTACATAATTAGACTCACGAGGTTGAGTGGTGCTTCTAAAAGTAGGAAAGATCACAATATGAAGATAAAGTTGGAAGACGAAAAATTGTGGCGAACAGAGGAGTTAGGAATTTTAATAATTTACCAATGGAGGTATTCGATAAATTTCTAGTTTCCTTGAAAGACTAGGGATAAACAACTGATTGAAAATCTGCCACCTGGATGACTGCTCTAAATGCAGATCAATGGTGATTGATTGATTGATCAAAGATATTTTTCAGTCTGTGAAATTGCTCTGACCTCTGAACTACCAGGATCTCCTCAATAATAGTTAAAAACGTAGGAAAATCTGGCATATCATGTGATAAGATATAAGATTCACAGCAGAATTCTATAATTTAACAACCTTTTGCCCCACAACTGGATACCATTTGAAACTTTTGACTTAAAATAATAATAATAATAATAATAATAATAATAATAATAATAATAATAATAATAATAATTCGAATTGTCCGTATTTTGGGTGCTAGAGTTCACCAAAATTATCTCTCGAATTTAGAGTATGATAAATATTCTGTTCTCTCTTAGCGAGTGTACTTAAGTCTGAGTTCTGGTACATCCACTACTAGCCTTATCTATCTCTCTAAAAACGACCAAACAGGTGGGATCTGCACCCATCTTCTCCACACTAATTTAAAACAAACTATCTTTGTTCTGGCATATATATAATCTGTGCAGGACCACTTTATTGACCCACGATCACACGTATGAACATTGACAAAAGGCTGGATGATTCTCCCTACATACAACAAAAACTGGATCCCTTGTAATGAAATCACTTGAGAAATACAACGAAAGATGAGCTACCGTTTGCAGCCAGAACAGCAACACTTAGTTTGTGTATAAAACACAAGTTCCAGAATGTAACCATCGATACACGATATCCTGAACTGGGTCACTTAATACTGCACCTTATAATTCTGACTAATTTTATTACTTGTTTTAAATAGACTTTCGCTTTGGCAAACGCACGCAGCCTATCTATACCTTGTAAACGTACCACTGTTTCTCTTACTTTTCTTCACATTATGTTTCTGATTTGAAGGACTACACTTTCATTCTCCCCTTTTGTTTAAATGTTAACAGGTTTTGCAGTTAAACTGATGACTGTCAGAGCTATGTCTCTCAGTCACTCCAGGGCTTACAACCGTTCTTTCGTGGTCACTGCCACTAGCTTGTAGAATACCCTCCCTGCTCACAATAGAGATTTGCGTTCTCGCAGGAGATTTAAGCTTTTTTTGCTAGTGGATTTAGGTCACACCGACACAGATAGGTCTTATTGCAACGGTGGGACTGGAAAGGCTTAGGAGTTGGAAGGAAGCGGCCGTAGCCTTAATTAAGGTACAGCCCCAGAATTTGCCTGATGTGAAAATGGGAAACCACGGAAAACCATCTTCAGAGCTGCCGACAGTGGGATTCGAACCCAATATCTTCAGGATGCAAGCTCACAGCCGCGTGCCCCTAACCGCTAGGTCAACTCGCCCGGTAGGAGGTTTAAGATGGGTTGCTGAAATCACTTGCTGAATGCTTCTAGCTGACTTGTATGATGAGTGAAATGTGAATGAGTGCGTGAATAAGAATATTTTCATAAAAATTAAAAATGTATTTGCTAGTCATAGGTTTTTTATGCCGGCCCCGTGGTGTAGGGGTAGCGTGCCCGCCTCTTACCCGAAGGCCCCAGGTTCGATTCCCGACCAGATCAGGGATTTTTACCTAGATGTGAGGGCTGGTTCGAGGTCCACTCAGTCTACGTGTTTACAATTGAGGAGCTATCTGACGGTGAGATGGCGGCTCCGGTGTAGAAAACCAAGAATAACGGCAGAGAGAATTTGTCGTGCTGACCACACGACACCTCGTAATTTGTAAGCCTTCGGGCTGAGCAGCGGTCACTTGGTAAGCCATGGTCCTTCGGGGCTGTTGCGCCATGGGGTTTGGTTTGGTTTGGTTTGGATTGTTACTTTTATAATTATTATTACTATCTCCATATTTGCTATTTGTACAACTATACAACTTTTTAAAAATGATCTGTTGTAATTTTTTAATTTTTTTATATTTATTTTTAAAAATCTTTTAAATGTTGTATTTAAGTGTACCTAAGATAGGGCCTTGAGCCCTAACTTCACCACGAATAAAGACGTATTTATTTGCGATGTTTCATACACAATGTTATTTCAGGATTTAACAATCTAAAAACTCAAAATAAGGCCACTTGTGATCATAAATGTTATATGCGTTGTCACAGAGATATGTCTGGTATGATATACAACGTTATTGAACCAGAAATTCAACATTTCCAAAAAAACATGGCGTGCACCCTTCTCTGATAATAATGATGTTATTGGCTGTATGTCCCACTAACTACTTGTACGGTTTTCGGAGACGCCGTGGTGCCGGAATGTAGTCCCGCAGGAATTATTATACGTGCCAGTAAATCTACCGATAAGAAGTTGACGTATTTGAGCACCTTTAAATACCACCGGACTGAGCCAGGTTCGAACCTGCAAGTTGGGGTCAGAAGACCAGCACCTCAACCGTCTGAGCCACTCAGCCCGGCAAGTTCAAAAGTACAGGGGATAGTACCTTGTTTGTTTATTAGATTATCCTGGATTACTCGAAAGTTCGTGTCTGAGAGCATGTTGAAAGAGGTCTTCAGTTGACACTTGACCACATCAAACACACCATAATATAGGCTTCTAAATTTCCCCTCCTGTTGCTACTTCTTCCAGGACATCCATGACGTGAAAACACGGCTGTCCAATACCGTTGGATGCCCGCACTTCTTGTCATAGCTTGTTACCGGGACAACTTTCATGGACTTGCCACGCCCGGTAATTGGTGAGAGGTTGCGTTGGCTTGGAGGAATCGTGCAAACTTCCACTGTTTTCAATAACTTTGCTTTTCCGAGTACTGTGCAATATATCAAATACAACGTCTACTATGATGACCTTCCAGCTTTCACAACTTATTATAATATACGTTTACTGAATAAATGTAATAATAAATATAATGCGTAGGTGTGATATATGTACTATTACAATTCAGACTCATTGTTCAGCAGTCTCGAGGAGGAAAGAAGATCCGGGGAGAGATATGAGGGGAGAGACACGGATGTCACTTTAACCCGTACTAATCCTTGTGCCTTAATTTGAAGACAGTGTCTTAATCCTATTTTAATAGTGCTGAACCGCACAAAAGGAAGATGTGTATGTTTTTGGTCTAATGCCCAGGCACTTGCTGCAGTGATTATGGTCAGTTTGCGATCTTTATTTATTAGTGGCCACCTTCCTTGTTCAAGGAGTTAGTTGCTTTTTTCCACACAATTAGGTGCAAAGATCATTATGCGAGTGTATAGTGTGTCTCTCATTGAACTACACAAGGATGACTGGAATGACTTCTGGGTAGAGAAGATGTGAACCCTTTTATTGATTAGTCATGTCTGGTGCTGCATGCCAAAGACATGCGAGGTGCTTATGAGGAGATCACACTAACCCACCTATACTCAAATATCCAAACACTGTTCTTCTTTTCAAACGAAAATATTTGCATAAGTCAACCGAGAAACTTTCACAAAAATATCTTATCATATTTTATTCGCTTACAGTAGATGCTTTATTATAACTTACACAGTTACGAATAAGCGCCATATACAAGGGAATATTCTTTTATAAGGGATGATGAAAGATACAAAATACAGTAGATCAAGGGATGTATTATAATTACACTTTTTGCTCTTATTATAACATATTTACACAAAAGACTAGTTTCACAAAAGGAGATTAAAAATGACCAAATGTCTAAATTCAGTGAGGACCTATTTATATATTCTAATTTAAAGGGGTTCGCTTACTGTCGATGTGTGCTATTTTATCCTTCGAATTGAAAAAAATAATATACATAATTATATTAATACGGTAAATACAGACCAATCAATTAAGCACGTACTACTACTAATACTAATAATAATAATAATAATGTAGCGTGTTGACGGGGTAAATAGATAAGACAGAACCTGATAGCGTCCTATTTCTAATATATATAAGCTAAGCACTAAAACTACATGTTTACTCACACACGATTGCCGAGATCGCAACTTACACAAGTACACAGGACAAACACTTACACGGTTCGCGCTGACTCTCTGTTAGTTTCTCATGCTTTATCTACAATGATACACACACACAGAGAGAGTCTTCGATCACTTACACTACACTCACCCAGCCGCTCAGTCACACTCGTTAGCACTGTCACGGCCCGCAGTCTACACAGCAGTCTCGCAGCTCAGGATAATATCCCCTGTCACTCAGTCCATCGAACTCCACTCACGGCCCCATGTCGGCACCCAGTGTTGTCCTCCACACTACACAGGACAGACCACGTCCTCCTTCAGGAGCTGGTCCAAAACACTGATACGCACGACGACAAGCACACAGAAACGAGTCCTCGGCTCCAACAGACTGACACCTTACCCCAGGCTGTCACTAACACACTGACAGCACTCTTCGCTAACTCACTGAGTCCACACATTGGACTAACTACATCATCTGAACTACACCAACTCACTCACCCGTAGGTCGCGCCTGACCTGACTGAGTACCTGGGCCCACGCCATCTGGATGCTTCCAGAAGGGACATGTCTTCCAGAGTGTTCCCGAAGGCTAATACTCTCTGCGCGCTGTCTAGATTCTTCCATTACGCCAAAGCCCTCCAATGAGCGAGCAGGACAATCGAGATAGAAGCGGCGGGGGCGCTGACCAATCCGCAAGCGGCTCTCCTCCGCCTCGTGATGGGAGTAGGGAGAAGTGGGCCTTCCTTGGTGATAAGAGTGCAGTTTGAGTTGGCCAGCGTGTGCTACTTCCCGTGGTTGTACATTGGCATGGCGGACGCATCGGCTCACCATGTCACAATAATAATACTAATACCCAATGCTTAACGTAGCATATTATTCTATCAGTATAGTAGACAAAAGTAACTAAAGCAATTTTCTATCGGACGGACGAATCACCATTAACATCGTCATGTTATCACTGCGGGGAGATTTGTAATTGAACTCAGGCTTTTTCGAACGCAATCAAGTGGTTTAAAACTGTATACCAGCATCTCTCCTACCGTGCCGGCCAACATTCTGATGGTGATTTCTTACTACCAACGGAACTTGAGCCGGCTAACCACGCCGTCAGACCATAAGGACTTCACGGCCCAATGATCATGGCGACGAGGTGGGCAAAATGTAAAATATTTGGGAATATTTTTGGCTAGAAATGTATTGCTTATCAGCAATGACAGAGCAGTGTTATTTGTGCCTTTACAATAATTAAGATGTATATCGGTTCCCTCAAGGTTTAGCGTCCTATATGAGCACGGCTTTTACCATCCGAATTAATATATATAGTTTTTTAAGTAGTATATGCTTTCATAAGATGTGAGTTGTTTATGCGGATTGTATTCGGGAGATACTTCTGTTGAATCACACAGTTGTTGGAAAACCAACAACAATAATGTGCTTTTATTCGTTATGCCGGACTAAGGAGCACGTTTGTACTTATAGGCACTTTTTGGTTTTCTCTTCTTCTCTTCCTAATATCTTCCCATCCTCTTGGTGTGTTCCTTTTTTATGTTGTTCAGTGCATCCCGTATTTAGTCGGATGGGCTTTATAGAAAAATGAAATGGCGTATGGTTTTTACTGCCGGGAGTGTCCGAGGACATGTTTGGCTCACCAGGTGCAGGTCTCTTGATCTGACTCCCTTAAGCGACCTGCGAGTTATGATGAGGATGAAATGATGATGACGACACATACACCCAATCCCGTGTCAGAGAAATTAACCAATGATGATTAAAATTCCCGACCCTGCCGGAAATAGAACCCGGGACCCCCGTGACCAAAGGCCAGCACGCTAACAATTTATCCATGGAGTCGGACGGCTTTACAGAAAATTTGTGTTTTTTTGAATTAAGGTTCTGTATTTTTTCCTGTCCTGAATGGTTTCTTTATTGATGCCAATTTCATTCAAGTCTTCGCAGATTTCTTTTATCCTCTTATTGTGATTTTTCATTGATAAGGCTAAGTATGAAATTTTCTTGGTGAGCCTGTTACTATCCATTCTATGTAAGTGACTATAAAATTGTAATTGCCGTTTCCTGATGGTATCTGTGAGTACTCTCTAACTTGATTCATTTCATGTCATTTCTTTTTATCCAAATTCTATTTTCGCAATTTGTATCCTAAGATCTTTCTGAGAATTTTCCTTTCTTAATTTTTGATCGTCTTTATTCAAGATTTGCCATCAATTATAATAGTTTCACATGCATAAAGTGCTTCTGTTTCAACTACTGTGTTATAATGACGTAATTTTGCTTATTTGATATCCTGTAGTTCTTTTATTATATGTGTTCAAAGTAATTTTGTGTGCTCTTTGAAGTTTTGCACTTCATTCTTTGTTAGCTTGCTGATTTAAATCTGCTGGTTCAATAATTTCACCTAGATAGTTGAATTTGTCTACTTGAGCGATATTTCCGTATTTGTTGATAAAGGTTGACGGTTGAAACATGATCTAGTCCTTTTCATATAAATTATTCTTATTATTATTATTATTACTATTATTATTATTACATACAATAATAATTGTACGGTCTCAGTCACCATTTGCATTTGACGCCGTTTAGGCTGCCTGCGTGTCAGTTTCGACTTTCCGTTTTACTTTAGCAGATGGCGATGAAATGGATTTCTGTTGGACGGTGATTATTTCTGTCCATTTCCCAATTACTTGCAGTCGGCATTTTGTATGGATATAGCCGAGTTTTCTGGTAGGATTCTTTTCCTGACGACAACCCTATGTGTAATTATTATTGTGTGTTTTATGGCGGTTCGTACTGTGACCTGTTGTATGTAAATGAATATATGTATTCATACAAACACCCAGTTCCCAAACTGGAGAAATTAACCTGATGCTGTTAAAATCCCGGGCCCGTCCGGGAATCGAATCAAGTGTCCAATGCTCTGAAAGTTACTATGATAAACATTCAGCCGCAGCCCAACTTGGATGATCTATGACTGAATGTAATTAATTTTGTCGGTTTAACACCAAATGTATCACCAGAGTTCTTTAACCTGCCGAAATTGTTCGTACGACATGGAGTGACGAATGAACTTTATTCCGACCTTCGAACCTGTGCTCTTGGGATCCAGAGACCGACACATTGCCACTGATCTACAGAGGAAGTCAGCCATCACGGTTATCAAAAGAGAAGAAATAGCGTGCTCAAACAACCACATTCTCTGCGCCTTGTGTGGCCAATCCTCTGCTGCAAAAATTCGAAATTGAGTTGTGTAATCTCACCCTCCCTTCCCTTCGTATCACCTCAGGTGGCAGACATCATCAACAGAAAAGAAGAAGTTATTACCATCATCTCTATTTATTTCCTTCAGAGTGGTTTCTATGCTACCTCTTTACGACAGCAATTCCCACACCCGTACTTGAGGCCCTCCGCATAGATCCACTTTGTGAAGATAGATATGGTATACAATATTTTAGTTTAGAGTGAGTGGAGTCGTGGAGTACGTATTACGTTTGGAAGCACGAGCGTAATGCCTACGATAAAAGTAAAGAGGTTTGACCAATTTCAGTGTACAGTAAGATGAAAACTCTTCTTACGATATGATGAACTACAGGGTGAATCGAAAGAGCCGTTTAGCCTGCACCACTGTTCATGTACGGTCATCGCCGTATTTTATAGTCACTCTAGCAGGAAAGAAAAAAATTTCACTATTTATAATTGGAATAAGAGCTACACTGAGTTCCAGAATTCGAATCCCGACTTTGGAGTTGGCTATCATATGTGTGGCTTTTCCCGAGGACTTTCTTCATTCATTCCAAAAAAAAATCTCACCTAATATACTATTTTAAAACTTTAGATCCATGTGTCATTAATTATCTAAAACGTCTAATATTACACATATTATCCCAGTCCCCTCAAAAACGTTTATACGAGGCAGGACGAAATGAAACCCGCCGGAGCCCCATATTAATCCCTCTGCGCGCGCATCTACGAGCTGACGTTCGGTGGTAGGGATGCGGGTGGGGGAAGAGGCAACTTTATATGATCATCCCCAGCAGGAGTTGGCAGTTTACGTGCACCATTTGACTGTGTAGGCAGTGAGCAAATAAGGTGGCAATTTCGATCCTATCAAAACTTGCTACGAGCAATCAGGAGAAAAAGTCTCAGTATGTTGTGGTAAGGTGTCATTATTCTTCACGACAACGTGCGTCCTCGTGTTGTGAGGATTGTGCAAGAAAAGTTAGTGAAGAAAAATTGGACATTCTTGATCACACACCTGTCACTTAGTAACTTCCATTTGTTGGGACTTCTCAAGATTTATTTAGCGTATGATTAATATACACTTTTAATAACAACAATACATAAAAATATACACATATTTACAATTAAGAAAAATAAACTCATCATCGTTACATATGCTTCACAACTGAATGTCGAGTCCCTCAATCCACAGCACACACTCTGGAGCTGCCAGCAGGAAATCATCTTCACTATTGTGACAGGCCCGAACCTTGCAGTCGCTGACAATGTGGCGTGGAGCTCGGCAGTCATAGTCTGATGCACTTCCGTGGTGCATCATGGCCCGTTCTGATTCTGTTCAGGGCAGTCCAGGTTTTGCGCGGTAGCTGGAATTCACATGCAAGTTTGGCACCTGAGAAGATGTGATGCAGATGCACTTTTGTTGCTGCTCCCCATCGACCTTTCCATTCTTGAAGAGGTTTAAAACCCTTGGAAACTACATAAGCAGCATCACGCAGAACTGGATGGTGTGCTTGTAGCCTCTTAGTATTTAAAAATGGCAGGCCCTATGTATTGGTAGGTGAGGATTCCTGGAGACTTTACGGAATTCTCTGATAAGGGCAATAGATCTGTGGCATTATACTCGTCAGCAGTGGAAGCCAGTGAACTGGAGTAGATTTGATTATGCCAGATATTTCGCGCACGGTAGTGTTCAGTTGGTTGTCAATATGTCTTGTGTGATGACTGTTCATCCACACAGGTGCACAATACTCAGCATTTGAGTACATCAAACCCAAGGCCGAAGATTGCAGGGTGGTTCCATATAATTTATGGAGAATGTTGTTACGAGTCTTCAGTTTAAGTTTCTTCCGTTTCTGAGCAAAGTTCAGGACAGCTTGAAGGACAGTGTTCGGTCCAAGATGACACCAAGATATTTTGGGTTCCAATTATGACGAAGCAATCTGCCTCTGATACTGCCGTTTTCTTTCATGTTCACCAAATGATTATTCATAGGTACAGTTGTTCACGTCCGTAGTATTCCTTAAGCTGCACGTGCCTTCTTGGTGATGCTAACTGAACAACAGCAATACAGGCAGCCAGAATATCCATGGGATCTCCTGGTAATCGCACACAATGACAGGTCCTTCTCAAGAGATTTTTCTTGGCGAGCTTTTACATAATGATGAACTCAAAGCCGCCATGCTGAAATGGTTCAAGCAGCAACTACAGTACAATATAACGTTTGGTGAAGCAGTGGTATGCGTGTCTGAATATACACTCAACCGCACAAAAATTGGCCAGCAAAGAAATATTTATTTGTGTATACTCTCCAAACGCGAGGATATTCGTAAACTTTGGATAGTCAGTGGCCGAATTGGAATCATACCACCTGTACAATATGCTCATCCTATTTCAAACAAGAGTATTTTGAAAGAAAGTAAACTTCTTCAACGGCCATTTTTTGTGCTGTTGAGTGCACATGGTGACTTTATCTCCCAAGATGGCACTACATGTGTATTACTTAAACATTGCTGTTTGTAATTGTGTTTACTCTGTAAATTCATTTGTGTCGGTTTTTATCAATAAATGAGGTCCAAAAGGTTTCAGGTGATCACGCCTCAAACTGAGGAGTTTTTCAACCCGATGAAGTAATGGTGCGCTTCAATTATCTAGAAGGGAATAATAATAACAATAAGAATATGTGTTTAACGTCCCTGAACTATTATCCTTCTTGGTAAACACAGGTAGTTGAGGAAAAAGAGATAAATAAGGAGAGGAAAGGATAAAAAGTTATGAAATTAAGAAAAGGATATACTTTCATATTTTCTATTTTAAAATGAAAACGATGCACTAAAGTTGGTTACACATCAGAACAATGTCGAAAATCACAGTTTATTCTTCCTCCCCCGAACTAATTTCATATTCTTTCTTCATCCCTCGAGGCAAATGTGTTTTATCACGTTCCTGCTCAAACTGCGGATCTGACCGTGGTTGAAATTCAGATATTTAGAGACTTGGGCATCAGTGAACGGCAGACGAGCCACTTTTTGCTTAGAGCTTGTTCTCCTCCCAACGAAGTCCAGATGTAACATCACTCTTGTTACGCTCGGTGGCCTATGCTCTCAGGCGCTGACCAGTTTTAGCAGCACATTGCATTTAATTTACTAGCGTTGTTCCTTCTTGTGGGAAGAGGGTCTATGAGGCCATCTTTGTCCCTGTGTGTGTTTTTTTTCTTTTCAGAGCATCTGATTCAATGAACGATGTTTGAAACACTCACTTGGAACTGAATAAGTGAAACTTATTTCATTGCAGACAACGAATAAGGACAGATCCACATCAGTAGGCCAACATCAGATATTCCAAAACAATATAATAAGTAAACAAACAATTTACATGGTGCTACAGCTCTGACGGACCTTGCCTAACCAAGCGACCGCTGCTCAGCCCGAGGCACATGGTCAGTGCAACGAATCTTCTAGGTCGTTATTCTTGGCTCTCTGGACAGAGGCCGCTAACCCTCAACTGCATGGACAGCATTATTTAATTAATTCATTTATTTATTTATTTATTTATTTATTTATTTATTTATTTATTTATTTATTTATTTATTTATTTATTTATTTATTTATTTATTTATTTATTTATTTATTTATTTATTTATTTATTTATTTATTTATTTATTTGGGAAACCAAAACAGGGAGATGCCGAATCACAGAGTTCCCAGTGAAAAATACATTTACAGTAGAGTAGCACAATGCAAACTTTAAAAACTGAAAGAGCATCGAAGAAAAATGAACTAATGACAGAAGCAGCGGAAGAAAATTAAAAACTAAAAAGATAACTGCAGGAAGTGGTGGGGTGATGGTGATTATTGTTTTAAGAGGAAGCACAACTAAGCAACCATCCTCTATGTAACACTAATAAGAGAGAAAAAATGGAAGGATCCGACACTTCAAAAATGAAGATATCGGCCAAGGAAACATAATGCCCACGAAGGGTGTGAAAAGGAAAGACTCCCTAGACCTCGATACAGAATACCATTGGGGTCGGTAAAGAACAAGAGTTGGCCAAGGGAGTTCAAATAGGATAGATGAAAGTGAGGAGCCTGGCACAAGAAAGAGGAAGCAGTGCCAATACTCAGCTTAGGGCCCCGTAGTCGCTACCTCAACTCCAAAGTTCAGAGACCTTGGGGCCCCTATTAGTCGCCTCTTACGAAAGGCAGCGGATATCGTGCGTATTATTCTACCGCCCCCACCAACAGGGGGATAACTGTATGGGAACAATAATAATGTTATTATTTTCACGTCCCACTAACTAATTTTGATGGTTTTCGCAGACGCCGAGGTGCCAGAGTTTTGCCCCGCAGGAGTTCTTTGCGTGCTAGTAAATGAAAGGACGAAGAAAATCAAATATTTAAAATAGAACGAAGAGAAGAAATAGCTGGGCACAGTAAGATATATACAGGTACGACACGTAGGCAACGGTATAGTACAGTTAAAAAAAAACATTACGTACAATAGAGGGGCAGCAATGAGAAGAAAAGAAGGAATATGAAGGAAGCTAGATTAAGTTAAGGAATATTCTTTTAAAGGAAGCATACGAAGGAAAAAACATCCAAGTTCCTGTCAGAAGATAAAGAGTTAAGTAGTGCTGTAATGCGGATACATGAAGTTATTTGAACAAGAGAGGCGGGAATGCGGAATATGAAGTGGTGGATTTATCCTGGTTTTGCGAGTTGGGACATGTAGGGAAAAGGAGGACGAAATAAACTATGAAGAGCGTTATATAGGAACCTAAGGTCGGCTACTTTCCTGCGAGTAGATAACGGGCGAAGGTTTAACTTTACCAGTATTCAATTGCTGCTCAAGTTTCGACAATCAGATACTCTGGCTCTAACAATAACACAGAATGACTGCAAGCAGTCCAGTTGATTAAGATTAGTGGGTGAAGAGGTAGACCAAATGGGAGACGCGAATTCAATAATCGGTAGGATGCAAGATACAAAGTAGGCTCTGAGAGCGTGGAAATCGGTCATGTCAGAAAATCTATAAAGCAAACAGAGCAGTAGCATTGTTCGTGATGTATATGGGGGACAAATAATGCTTCAACATCAGAATAATTCAATGAATTTATTTTAGCGAAATAAAACTAATAGATACTTTATTGTATTCTTTCATGAAGGATTCCTATTCTCGAAAAGATTAACTTGTAAATTCGTGAATACTGTCTGTTCTGCATGCATTGATCATCATGGAACGAGGAAAAGCAAATATCTCCACAATCCTCCATTTGTAACTAGCTCTATAGCTTTGCATAGTTCCATACATTTTACCTTTAAATAATTAGAAACTGAGTCCAACCATGTTGGTTTCCCTCTACTTCCATTATCTTCCATAACCGAATGCATTGTTCTCCTAGGTAACCTCACACGTACCCCCACCGAAGCCGGTTTATGCGTACTGCTTCATCAGTCGAGTTCATTCCTAACTTAGCCTTCATCGCCTCATTCCCAGTACCCTCCAGTCATTCTTCCTTCCTGTTTGTACCAACTACTATATATCTATAACTTCTAACTTACGAATAAGATATTGAGTCCACCTGTTCTTCACGCTCGTAAAGCAAAGTTGGTCTGGAAACAGACCGCTGTAAATATACTTTCGCTCGGGAGATGACTTCTTTCTTACAGAAGACTGTTCATCGCAAGTGCGAGCTCAGTGTATTAGCTTTTGCTGCACCTTCATTCAGTCTCACTTACTAAACTATCATTAAGACCAAGTCATCGGCATAGTCCAAACTGCTTACTCTCCGAGGCATCGGTTTCCATGCTCACCAATTTTCGGATTGAATTACGACTCAAAATAATAATAATAATATCAGGTCTCGGTTGCTGAAAATTAGTCATCAAATCGACGCCACTCGAATGACTAAAATTAATTTAATTATCAAGCTAAGCTTTACGTCGCACCGACACAGATAAGTTTTATGGCGACGATGGGACAAGAATGTGGTAGGAATGAAGAGGAAGTCGCAGTGGCCTTAATTACAGTTCATCACCGCCATCTTTCTGGTGTGAAAACGGGAAGTTACGGAAAACCATCTTCGGGGCTGCTGACAGTAGGGTTCGCAGCCACTATCTCCCGAATACTGGATACTGGCCGTACTTAAGCGACTGCAGCTATCGAGCTTGGTATTGACTAAAATGAAAATTTGAACATTGCAATACTGCTGCTATAAGTTATAACCCCACAGCAGTAGTTAACAGCAAACTCAAGTTCATATAGGGAAACCGAAAACTCTTTAGATTCTTATTGACCGAGCTCGATAGCTGCAGTCGTTTAAGTGTGGCCAGTATCCAGTATTCGGGAGATAGGGGGGTTCGAACCCCACTGTCGGCAGCCCTGAAGATGGTTTTCCGTGGTTTCCCATTTTCACACCAGGCACATGCTGGGGCTGTACCTTAAATAAGGCCACGGACGCTTCCTTCCCACTTCTAGCCCTTTCCTGTCCATCGTCGCCGTAAGATCTGTGCCGGTGCGACGTAAAGCGACTTGCAAAAAAAAAAAATTCTTATTGGATAGTGACTTAACGTCACAATAACTCAGACATGTGTTTCGGCGACAACAGGAAAGGACAGGGGCAGGTTTGGGAAAGAAACTTTTTTCAACAATGTGCTTTACGTCGCACCGACAAAGATAGGTCTTATGGCGACTATGGGATAGGAAAGGCCTAGGAGTGGGAAGGAAGCAGCCATGCCCTTAATTAAAGTACAACCCCCCAGCATTTGCTTGGTGTGAAAATGGGAAACCACGGAATCTACGGAAAACCATCCTTAGGGCTGCCGACAGTGGAATACTGGACACTGGATACTGGCCGCACTTAAGTGACTGCAGATCCCGAGCTCAGTAATGACTAAAATGTAAATTTGAACATTGCAATATTAGTGCTATATAACCCTACTACAGCAGTTAATACCAAATTCATATTCATACAGGAAAACCGAAAACTCTTTAGATTCTTATTTGATAGTGACTTAACGTCACAATAACCCAGACAGGTGTTTCGATGATGAAAGGGAAGGAAACGGGACGGTCTGGGAAAGAAGCTTTCATTTTTGTTACAATGTGCTTTACACCGCACCGACACAGATATGTGTTATGACAACGATGAGATAGGAAAGGCATAGGTGTGGGAAGGAAGCTACGGAAAACCATCTTCAGGGCAGCCGACAATGGGATTCGAACCCACTATCTCCCGAAGCTCACAGCTTCGCATCCCTAACCGCACGGCTACTTGCTCGGCGGGAAAGAAGCGGCCGTGGCATTAAATGGGATACAGTCCCAGCATTTGCCTGGAGCGAAAATGGGAAATAAGGCTGCTGATGGTGGGATTGGAACCTACTATCTCCTTCATGTAATCTTACAGCTACTAGGACCATACTACGCAGCCGACTAGCTCAGATTTAGATTTCAAGAGGGAGAGAGGATTGTTATGTGAATACCTGAAATCAACCCGTTTCAAGTTTGCCAATATGTACAACAAGATGGGGTCTGATGGTTTGTCTTCAAAGTCCCACTGACATGTTGGCCACAAGCTAATAATAATTAAAAGCTTTCATTCACCCCCCATTTCGGAGGGGCCTAACTACAACGTCGACATCTTGGGTCCAGTTTTATGGTCAGATGCCCCTTCCCGTCACCATTTTGGAGGGCTCGGCCTGTCCAAGTCTTCACGTCCCAATCTGACGGACAAATAACGTGGCGTCACAGCATGAGTGATTTGAATTGCGGGCTGCGCAGGCCTCTAGAGCTGTGACGCTACAGTATGGCAAATGTCAATGCTTTACGTCCCCATCCGACGGACTACCTTGCTGTGCATCTGTGCCAACGAGAGGTCAGCTCAATGCTTTACGTCTCCATCCGACGGAGAAATAACTATAAACACTCCTCCTGCTCCTCCTTCTCCTAAATGCATCTCTACTTAGTAGAGCATCTGTGTTATCGTGAGGTCTCCTCAAGGTTTTACGTCACCATCCGACAGATATATGGCCTTCTTCACCTCCTCCCCATCGTCTCGCCCAGTTTTATGGATGGATGTCCTTCCCTCTTCCTTCTTCTTCTTCTTCTTCTTCTTCCTCTCGTCCTGATATGGCCCACTTTTACAGTCAGTTGCCCGTCTTTCCTCCTCATCTGGCGCATTATTTATGCTAAGCTGTTGTCTGTCTATCCTCTCCCTTGGCCATCTCTTGTAGAACACATCATTTCCAAAGGTGGTGGAGGGGTCTAGCAAAGTAAAGCTCCTCCAGTTTTGTGTAAAATATGATTTGACATGAGTTCAATTTTTTTATCGTTACAGTAACATTTTAAAAGTATATGTTTGTAAGCCAATCAGGTCTTTAGAAGGTAGAAAACTGCCATTAACACCACTGCGAGGGTTGTAGCCCCATCTGACCAAAGTGTAGCAAGTTTCTCTATGCCCCTCTCTGAGAGGTTTCCAACATCGACCAATCAAGGCACACATTACGAATACACACACTACTACAGACACCGCAATGACACAGGTTATCAAAAAATTCTACATGCATGCAAGTAAGTACACGAGGCTGATGGCGTTACAACATCGACCGATCAAACAAAGCTCACATTTACAAATACACACACTACTACAGACACCGCAATGTCACAGGTTATAAAAAGTCAACATACATACAAGTACACGAGGTTGATGACCTCGATATAACAAACCTATACATAAAGCAACAACAACGACTTTATAAAACTGCAGTATGTGGGTTGGAATAAGCTGTCCTGGAAGTGATTTTCGGCACTTCTACTCCGGGAAAATGCTGGGATGCTACCTAACTTAAGGCGACAATCATCTCTTTCACAAATCTAGCCTCTATTACAAATACACACACTACTACGGATACCGCAATGACACAAGTTATCACAGGGGGCGTAGAGAAACTTGCTACACAATCGGTCAGACGGGGTTACAACCCTAGCAGTGGTGTTAATGGCAGTTCTGGAAGTGGTCTGACCGAAGTGTAGCAAGTTTCTCTACGCCGCTCTCTGAGAGGTTTCCAACATCGACTAATCAAGGCACACATTACAAATACACACACTACTACAGACACCGCAATGACACGGGTTATCAAAAAATTCTACATACATGCAAGTAAGTAAGCATTTTTTAAAAATGTTACTGCTACGATATAAAAAATTTGAGCTCATGTCAAATCATATTTTACACAAAACTGGGGGAGCTTTACTCTGCTGGACCCCTCCACCACCTCGGAAATGATGTGCCCTACAAGAGTTGGCCAATGGGGAGGATAGACAGACAACATCTTAGCATTAATAATGCACCAGATGAGGAAGAGAGAAGGGTAACTGACGGCAAAACTGGGCCAGACCAGGAGGAGGAGTATGGAAGGGCATCCATCCGTAAAACTGCGCCAGATGATGAGGAGGAAGGACATGCCATCAATAAGACTGGGCCAGACAATGAGATGGCAAGGGCATCTCTCCTTAAAACTGGGTCAGACGATGATGATGATGATGATGAGGAGGAGGAGGAGGAGGACGAGGAGGAGGAAGAGGATAGAAGGACATCTAATCGTAAAACTGGTTCAGACGATGAGGAGGAAGTCATCTATCTGTCAGATGGAGACGTAAAGCCTTGATCGGACCTCGCGATAACACAGATGCTCAACTAAGCAGAGATGCGTTTAGGAGAATTAAGAGGAGGAGGAGTGTTTATAGTTATTTCTCCGTCGGATGGAGACATAAAGCCTTGAGCTGACCTCTCCTTGGCGCAGGTGCACAACAAAGAAGTCCGTCAGGGCATCTGTCAAGATGTCGTCGGGAAGGCCATCTGGCCGTAAAAGTACGCCCTGTGAGGTTAGGTCCCTTCAAGATGGCGACTGTGAGGTTAGGCTTACTCTCTCACCAAAACTACGCCCTGTGAGGTTAGGCCCCTCCAAGATGGCGACTGTAAGGTTAGGCTTACTCTCCTACTAAAACAACGCCCTCTGAGGTTAGGCCCCTCCAAGATGGCGACTGTGATGTTAGGCTTGCTCTCGTACGCAACATCCGCGAATCCCCATTGCACTACTACTATACTAGGGGTCAATGACCTCGGGTCAGAACCCCCCTACCCCCACTACCATGGGTCATTGCCCTCGGGTGCTGACTCAGCACAAAAATGCTGACGAAATAGATTCAGAACCGGCCTTGCCATACTACTGTGGTATTTACGTTAAATTGTGCATAAAACTTACAAAATAATGCCTTTAGAGTGTAGTCCCTGTGCAGTCAGTTAATTCAACTTCAAAGTTCTGAACATGAACTGTTGCGTGTTAATCGTAAGAACAGAAACAACTTACACGCTAGCTCGGAGAGCGAAGAGAGAATGACCGCCCCTTCATCTCCCACATGTCAGAAGGACCAGGCTGCCGAGTGATGATCAGTGAATCAAGGGTACTAAGTAAAACTCGAAAAATCATCCCCTGTTAACTCTAATCAGGAAAGGCTTTTTAGTCCAGCCGTTCGAAAAATGGAAATATCTACAAAAGAAAGTAAAACTGAAGATCCTGGAAAAGTAAATGGGAGTAATGACATAGGAAGGAACCCCGTGATCAACAAGCCACTCGGAGAGTCAGTACTTTCAATCATCTCGATAAGCAAGATGTACTCTGAATGTATTCCATACACTCAATTGCACTGAGGCATCAACTACTCAACCAAATGATGTACACAAGGAGAGAAACCTACAATTCCAAATTACGCTGAGAAATATCATCTGGACTGCACAGAGGTATGATAAGAGCAAGAGGCACCATTATTCACGTATTGCAAGAAATTTAATTTGAATAACCAATTCATTAAGTACATTGGATTAGCGGCCCTGAAAGGCTCGTTAACAATAGTGAGGAATCATTTACCCCTCGTAGTTTCTCTTAGCTATATCCTTGTCCTATAAGAGGAGACTCATGGGTTTCATAACATTGATTGATACGACTTTTACTGAGTAATAGGTTATAACATGTTATACTAATCCTTTATAGACAATATATTTTACACTACCTTTGTAGTTGCCAATCAAAAATTTTCGTGTAAGATTTGTCTTTCTGGTGAACTATGTGCCACTATATTAGCGACCCATAAATGTAGGTATTTCTACGATACTGCAGTACTTCTAATACGTTCTCAGCATTTGCTGGACGTGTATTGGAGTCTGTAGGGCACAGTATTCTGTGTTAGAACATAAGACTCTCCTCTTCCATTTTCGAATCACCTGAAATTGGGGAGGGAGTAATCGTTTATTGTAATCCAAAATGTGTTTTGATACATGCATATTACAACATTAAACATTACAATTAAACTTATTAACTATTTCAATCTAATGTCTAAGTTGTAATTCGTTTCTCTTTAAAGTTAATTTATTTTGCCCTAGACGTTAACAGAGTTATATAATCTAGTTCTTACATGTATCATACCCTCTCTAAGTTGTATTAGTGCTTGGCACACAGTCCCCGATCCAGAGGAATTAATATAACACGACTAAAATCATCCGCCTGACATGGAATCGAACCCAGCACCCTCTGAATCGAAGGACCCTTCGCTCACCGTTAAGCTAAGGAAATGAACCTATCATTAGAATTAAATGAATAGCCTAATCTTAAAAGTTTAGCCATGAGGCCAAATCTCCATTCCTTCTCCAACATCTACAACTGAATTTCCATCCGTATCCTTCTATCATCGCACCCCCACAATGTCTGAGAAGAGAGTTACCGTGACCAATAGGTGGCCTGCCCAACATTTGAGGTGAGGAAAGCAATCACTGAAATAGTAATGCTGTGTTATTACGTGAAGAAGGGTTTTACCTAAGAAAGATGACCGTTTCTTATTATTATTATTATTATTATTATTATTATTATTATTATTATTATTATTATTATTATTATTATTATTATTATTATTATTGTTGTTGTTGTTACCGTGGTTTGGTGGATTAGCAGAGGTGAAAGAATGTGCTGGGATGAACAGGTCTCAATCTACGAAATTAAAGTTAATTTAAAATTTAACAAGGTTATATTTTCTTTTTAAGATCAAGGAATAACAAATATAACAGGTACTTAGTAGCCTAGCAACAAATCGAGAATGTACAATTACAGTGATTACAGGATTTGGGCTCCGAGAGCCAGACACACACTTCTTGAGCTATAGGCCCAACTTGACACATATACGAGATTCAACAAAGGGGCAGAAGACCCCAATCATGCCCAGGAGCTCTTGCTCCCAATTACACAGTAAAGCCTCCTCGAGGCACGCAGAAACAAATTTTAAGAAAGAGCAACCCGCTCTTAAAGTTCCAGCCTATCAAAGGCCACACCAAACTCTACTATCAAGCTGTCCTCCAAGGACATACACACAGGGGTAAAAAAAAAATCCAACCTACTGAGGCCTATTCAGTGAAGAAACAGAAATATTACATGGCCTCCACAATACCAACTTGAGAGGAGGCAAAGCTGCACTCCAAATACACCTTATTAAAACCTACTTGGCACTAGGCCACTAATGCAAGGGCTAATCCCATACTAAAGAGGTGACTTATATAAGAAAACGATTTACATTACATTAGAAGGGAAGAAACGGTTGTGAAAATAAGTTCACCTCAAAGCAATATGAGTGGGAGCTCGAGAGGGTTAAGCACTCTCTATCCCAATTTGTAGTTTAAAAAGATAGAATTGATACCAAGTGTCTTTACATTTTAGAGGAAAGTTACATGGTAAAAGGCTTCGGACCTGCCCCGAGAGTTAAACTGCTGAGCTAGCAAGAAAAGAATTTATTAAAAGGCCATTACCTGGTGGTTGAACTGCTGCCCGAAGAAAGAGGCGCTTCCCGCCCCCTGCTACATAATTTACACAAAGATAGATCTTACTGAAGTGGCGCGGAGACCCGAAACTCAGCAGTTTATATACCCTCGTGGAAAGTTCGAGGCGTTTCGTGAATGATAACACCCGCCCACAAGCATTTTATTGGATAATGGCAAAAACTACTAGATTAGACGAAAAAGAAACACCTTATTGGTGGAAAATTAATACAGAAATTCCTTATTGGTCAAATTCAAAACTGGCGGAAAGAAAGGGTTAATATTGCCAACTTAAACAATGACTAAAAGAAATTTAACAAAGAACAAACTTATGAACCCAAAATTTCTCCAAAAACACAGTTCGTTCACTTCGCACTAGGGTGCATAATTGTAGTCCTTCAGTAGTGCCATCTAGAAGAGAATGTCCACACTTCTTACTACAGGCAAAACAAAAATACATCGAAAACGACACAGTTCAGAAAACTTCAAAATTTACAAGTAGGGACATCTTCTGAGAAACTTGAGAATTAACACTGTAGTTAAAATTCAGGCTTCCTCCAGTAGAGGAGTTTCAACTGGCGCAATGTTTGAATTAGCGGAGCGGAGGTGTACCTCCCGGTACAATTATTATTACCGTGGTTGGTGGATCAGCAGAGGTGAAAGAAGGTGCTGGGGTAAATGGGACTAACTACCAAATCAAAGTTAATTTTAAAACTGTAACAAGGTTATATTTTCTTTCCCTTTTTAGAATTTCAAACTTAGCAATCTTTCGCTAAGTGAACACAATAATATATCAGGTACAATGACCAACTAGAAACAAGACAAGAAAGATCCCAATTTTAGTGATTTTTATACTCTTGGGCTACGCACCCCTAGTTTTACATTTTTGAGCTCTTAGCTCAATTTTACCAAAGCACAAATTTTAAAGCAAGGGCAGAAATCCCCTAATTCCTGGAGCACATGCTCCCCAAAATGTCAATGTCAAGCCTCCCAAAGGCACCTTTACAACACTTGTAAAGAGCTGACACGCTCTTTGTTTTTCAAGCCTCTTAAAGGCAATACCAGACTTTACAATTAATTGCCATCAAGGCACAACTTACAAAAATGACACGGGGGGGTATCTTGTACCCAAGCTACTGGGCTTTAGCGGTAAAAGAACAGGTTAAGTAAATGGCCCGAAATACCAAAATGAATGGAGGGGTGTACTTGCACTCCTAAATACTCATTCTAAAACCTAAAAGGCACTAGGCCGATGAAACAGAGGCTATTCTCAAACTATGGAGGTGACTCGTATAAGAATAATTTAGGACATTACAGAAAGGAAGAAAACCAGTTACGAAATGTAGTCACCTCAAACCAATATGAAGGGGAGCTCGAGAGGGTACAGTACTCTCTATCCCCGATTTACAGTTAAAGATTTTATGAAGTTTCACATAAGCCGGCAAAAATTACATATTTAGAAAAGTAGGTTACATGGAAAAGTTTCGGACCTATCCCTCGGGTTAAACTGCGGAGCTAGCAAAAGGTGAAGATATTAAGTGGCCATACCTTGCCAAAGTACTGCTGCCTGATGAAAGAGGCACCTCCCGCCTCCTGCTTCACATACACACACTTAGTTAGATGTTGATCAAGTGGCCAAGAGACGTGAAAATCCGCAGTTTAAAAACCCTCGGGGAAGGTTCGAGACCTTTCCTGAATAATCAAGACACACCCACGGCGTTTTATTGTTTAACATCAAAAGTTACACTCAAAATCGAAGAAGAAATACGTGATAGGCTGAAAATTAATTACAGAAATTAGGGATTGGCTGAATTCAAAACTGGCGGAAAGAAATGATAAATATTGCCAACCCAAAGACGAATGAACAAAATTTAGTAAAGAAAAAACTTATGAGTACAAAAATTTCTTCAAAAAGGTTCTTTCACTTCGCACCAGGGTGCATGATCATAGTTTGTGTAGTGACATCTATGAGAGAATATCCACACTTCTTGATCAATGGGAAACAAAACAAGTTGAAATTCACACAGTACTGGGAACTTCATAATCACAAAATTACGGTAGTGACATCTTCTGAGGAAAAGTTTAAGTAGGTCTAGTTCCAAGTTCAGTGTTTCTCCTGTAGAGGAGTTCTAATTGGCGCAAGATTTAAATGTGCGGCGTAGAGGTGTACCTCCCGGTACAATTATTATTATTATTCACAATATTCTCAAATATTCGAGGTCGGCACTAAATGTAGATTTGATCCAGTTTTACGGCTGGTTGCCCTTCCCGACGAAAAGGCTATGTGGAGGGAAATAGGCGATATTGCATATCTCTGTGGTGGTCGTTTGTGTGGTGCAGTGCGTGCCTAGGAACGGGTATATATTAAGAAGAAACAAACACACAGTCCCCAATCCAGAGGAATTAATGTGACACGATTAAAATCATCCGCCCGACATGGAATCGAACCCAGAACCCTCTGAATCGAAGGACCCTTCGCTGACCGCTAAGCTAAGGAGTCGGACCTAAAAAAAGGAGATGACCGTTGTACAATAACAAAAGGATCTCAACTGGCTATGACCACGGCACCGGACGATATTTGTGGCTTAGTTATTGAGAGAGTTACGTGGTTAATGTTTGCCTCAAGCATATTTAGAATATTTGGAGATGAAGAGCAATTTTGAAAAATGAAACCGAAAGGGCCATCATCACTAATTTAAACATCTTCGTCTGAGGATCTGGTGCAGTAGAGTATCAAGATATTTTTTTTATTTGTTTCACGTCGGAACGACACAGTCAGATCTTACGGCAACGACGGAATAGGAAAGGACTAGGAGTTGGAAGAAATGGGCTGTGACCTTAATTAAGGTACATTTGCCTGGTGTGAAAATGGGAAACCGCGGAAAACCATCTTCAGAGCTGCTGACAGTGGGGTTCGAACCCACTATCTCCCAATTGCAAGCTCACAGCCGCGTGACCCAGCATCAGGTTTAAACCTGCAGAGAGTCAAATTCTTGAACAATGGATAACGTCCATTCTCTGATGACACAGTATTTATTGCGAACTTACCAAGAACGTCCACATAATAGAGTTCTGTTTCTTCTGCCGTCTGGTAAAGACAGAAATCAAAAATCCAAATGGTTCCAAATATTAACTCAGGCCGTAATAATAATAATAATAATAATAATAATAATAATAATAATAATAATAATAATAATAATAATAATAATAATAATATCGCATGGACTCCGGAGAGGCCCAGGGCAGGTCTTTCGAGTTGATACCCAATTGCTTCTGTAAGAATTGGACCCTATGTACTGTTCAAAATGACATAATAAACACCTCGTCCCACAGCCCGAGGAATTAAATCATGAAGGTTAAAATCCCCATCCCAGCCGGGAATTGAACCCGGGACTTTTTGGGTAGGAAATGGTTTATTCTAGCCATAACACTGGCAGAAGTGAATGTAATTTTCCATGGTTTCTCGTTTTTACACCAGGTAAATACCGGTGTTGTACGTTTATTATTATTATTATTATTATTATTATTATTATTATTATTATTATTATTATTATTATTATTATTATTATTATTCGCCTCGCTGGCTTAATAATCAGCATCTAGGCCTTCGGTTCAGAGGGTCCCATGTGTGATTCCCGGTGGAGGCTGGGATTTTAACCGTGTCTGGTCAATTCCTCTGACTCGAGGACAGGGTATCTGCGTTTGTCCCAACACCCTCCCCTTCATACACATGACACATTACACCACAAGAACACGTAACAGTGAATACATCCCTCTACACTATGTTGGTGTCAGGAAGAACATCCGACCATTAAACACAGTCACGTCCACGTGTGCGACACATTTCGCACACGCGACCCAATCAAAATGTAGGAAATAGCTACAGATTATTATTATTATTATTATTATTATTATTATTAGAGAGAGAGAGAATCCAGAAGAGATAGCTGGCTAAGAATAAGGGGTACCGTACGGTAACAGCATCAGATTATCATCTATTTTCGCACTATTTATCTTAGGATAAAATGAGCTTATATATATTTTTTTTTTCAATTTTGAATTTCCCCTGTTGTAGCCCTACAGCTATCCCCGATCAGGAAAACTTTATTTTTCTTTACACATACCGTACAAATGATGATTTACCTTTGCCAAAGAATCTCGTTAAAAAACATCTAAACAAATACCTATTAGATACGAAACGGGAATGCCAAAACGAAGGAAGAAATTCATTGAAAATTTTGTAACAGTTCCTTGCGCACCGAAGAGTAACCCAATCACTTCCCAGCAACTGGCGGGTATGTGATACTTTTCTTCAAAGTATTTAAAACAGGGTTCGTAGTGTCTCTTCTTTTTAGAATCACTTTCTTTGGCCTGTTACTCTCAAACCTTACTGTTCGGTCAATAACAACACCGATGTTTCTCTCCCTGTCAATCGCGACTTGTCTGCTCGTTTACTGGATCCATCACTAGAGATACAGTGCACTTCTTCAAAGACTTCAAATCTACCAGATTTTTTGAGAAGTTCTGCAATACTGCCCCTGACGCTATGATGCCTGTTATTTCTCAACAGTTCCCCTTTCGAGCAGAAACCAAGAACATGAGGGAGGGTTTCTATCTCGTTGCAGTGACGGCAACGGTTTTCTTGGCTTCTACCGGGAACGCTTCGGACTGCTGTCACATTGCAGTTCATTTTAATGGCATTAGTCCATTGGGAAGTTGAAAGTCCTTTCTTCGTTATATTCCAGATGTTTGATTGTGTCCATTCTGAAAAATGAGACACCTTTTCCACGGTGTGGTAGTTTTTTCCATGTGTCAAACTGCTGATCTATCAGTTTCTTCCGAAAAGTCTGTACCTTAGGTTGTTCACCGGGAGCGAAACCAAGGCTTCTCAGACTACCCTTTATTTCTTGTTGAAAATTTCTTGTTTGTACCAGAAGTGGGTCAACTACAGAGTCCAGTCTGTTACAGATGATAATGTGTTGAAGGAAAGCTTCCCATGACGCTCTCATAATGTCCAATCCATGAACTGTTTTGAGCTGTAGGGCATACAGTCTGGACGATCAGTTGGTAAACCAATTATTTCCTTTACTGTACTTCTGATTAATTTATCGACATCGTCTAAAAACCCGCGTCTGAGTTTCGATAAGGGTGCACACTGTAAAGGATAAATCAAACTTGGCCAAATGTATTGATTTATAATGTTGATTTTCTGATCTGGTTTAAGAAAAATTGAGTTCACAAGTCTCGATAAATTATCGCTTAGTTTAGTTATAATGTTCCTTTCATCTAACAATATTTCATTGTTGTATGTAACACCTAAATAATTAAGGTTTTCCTGCTTATCAATAGATGACAACTGAAGTCCACTGATTGTCCTAATAACAAAGTTTATCAGTTGCCCATTCTCAATAACTATAGCTTTTGATTTAGAAGTATTATTATTATTATTATTATTATTATTATTATTATTATTATTATTATTATTATTATTATTATTATTATTATTATTATTATTATTGTACCGGGCGGTACACCTCCACGCCGCTAATTCAAACATTGCGCCAGGTGAAACTCCTCTACTGGAGGAAGCCTGAACTTTAACAACCATGTTAATTCTAAAGTTTCTCAGAAGATGTCGCTATTGTAAATTTTGAAGAGTTCTGAACTGTGTCTTTTCGATTTATATTTGTTTGCTCTGTAGTAAGAAGTGTGAACATTCTTTTCTAGATGGCACTACTTAAGAACTACAATTATGCACCCTAGTGCGAAGTGAAGGAACCTTTTTTGAAGAAATTTTGTAGTCATAAGTTTGTTCTTTGTTAAATTTCTTTCAGTTATTTTTTGGGTTGGCAGTATAACCCTTCTCTTTCCGCCTGTTTTGAATTTAGCCAATCCTGAATTTCTCTAATTAAATTTTGACCAATAACGTATGTCTTCTCCGATATGGAGATGTTGCTTTAAGCTACCCAATAAAATTGAGGGGGGTGTGGGTTCTCATTCTTGAAAGGCCTCGAATGTTCCACGAGGGTATTTAAACTGCTGGTTTTCTGGTCTCCGGGCCACTTCAGTAACATCTATCCTAGTGTGATTTTGTAGCAGGGGGCGGGAAGCGCCTCTTTCTTCGGGCAGCAGTTCATCCATCAGGTAATGGCCTTTTAATAACTTCTTTGCTCGCTAGCTCAGCAGTTTAACCCTCGGGGCAGGTTCGACACTTTTATCATGTAACTTTCCTTTAAAATGTAAAAGACACTTGGTATAAATTCTGTCTCTTTAACTACAAATTGGGATAGAGAGTGCCTAACCCTCTCGAGCTCCCACTCATATTGTTTTGAGGTGACTACGTTTTCATAACAGTTTCCCTTCTCTTTGTAATGTAATAAAGTTTTCCTATCGTGTCACCTCCGTAGTATGGGATTAGCCCTTGCATAAGCGGCCTAGTGCCAAATAGGTTTAAAAAAAAGGTGTATTAGGAGAGCTAGTTACGCCTCCACTCAAGTTGGTATTTTGGGGCCACGTAATTGTCCTGTTTCTTTACTGAATAGGCATCAGTAGGTTGGGTATTTTTACCCCTGTTCTTGTGTGCCTGGAGGGCAGCTTGAAGGTTGAGTTTGGTGTGGCCTTTGAATAGGCTTTAACTTTGTGAGCAGGTTGCTCTTTCTTAAATTTGGTTTCTGTGTGCCTCGAGCAGGCTTAACTGGGTAATTTGGAGCTAGTGCTCCTTGGCATGATTGGGGTTTTCTGCCCCTTTTTTGAACTTTGTTCATATGTAAAGTTGGGCTCATTGCTCAAGGATTGCGTGTCTGGGGGCTCGAAGCCCAAATCCATTAACAAATTGCAATTGTACATTCTTAATTTGTTGATATGCTATTGAGTACCTGTCATACTTGTTATTTCTTGATCTTGAAAAGAAAATATAACCTTGGTTAAATTTTAAATTAACTTTAATTTCGTAAGTTGAGACCTATTCATCCCAGCATCTTCTTTCGCCTCTGCTGTTCCACAGATACCTTGGAACAATTATTATTATTATTATTATTATTATTATTATTATTATTATTATTATTATTATTATTATTATTATTATTATTATTGGCAATCTACTGAAGAAAATTTTCAAATCACAAACTCATAAATTCTATCCACAGCATCTGTTCTTCACCATTCCATAGGCGCATCAACATAATATGTCGTATAAGTTACATGACGTGTGATATATTTCAAAAGCAATCCGACAGTCTTGTTACGATCGTATAAGCTCTGTAATATATTATCTAGACAGCAATGTAATTCTGGTTTTTCTCTTTTTCTCTCAACTTTATATATCCCATAAAATCCTTTCCATTTTCCCTTATCTTACTCTTCGCGTTTCTTTGTTTATTTTCAACTTGTTCTGGTGTTGTCACCTTAGTTACTTGGCGGCTCGTAAACAGAGACACAGAACAGTAAAGTTGTTGTCCGCCAAGAAGCAAACAAGTGCCAGTTACACAGCACACAGCGCTTTGTTCTCACTCGCATCATATCTAGACCTGTACCACAGTCTAAGAACTCCTGATAAGAGTACCGGATACTTGCATGTCTGTAATTTATACCGGCTGAAATTTTATAAAGTCGTGAACAATTTACACTGACTCTGAGTGAACAATTCATTTGAAGAATGAAAATATGATAACGATAATTTTCATATGAGATGCCAGTAGATAGACTACTGTTTGATCGTATTTTGACCTCCTAAAGTGCATGAAAATCCAATGGATCTTCACCTAAATAAACTTACAACTTAATTAGATATAGCACGGGGTTGTCGCCATAATATTCACTTGTGATAGTTTCTCCATTCTTACCTACTTCATCTTTCGTGGTCAGCTCATGTCTTCCGACGCAAGCCAACACTGTTACGTTTGCAAGTTCTAGGGAGTCACTCATTTACTTTCTTTTTCATTGTCATCCCTTTTCCTTTGTTCGTACTTTAATTTGTCAATGGGTCTAAACATTTACAGGAATAATCAATGTACAAACAAGCGATCTGATATTTACATAGATTTACAGGTTCCTGACATTTTCTAATACTTTTTCTGTATTCGTTATTAGCACGAATGAAATACCCGTACTTACTCCGACGTTGTCGGTCTCTCAAGCAGCTAAATATCAATTTTGTTACTGATGGGTATAACGTTCAGTCGAGTGGTCATTCCATGGATAATGTGTCTCCTTTCAGGTCTATTGTGGACAGTTTCTTTCAGTTCAGTGATCCGCCTACCAGTATCTCATTTGGTGTCTTCTAACCAACGTGATCTTGGCCTTCTTCTCTTGATACCCACTGTTCCGAGCATGGCATCTTTTTTCAGGTAGGTATTTTTCATTGTGTGGTCGAAGTATGGCAGTTCTGGTCATACTATACTCCCTTCCAAGGAGATTATTGGACTGAACTATTCCTTCTTAGTCATTCTGCCAGTTATTCTCAGCAAATGTGGCCAACATTAATATTAAATGCATTAGTCCTTCTCCTATTAGCTTCCGTCAAGGTTTATGTCTCGTAGCAATGAGTCGCACTAGGGAAAACGATGGCACTGACTGCGATTGGTTTTTTCAGTATTGTCCCTGATTTACCAGATATATTTCAAGCCATTGCAGCCATTCCAAGTGCAATCAGCCACATGACTTCAGGGGTGCAGTCACCTTCACCATTAATTTTAGAACCAATGAGGAATCTCTGTTTCTTTACTGCTAATTTTCACAGAACAGTTCAGTTAGTTCGATGCATTTCTGTACCTGTTTTTGTGTACTTTGAGAATGCGTTTGACTCCATCAAATAAAGCCAGATGTGGAAGACTATGAATAATTTCGGAATCTTAGACAAGGTTATCAGGATGACGAAGGCCACATTTAATAACGACACATGCCAAGTTCAACATCAGGGTTTGATCTCAGATGATTTCAGTGTGAAACCTGGAGTGAAAGAAGGTTGTCTTCTTTCTCTTATCTTGTTCTTGATGGCATTTGATATCGTTTTCAAGAAAGCAACACGCATCAACCGAGGAATTCAATAGAGCCAAGCATCTAGTCTTGAGGACATGGACTATTGAGATGATTTATGCCTGCTTACTGAAGACTTCCCAGACGGCTTTGAGCTTGCATCCGGGAGATAGTAGGTTCGAATCCCACTATCGGCAGCCCTGAAAATGGTTTTCCGTTGTTTCCCATTTTCACACCAGGCAAATGCTGGGGTTGTACCTTAATTAAGGCCACGGCCGCTTCCTTCCAACTCCTAGGCCTTTCCTATCCCATCGTCGCCATAAGACCTATCTGTGTCGGTGCGACGTAAAGCCCCTAGCAAAAAAAAAAAAACTTGAGTTCATAAAACTGGACGCTAGAACAACAGGAGTTAGATTAACCAAAAAAGTACCACGCAAATATGAGCCAACCCAAGATCTGCAGAGAACCTTTCGCTGGACAGAGACAACACTGAGCAGATGGATATGTTGGTAGTTACATCACAGAAGATGTCCAAACCCCATCAGTAAGGCAAGGGGAGCCTTCGTACAGCTGATGATCTAGACAACTTCGCCGTAGCACTAAGCTCCGAATATATTTAACAGCAACATTAACTCAGTACTCCTGTATGAGTGTAAATCATGGAAAGTGACCAAAGACTTGAAGAACAAACTTCAGATCTTCTTTGAACCTCTCTTTGAAGAACATCCTATTAGCAACGAAAAGAAATATTCACAGCCTGTTTCCACTCATTCGACCGGGTCACGAACGTAATGAATGAAGCCCCCATCCAGCGCCGGCTGCCGAAGCCTGTTGCACTCCTCTGGGGCTATGATTAATGACTGATAGATGAAATGAAACGATATTGGAGAGTGTTGCTGGAATGAAAGATGAAAAATCCTCTCCCGCCTCTGCTTTGTCCAGCACAAATCTCACATGGAGTGACTGGAATTTGATCACTGCACCCAGCGGTGAGAGGCTGGCGCGCTAATATGATATATGATGCTAAACTTTGGGAAATAACCAGTCAGAGACCAATAACGGAACAGGTCAACTTGGAAGGAGATAAGAGAACTGGAGAAGAACAAACTGAGGTGGTGAATCTTCGTTCATGCCCTATGTTCCACTGAGGATTAAAGGATTTTTGTTATTATTATCTTAAGATCAATGTTTTCTGCTACCACTACGATATCAAGTACATTATACACATATGCTTCAGCCCCGCTCATGTATAGCCTATCCAGCTTGAAGCCTAGACGCGTTGATTTTTAATTTGTTAAGTTTAGTTGAACTGAAAATTTTTTGTTAAGTAGCTCATTAAATTGATGTCGAACTAGCTAGTGAATGAGACCTCCAGTTTCCTCGCCTGGCTCATAACAGAATTCGGGAAACGTAATTCATGACGTAACGCTCATTAGTTATTTTAGCGTTGCAAATTCATCAAACGGTGCCGTTAACTCTCTGGTCAATGATATACGAGCAAGGATCAAACTGTTTAGGACGGAGATAATGTTCTCACCACCATTCATTACGTGGAGCTCACGTGCACACACGAGTACTATCACTGAGCTATTAGGCATGAGGTAAATAACTACACAGCTGTTAGTAGCAAGCTGAAAGTTTGATTAACAAATCTATTAAAGAAACTATTTAAAATACATTATGTTGAGTCCACCTTGTCAATACACTTTTAATGACTGAAAATTATTTATTCTATCATACATGTTTTAGGAACAATATGCATTCCCTTCATCAGTGAAGTCAAATCCCGTTAGACAAGTCAATACAAGATCAAATAAAATGCATATTATGGTTAAGTTTATCAACAGTTTGATTACCAGTCAAGAGTTTTCATCGTGCAATGGTTTTTTAACTGGGAGACTAACTTTGAGGGTCAAACAAAGTAATTATTCAATGTGTTTTTCCTTTTAGTTTAATATTAATGGTAATCAGATGAAAGCGATTAGAATGGGGGAAGAGGAATTGGGGTGTGACCACCTAAATAACCAAAGGATAGGAAAAGTGACAAAACATAAATAATTTGGCACTCATGTCGTATGTTGTTGGCATCTAAAAGATCTCTGGTGACACATTTGGTGTTCACCCGACAAAAATTATTAAAACTCAGCCATGGACGCCCAAGAAAGATTCCGTTTATTGTGCCATCTAGTAGGCCTAAAGTAAAACGGAACGTCGAAATTGACGAGCAGACAGCCAGAGGGCGTCAAATTAAAAATGTCTGTACACGGTAGTTGAGGCCATAAGATTATTACTCGTAATCTTATTTATTCTTGTGGCGGACGTGTAGAGATATAAAAGGGAAATAGCAGTAAGGATTAGAATACCAAAGAAACTTTCAGAAGAGAACAAAGGCTGCTAACTACAGAATGATCTCATCGTTACGGGAACTCCTAGCTAAATGTTAGTCTAAAGTGTCTTGTTGTAGGGATCGCTGGCCTGAACACCAAGAAAATTTAAATAGAAGGACTGAAATCCTTCTAGATGTGCGTATGGCGAAGGATGCTTACAATATCATGGAATGATAAGGTTATGAGAGAGGAGGTTCTAGCTCAAATAGGGGAATAGAGGAGTTAACTAAGAGCAGTGACCAAAATGAGGAATGCCACGTTGGGATGTAAATTGAAAAAAATAGATAGTTTATTGAAGGTCGTCCTGGAAGTAACTGCTCTGGGAGGGAAGTACAGAGGATGAAGGAGGACGAAATTTATAGATGACTGCAAGGGAGGAAGTCACAAGCACATGAAAAGAAATTACAAGACAGAGAACAATGGAAGGAGACATTACCCACTGAACCTGCATTTGTGCAGAACAATGATAACGATGATGATGGTGGTGAGATTAACATTCATTTTCTCATCAAAACAGTGAAATACTTTCTTTAATCCAGGGTCGATGACGTCGATGTTCGGCCGCTCAAAAACAATTATTAATCATCTAAGGGTTATATGGAAGACGGGGTGAGGAAACTACTTGATAGCACATGAACTGGGTATGATTTGAAAAGAGACATCTCAGGGGGTGGCAAGAGGTTGCGTTAGGTGGTTCAGGAGTATAGGGAAAGATATAGGAAAACAAACAATAAGGACAATAAGGCAAGAGAACACAAGTAGACGATAAGAACTGCTGTGGGAGGGAAGAAAAGAGGACGAAGTTCATAAATGATTGCAAAGGAGGAAGTAACAAGCACATGAAAAGAAATTACAAGAAAGATAACAATAAGCACAGAAGTGTTAAGGAAAAGGGAAGTTAGAGGCAGAATTTGGTGGTTAATGAGAGTATAAAGGATAATGATATTGGAAAAGAAAACAACAATACTAATAATAATAATAATAATATTTTTATTTTACATCCAACCAGCTACTTAAACGGTTTTCGGAGAAACCAACGTGCGGATTTTCCCCCCGCAAGAGTCTTTTTAAGTGCCAGTAAATTGAAATATCACAGGACTGAGCCTGGATCGAATCCGCCAACTTGGGCTTAGAAACCCAATTCTTCTACCGTCTGAATCGGTTAGTCCGGCCAGTAGTAGTAGTAGTAGTAGTAGTAGGATTTCCCTACGGCTTTTTCCACGTACTTGTGGCGTCGAGGGTGCCATCAGAGTCGCACAAGTGGATATGGCCCAGTGTTACAGGTGATGCCAACCGTGTGATTAGGGACGTACACTACAACGAGTGTATGCGGTTGGTAGTGTGGTGTGTGATATGTAAATGAGAGGTGTGTATTAGTCAAACACAAACATCCATCCGCCAAGTTAGAGCAATTAACTATAAGTTGCGAGCATTCCCGATTCAGGCGATAAGCAAACCCAGGATACACTGACATTTTGATTTGACGCCATATACGTTAATTACGTTCTCCGAAAACCGTAAAAGTAGTTAGTACGACATAAAACTATTGTTATTATTATTATTATTATTATTATTATTATTATTATTATTATTATTATTATTATTATTCATAAAACATCAAAATAACACAGAATGATTAATGTGTGCCTTACGCCTTTATGGAATACTTACTTGATATGTAATTTAATTAATGTTAGGATTAGTACCTCTTCCCTTCCACGCGACTGAAGACAAACATGGAAGGTAGGTAGGTAGGTAGGTACATTGAGCAGGAGTAAATTGAACAGTATTGAGCTCGTGTTTCTCGGCAGGGCACAGGTTAGCGAAGACAAACAGGCCTAAGCAAGTCTCTCCCCCGTCAATGTCCAGACTCCAGCGAAGCAAACATTGAAGGAAACGAGCCAGCAGCGTGTTATGAAAGATAATGCACACATTCAAGACGGAGCATCCGCATCTCGGTAGATGAGTGGGTTCGCTACGTGTAACATGACCTGGACACCAGTATTCACCTGGAAGTTAGAAATATTACAACTAACATATTGTTTTATTGATAAACTGGCTTAGTTTCGTTTCCTGATATGAGATCTGGGATGAGATGAGATGAAATTATATGGCATGTTTACGACCGGATGCCCTTCTTCACGCCGACCTCAGTTGAGGATCTAATGAAATGAATGACGCTGACTGAAATTAGGTAAGGAAGTGGAAGGAATCGACTGTGGCCTATTAATAGGAACTGCCCCAGTATTTACTTGGAAGTGATAATGGGAAACCACAGAAGACCATTCTCAGGACAGCCGACGGTGAGGTTCGAACCCACTCGTCTCTCGAATGCAGAGTTTGGCTCCATAACCGTAGTGCGTTAACAAACGTGGCCACTTCGCTCTGGGGTCCCTGGAGCCACCCAGACTTTTTTTGGTTTCGGCCAGTCGGGCGCCCTTCCTCAAACCAGTTGACTTTTGAGATGAAAATCTCAACCCAGGATCGACCATGATTCGAAACTCGAGTCAGCAGCTAAGCCACTGAGCTAATAATGCCACCCACTGATAATTTGTCGCTGGCCAAAATCTTATCGCCTCAGTGCACGAGGGCTGGTCATCACCGCCACTCAATATGTCCACAGAAGGCAGTGTATCACAATAATTCAGATACGATTTATATACATCCAATACAGAGGGTATCTGTTATAATGTTACAACATTTCAGAATGACGGAGGACGGCAAATGGATCAGTTTGAGATGAGGAACCATATTCCGGAAACGATCGAGTCAAAAGTTGAGCAAAATCCTCCTCATTTGAGTCCGTCTACCTGCACAAGTTTCACAAGCTGCTCCATTTACAACAAACGTTTGAATTAGCATCCCCCTGCGTCAAAGAAGACATGCCAATGTTGTACAAAGTTCTATCGTATCCGGTCGAATATCCCCGGTGACAATCACTCACTCACTACCAATCTGCATTTAGGGCAGTCGCCCAGGTGGCAGGTTCCCTATCTATTGTTTTCCTAGCCTTTTCCTAAATTATTGCAAAGAATTGGAAATTTATTGAACATCTCCCTTGGTAAGTTATTCCAATCCCGAACTCCCCTTCATATAAATGAATATTTACCCCCAATTTGACCTCTTGAATTCCGACTTTATCTTAATATTGTGATCTTCCCTACTTTTAAAGACACCACTCAAACTTATTCGTCTACTGATGTCATTCCACACCATCTCTCCACTGACAGCTTGGAACATACCACTTAGTCGAGCAGCTCGTCTCCTTTCTTCCAAGTCTTCCCAGCCCAAACTTTGCAACATTTTTGTAACGCTACTCTTTTGTCGGAAATCACCCAGAACAAATCGAGCTGCTTTTCTTTGGATTTTGCCGTTTGAATAAAGAACGAACGAACGTTAAACAACTTCGATTATTAATAACTTCTGACTCGAACGTTTCCAGACTGCGGTTCCTTATCTCAAACTGATCCATTTGCCATCCTCCATAATCCATGAGAGATTTTAACATGATCACGGATACACACTGTATAAAACTAGCATTTGTATCCGTTCTTCCAACAGGAATCTGCAACGCAAAAGATTATGTTCCCTTCATGAATTTGTGCGAAATTCCATGTCTCAATTCACATGTTTAATACGGCATGTAAAGCAGCTATTTTTCTCCGAAAGCACGTGGCACTTATGTGAATTACAATAATGTTGAACAAATTCGAGACAGAGTGTGTACGGTACCGTTCCTGGTCCTCAATGTTGTGTGAAGTTCTTCCTGCTTCTCGATCATACACTGTAGTTCCTCTGTGAATGCAGTCTCACGAAACTCATTGTTGATTATACCTCCCTTATTATCTGCTCTATCGAAAGTCTGTCGGCAGAGAGTCTGACCTCGCGCTCTGAAGCAGTCTCGCTGTGCTAAGTAGTAGAAAGTAACTGTACCCAAGGTAGAGGGTTTGATCCCACCTCAGTTCGGTGGTATGTGAACAGGCTCTCATGCGCTAACCTTGAATCTGTAGATCTACCTCTACATAAATGAACTCTTGTGGCACAAGTTTCCAGTTCCTTGGCGTCTTCGAAAGCGTTATAGTAGTTAGTGGGGCTTAAAACAACATTATTAAAAGCAGTTTCAGACGCCCTGAGTCTACAATGGCGTTCTGCATGTGAGCTGAACTTGTTCCATCATAATACCATCACTCTCCAAATATCTTCCTAAATTTGGCCGCATTCAAATCAGCCTCACATTCTGAAGAATTCCCAGACGCCTTAAACGTGGAGCGTTTTAAAACTTTGGTCGATGATTTTCAAGGAACAGCTCGTTTATTAGTGATCATAGTAAAAGGTACCTACTCTCAAAACTGTTACCGCCCACCCATTGACTCTAAATAAGAATCAGTTAACGGTACCTTAAGCGACTTAATCAGCGATTATACTGCGAAGGAAACAAATGCCCGAAACTCAAAGAAACGAGAGTCCGAATTTCGGGATTAGCACTCGCATACATATCGATAAATTGAGACAGGCAACAGTAAAACTGAAAATCATTTAAGGTAGGATAATATCTGAGGACAGACGCATAGGAAAAATATGTAAATACCATGTGAATATTTTGGAAAAAAGATGTTCTCTCTAAATTCTGATCATATGAGTTGCATTTTTTTGGAAGCGGTAACAGAGGGACATTTAGGGGCCGAGCTTGCTAAGTATTCAGATAAGAAGGTGATTTTCGGTGTTATTAAGCCAAAAGAGGCAAGGCTGCCAGGGCAAGTAGAAAACTGAAGTAGATGTGAAATACAGTAACAATTATAGCAAATGCCAGAAAACATTTAGTGTGAAATAATGGGCTACAAGCCTCGGTATTGTTCAAATATTAACAACCACTTGTAGCACTATTCAAAGACGACTGTAACCTCCAATGTCTATTGAAAATATAACCTTTATTTAAATTTTAAATTAATCTTTCGGACTTGTAGTTAGACCCATTCCAGCCCGCACCTTCTTTCACCTCTGCTGATCCACAAAAACACGGGAACAAAATCAAAAGTAAGTTTCTTTGTTCGTTATAAAAATCGACACGCCTCCACTGATCAGTACGAAAATGTCCACCAAGATTCATGAGGAACTCGAAAAGGTCGTAAAGATTGTTATATCGTCAAGTATTTAATAAGATAAACTTGCTCATAATATGTGGTATACGGGTAGAAGGCTTTATGTGTTGACGCCATATTTGATACCAAAGCTGTTAACGAATGGAGTGGACAAATGAATAGCATGGAACCTAAAATCGCAAAGAATATCTGTGATACAATCTAGCGATTTATTATATGGAAAATTAACCTCAGTTCCACAATTGAGTATGAAATTATTGCGTATAGGTGGCGGAACTTGCTCTATGAAACAACATAGCAATTCATTGCGCAGATTGCAGTAATTGGAATGTCTGCTCTGAAACTTTCACCTCAGCTTCATAATTAGGGGAAATCATAACTACATGCTTAGTGATAGAACTGTTGCTGGTTTATGAGATTGTACCAACATCGTAACGAAGCTTCCGCGATGACTGTAAGAAAAGCTCAAGGGAAATCACTGAAAGTAGCAGGGATTAATTTGGAAACTCCGTGTTTGTCTCATGGTCAATTTTATTTAGCTTGCTCCAGGGTGGAAACACAGAGGATACATTTACGCTCTGAAGTGTGACGTGTAATATTTTTTTTATCCTACGGCACTGGATTAATGATTTTGCAATTTGAAAAGAGGAACAAAATTAACGAATCCACATCAATAAATCACAGTGAGTTCAGGAAGTTAACAAACTACAGAAGGTCAAATAAAATTCCATTTATTTGTGCGATGTACTTTCAAGGATTTGTTGACATAATATTACATTCTGTTTCTACAACAGTCCATATGTATTATGTCATTACCTCGAAATTTCGCAGATACATCCGTACGGATATTAATGAACAATATGATGCATTGTGGGCCGAACCGGCGGGGAATGCTAGTAAATAGTATTTTGATTTATTTCTCATTGTATTCATGATTTTTATTGTCATCAATCTATTGTTAAGCATCGATCAAAAGCTGTAACTTATTCCTTAATTTCATTCTCAAAAATAAAATCACTAAAATTGAAATAAAATCACTAAAATTGTTCGTCAGAGATAATTTCATATCAATAATTTAAGGTACTGTTCATGTTCGCACTTTGCATCTTTCTACTGATAAGAGTCCAATTCATGTCTATTTTCATTTTTATGCCTACTTTAATTCCGCCTGTTGCTATTTCTTGACGGATGTAGTATTTTCCACCTGCCACTTGCGAAAGGCAACAGTAACATGTGGTTTCCACCGGAAGTGTTTTTGGCAGTGACAGTATGCAAGCTACTGTAGAGAGGTATGGTTGGTGCAGAGTAATGACGTTCGGAGTACTAGTGAGTGTGGATGTTATGAAAAATAGTACTCATAGGAGCAGTCGTACTGAAATTTTGTGGCCCACTGTGGAAATATCTGTGCTGACTGTTTTATGTCGCACCGACACAGACAGGTGTTATCGTAGCGATGGGATAGGACATGGCTGGGACTCGGAACGAAATGACCGTGGCTTGGACCAGCTTCAGCATTTGCCTGCTGTGAAAATGTGAAGCAATGAAAAACCATCTACAGGGCTGCTGACAGTGAAAATCGAACCCAATATCTCCCGAATGCAAGCTGAGGGCTACGTGACTCAAACCGCATAGCCACCTCGCTCGGCCCACTGGAGAAAGCCGTTATGCTCTCTACGCCTCATTATGGCTCCGCCATCGATTTTTATGTAGGTGCATAACAGTTGTCGATGCTATTTCGAGGATCTAACCAGCCCCCGGTCACAAGACTTGACAGACAGGCCTAACCTTTATACATGGCTGTACTTCGATTTTCAATCATTTAGATTTCCTCATACCAGGTTTAAAGGACTGTATTTCTTCGAGAGCAAGTTGTAGTCTAGGGTAACATATTTCAGATGTAAGGAGCGTAGCATGAAATTTATCAAGCAGTTATCTGTAAATTCCAAACTCAGGCAAGGCTCTCTTTGGCCTATTCAGTTAGAAGCCAAGCGAGTGGTTTAGTTTAGTTATGAACCTCATTCCACCTGGCTGCCCTTTGGCATGGTGGCACAAATCACACACCTACTACAACATGGCCGACAGTTGCAGTAAATCTTAATCTCTCTCGGAGTACTCCAGAGCTCTTCTCGTAATTCATGTCGGTCCTAACTAAGAGCCTGCTACAATAGTTTAAGTTACAATCAGCCGCACCAACACGTCATAATGGTTACATTCATTTCGTTAATAACATAATTCAAAGGAATTAAAGAACGAGTATGAGACGATTAATTATTTTCATTAGGATTACCTTACTACAAAAATATGTGATGGCAGAATGTGCAATAATTTTCAAAGAACTACCAAAATAACGTAAAAGCTTAATTCCATCGGTCATTGTCAGTTCCAGCACACAATAGCCTAAGAGCTACAAACCAAACGACTTCATTCTTCAACTGAGTTGCACCAAATTGTGCTACGCAACATGATGTTACCAACTTTAATGATTTTAATTTGAATTGTGTACAACAAAAAACAATATGTTAACAACAGCGTTATTATGAGAATAAAAGTGAAAATGGGAAACAATGGAAAACCATCTACAGGGCTTCCGACAGTGAAAGTCAAACCTACTATTGGTTTCACACAAAAATATTAGTTTCCTTATTGTTAAACATCTTAGGGCTACGAAATTTGGTGCTGAAGTAATTTTATTCCTGCAAGTAATACTGGACAAGAACAACTCCCCATTTATTAAGAGTTCTCAATAATATAAACACAAAATACTTTCTTCAGCATATCCCAGTTATTTGTCGGGTCGCTGGAAACTCACAGGCTCAGTTTAGTTTGCTCACTTGTTCAGTTGTTCACTTGCTCAGTACCCACTCACTCGGTCATTAACCCCCACTTGCAATTCAGTGAAAAAGTATCTGTAAAAGAGTTGAAAACACGTCAAATCATAGTGATGAGCAAAGCAAAAATTCGAGGAAGTGAACAACTGAGAAAGCAAGTGAGCAAGTGAGCAACTGAGGAAGTGACGTAAGCAGTACGGATCGTTGAGTAAGTAAGTTTTATTATTATCAATTAATATCAATCAATCAATACTGATCTGCATTTAGGGCAGTCGCCCAGGTGGCAGATTCCCTATCTGTTGTTTTCCCAGCCTTTTCTTGAATGATTTTAAAGAAATTGGAAATGTATTGAACATCTCCCTTGGTAAGTTATTCCAGTCCCTAACTCCCCTTCCTATAAATGAATATTTGCCCCAATTTGTCCTCTTGAATTCCAACTTTATCTTCATATTGTGAACTTTCCTACTTTTAAAGACGCCACTCAAACTTATTCGTCGACTAATGTAATTCCACGCCATCTCTCCACTGACAGGTCGGAACATACCATGTAGTCGAGCAGCTCGTCTTTACTCCCAATTCTTCCCAGCCGAAACTTTGCAACATTTTTGTAACGCTACTCTTTTGTAGGAAATCACCCAGAACAAATCGAGCTGCTTTTCTTTGGATTTTGTCCAGTTCTTGAATCAGGTAATCCTGGTGAGGGTCCCAAAAACTGGAACCATACTCTAGTTGGGGTCTTACCAGAGACCTATATGCCCTAGAAATATAGAAATATAGCAGCCCATTCAGACACTCTTTTATCTAGTCCAAATGCACTCATTTTTGCCAGTAGTCTTCCATGATCCACCCTATCAAATGCTTTAGACCGGTCAATCGCGACACAGTCCATTTGACCTCCTGAATACAAGATATCTGCTATTTCTTGCTGGAATCCTACAAGTTGAGCTTCAGTGGAATAACCCTTCCTAAAACCGACCTGCCTTCTATCGAACCAATTACTAATTTCGCAAAGATGTCTAATATAATGAGAAAGAATGCCTTCCCAAAGCTTACATGCAAAACATGTCAAACTTACTGGCCTGTAATTTTCAGCTTTATGTCTACCACCCTTTCCTTTATACACAAGGGCTATTCCATTCATTTGGTATAGCTCCTTCAACCAAATAATAATCAAATAAAGCATCATCATCTCCGTCAAAGCTCTGCTCAGATGACTTGATCTAGTTAGTTGCTAGTCGTGTAAGTTTTGTAAAGTTGCCAGTGTTCTGTTGAATGAGTGTGTAAATCGAACTACCGAATTAGCATGCGTTATTTCAAGTTGGCGGGGTCCCTTTGACAGAAATTGACGTACGAAAGGGAAGACAGTATGAGTTGGGAAGGCAAGTAGTGCGGCTCGTTTGAACTCCATGTTTTTTCTCTGTACATCCCCATATTTATGAAAAATGTCAAGTATCTCGAAAGCGGTGCGCCCTAGAAGAAAACGGCTAAATTTTGACCCTCACCCCCTGGTTGACCATAAACCGGTACGCTCTTTCCGATAACATGGCTATGCCGTAATTAAAAACTCAAACATTCAGAAAGTTAGGATGGCACTCCTGGAAAATTCAACATTCTAAAATTCGGAAATGTTACTGCTAAAATGAATTCAAAATGACGCTATGCCCAACGGTCAGGAATAGTGGGTGTATTTGTGTTGCTGCGCTTTAATTAGTCAGAACGCTACCTCCGTCCCTTTCTACACTTTTCCGGTGAAATGAGAAGTGAGGTAGTTTCCCGTTATTTATCTTACTGAGCCGTGAAGTAACACCACATATCAGTATGCCAAGGCAACTGAAATGTTCACATCAGCCGAGCCTGTAAATGACTCTCTCATTCCGTTCGTGAAAGGAACTGGCTGTACAAGGAATAGCATTACCAGCATTGAACATACCACAGTCAATTTTATGTTCTCAAACACAACGATGATATACTGAGACAAGTCAATGAAAATAACAAATTCATTCTGACCCGTACTAGAAGACAGTGTCTCATCCAAAACGGATCTATTCATCGTTTATAAAATACATTAAAATTAAGGATAATATTTGAAATTATAATAAACGCTTCACCATCTACAGTTCTTCTAACCATCATGCCAAATGTTCATTCTCTCTAAAAGGTAGTCACAATCATCATCCACGTCTTTGTCTATTTGATACGCTTGCTTTTCTGTTATTCAATAATAATAGAACTATTGCTATTCCTATTCAACATTTGTTCTATCATTACATTGTTATAAATGAGAAAACGTATCTTTCTAGTCAATTAATTTTAACAAAATCACGGAGGAATTTAAAATTATTTCATACCAACAGGAATATAGTTGACGTATAAACCATGTATCACTTCTCATAAGAGCTGTTGAAATAGATTTTACCACTGCTTCCTTAGGCATGTCACTAGTTATCTAGAAGAAAACCAACTTTTCTTTTTTACTATTTGATTTGCGTCGCACCGACACACATAAATCTTATGGCGACTATGGGATATGAAAAGTGGGAATGAAGTAATAATAATAATAATAATAATAATAATAATAATAATAATAATAATAATAATAATAATAATAATAATAAGTAGAATGTAAAGGTTTCCACTTGCTCTAGGCTCATCCACTTCTCCGCGCAGGAATAAATCTAGTACTCAATTTTAACATGGGCTGAGTAACCCTAAGGGCCATGTGCCTCTCCAGAAGTTTAAATCTCCTTTCTAAATATTTTGGCTTCTCACAAGGAAAATATATTATTCTGGGTGAAGCTAGAACAGCTGTTCCGCCTTGTCTAGGCCTCCCCTATTAATAATAACAATGTAGGTTGTGATAGGCAAGTGGCATTGTGACGGGCTTCTCAATAAGGTGCACGTGTTTCGAATCCCAACCAATGCAACCAGGCATTTCTTACAAGAAAAGTCGCGGAAATGATCACGATATCGATAGTCACGTAAAACTACATGCTTGATTAATCTGAAGAAGAAGAAGAAGAAGAAGAAGAAGAAGAAGAAGAATCGCATTGCCTCATTGCTGAGGACCGTCTGAAGTCGTGCCATGTAGGTGGCCTGAATACCAATTTCGACGTTCTGATTTGATGCCATCATGTTTACTGAACGGTACATAAGGTTGAGTTAAGTATACAGGGTGGACACAGAGTGAGCTAACAGACGTCTTAGAAAGCAAAGAATCGAACCCATAAACTTGGGCCAGTCCACGTCAGATTCATGAAGACAGTCTGTGGAGCTAATAACTCCACAGCTGCAGTGCTAATGACACTTTTAGAGTCTGATGGAGTCCGAAAGCGAATAACAGATTTGAGATAGACAGGATACTGTTCAGACACCACATTCTATCGTACAGCTATTAGAAAACGAATTATAATTGTGTGCAAACTATGGTATTACCAACCTTTACCCTACTTTCGTACGTGACTGTGAATATTCCCCTCACATTGTATTTTTACTCTCTCGCTTCCTAGCCTCTGCACGCCAGTCGTCAAACTTGCTAACTTGCTCTAATCCATTTTCAACTAATCTAATCAATGGGAGTCTCGTTCCACTGAAAACTGAAGTCAAACGGAGAGCAGAGATAATGAAGAACCAAGAGATGTTGATTAAATGAGGGGGAAAAATTCTGGAATAAACTTTGCGGTGAAATATTAAAACACGTCTGTTGAATTTATGAAAACTTCTCCAATTAACATTTTATCCTTCCTATTTCGTTAACGACGAGGAGTTCGTTAACAAGCCGTTCAAACTAATAATTCTACAACTGCTGAAGTAAGAACTACATCTTGAATTGTTCCCTTGTCAGACACGCTTTAAGAAGAAATACTTCCTCCGTTAATATGAAGAGTGCCGGGCGAGTTGATCGTGCGGTTACAGGCGCGAGGCTATGAGCTTGCATTCGGAAGATATTGGGTTCGAATCCCACTGTTGGCAGCCATGAAGGTGGTTTTCCGTGGTTTCCCATTTTCACACCAGGCAAATGCTGGGGCTGTACCTTAATTAAGGCCACGGCCGCTTCCTTCCCACTCCTAGCCCTTTCCTATCTCATCGTCGCCATAAGACTAACTGTGTCGGTGCGACGTAAGGCCACTAGCAAAAAAAATATGAAGAGTTTAACGAACTTCGCGTGAATTACAGAGATGTCGAAACCTATAAATCTTTGTGGTGGTGGTGGTGGTGGTGGTGGTGGTGGTGGTGGTGGTGGTGGTGGTGGTAGTGGTGGTGGTGGTAGTGGTGATTATTGTTTTATGAGGAATTATAACTGGGGAACCATCCTCTGTAAACACTATTCACAGAAGAAAATGACGGCATCGGCAAATTAAAGGGAAGGGTCTTGGGCGTGAAAATGAAAGACTCCCTACGTCTCGCGAACCTAATACTGTCGGGGTTGGAAGAGAACAAGAACTGACCAAGGGAGGTCGGAAAGGAAATGTGAAAGTAAGGAACCTGGCACGAGTAGTGGAATCAACGCCAGACTCACAACTCGCTCCCTGGGAGTTTGTATTTCAGTGGCCTGTTACGACAGGCAGGAGATACCATGGATGTATTCTACTGACCCCACCAAACGGGAAAAGTGTTTTAAATACACATAGGCCTTCATTCATATATACATCCGTACATACACATGGAAGTGGTGGTGGTTTAAGTAATTAATGTTCTACTCTAAGAATAATAATTACGACATAACCATTCCTTATTAATACTAATCAGAAATAGAAAAGGCTAATTTCGTTTCCTAACAAAAGGCTTATCAGCAAAATAAGGCGAAAAATCACAAAAGGCGTGAAAATAAGAAACTCGCCAGGCCTCTTAGAACTAATACCATCGGGATCGGAGGAGAATAAGAGGTGACCAAGAAAGAATGGATAGGAAGATGAAACTGAATAGCATGACACGAGTAAATATCATCCAAGCCAGACTCGTCCAGGAACCCGTGATCACTACTTACGCTCCCAACTTGGCAGTCGGGTTACAACGTTCAGTCTGCAAATCTTCGTGAATTCTCCATTTGCTCCTATCACTGTGATCTCATTTGCTCGTTCTTACTTCAGATTTTTAGTACCTAAACATATTCTGCTTGATATCACTCTGATTCCACAGTACTTCCACATTCTCCATTCGATTGAAGTCCGCCTTCTCCAGCGCGGATGTCTTCACTCATGATCCTGAGCTCAGGTCATCCATAACAACTGAAGAGAGATTGCCCCAGTTTCGCAAAGCTGCTTGGTCCACAGATTCCATTGGAAGGTAATCAAACCAACTCTGTTCATTCGCAACCCCCAGACTTGGTCCACTACCTAGTGGTTACACGTCCGCTAAGGGTGGCAGCTGAAATGTATGTCACAAAGCTTAAAATATACTATATCACAAATTATGTATTCCATGTTTGATATAACTCCGCCTGCGGTGAGTGCAGTATGGACTGAGTAGCCGAGAAGTCGTCGTTGCCTGTTCTAAGTCTGGATAAAGGAGGAGAGTTGATTCCGCGCCGAGAAACTGCAACATTAAGCGTGAAGCCAATGGAAATGGAAACGGAGTCAAATGTTATGAACCACGCTACCGCATCCGGGGCAGCCTATGCGTTAGTGTCTGGGATGTAGGGCAGTGTTTTAGGGTATGCTACCCGACCACCTTACAGCATCTTATGGAGAAACATACCCACTGGGTTGCCAGTGCGGCGAACGGCACCAAAGAAAACCTGGGCCAAGCATGTTATATATGACTTGAGGAACCACAGATTCAACCTTGAAAATGCTAGAATTGCGTCCATGGGTCGCAGAGCATGGAGACAGCCTGTGAACGATATCCGACGTCGATTGGCACCCACAGCGCATGGGCTTCGGAGTCGATCCAGACCAAACACCGGCTAGGCATAGAAGAAGAATTGTTTGGAATATAAATAGGCTTACAGTAAGTTAATTAAGACATTTAAGACAAAACTGAAGTAATAATGTTATGCAGATGAGAATCCTTCACGAATCTGGTGCCAAAAACCCGTACCCATTTCAGTAGGCATTATAAGTACCACATATTCTCCAAATATATATGTAAGCTAATAATTCCCATACGCAGAATGTACGTATTTGAGTGCTCTGGTCCGTTCACAAGTGTATTTGAAGTTATTCGGTACCATATTATTATTATTATTATTATTATTATTATTATTATTATTATTATTATTATTATTATTATTATTATTATTATTATTATTATTATTATTATTTTTGATTCGTTGTGCCCAGCTGTGGAGCGCGTTTGAACTTATTTTGCACAATGTTTCTTCTTCTTTTCTTCCCAATACCTCTTCATTTTTTCACTGTGTTCCTTTCTGCGTGTTTCTGTCCAGCCTGTATTTTTTCTTGTTGGTTTCTCTGCAAATTTATGTTTGTTTACTAAGCTTCTAAATTTTATTCTATCTTGAATGGTTTCGTCCTCAATACCCATTTCTTGTAGATCTTCATGAATTTCTGCTAACCAATTGTTGCGGATTTTCAGGGTTAGAGCTAGATTTAGAATTTTCTTTGTCAGCCTGTTGTTATCCATTCTGTGTAGGTGTCCGTAGAATTTTAGTCGTCTCTTTCTGATGGTATCTGTGATTTTTTCTGTGAATTGAAAAATTTCGTGTGGTTTCTTTTTCATCCCAATTCCATTTTCGAACTTTGGTCCTAGGATTTTTCTGAGAATTTTTCTCTCTTGTTGCTCAATGCTTTTCATTTGTGACCTGCCGCCATTGATCAGTGTTTCAGATGCATAAAGTGCCTCTGGTTTGATGACTGTATTGTAATGTCGTAATTTTGCATTTTTTGATATTATTATTATTATTTATTGTTGCTTTGTTGTTGTTGATGATGTTGTTGTTGTTGTTGTTTTTGTTGTTGTTGTTGTTGTTGTTGTTGTTGTTGTTGTTGTTGTTGTTGTTGTTGTTGTTGTTGTTGTTGTATGTACTGGTATATGATCGGAAGCGGGCTATAACTTCACACATTTTGAATAAGCACCACCAGCTTTCTTTCCAGTAACTAGCTTGTGCTCAGATAGCCTTTTTCATTAGTTTAACAATAACAGAACGGATACTTCAATTGATACTTCTAGATAAGAAATATAGTCTTTCATATATAACTACAGTCCAGCTCCATAGCTAAATGGTTAGCGTGCTGGGCTTTGGTCACGGGGGTCCCGGGTTCGATTCCCAGCAGGGTCGGGAATTTTAACCATAATTGGTTAATTTCGCTGGCATAGGGACTGTATGTATGTGTCGTCTTCATCATCATTTCACCCTCATCACGATATGAAGGTCGCCCGGCACTAAAAGTCATACGCCATTTCATTTTATATAATTACAAACTACGTTTAAAATACAGAATGAAGAAAATGCTGTCTTATAATTTGGTTTCATTTCTGATCACTTACCGGTGCATGTGTAGCCTAGTTAACGAGTAGAACAGAATGGTCACTCATTGGTGTAACCAAGTTCAGGAAATTTATTAACGCAGATGATATTGCCTTGATTGCCCAGGATCAAAGCTTCTCTGAAGCTGAAACAATGCTAACATCAGATCTGAAGATACTGGAGGAATACTTCTACATAATTCTCTCCGGGCTAATCCTCAAAAGACTGTTGTATCAACCTTTCACTTGCGGAAAAAATATGCATATTACAAGCCTACAATTGTATTGACTATCCAATATTGCTGCAACCCTAAATACCCATGGTTCATGGACCTGTCGTACAAAATCCGTCTTAATAACGTGGCAGCTAAAATCAAACCCCGAAACAACATACTTCAGATATAAGCAGGGACCATCAGGGGTGCCAACATAACAGTCCTGAGATCCACAGCTCTGGTTCCTTCGTACTCAGTTGCATATACTGCTACTCTACCTATCTTAACAGTGCTCACACGAAAATTGTCGACAGGCAGTTCAATCAAGCAATGCACCTCATCACATTAGATCTACTAACAAGCACTGGCTGCCGGTTCTATGTAATATTCCACCACCGCCACTAAGAAGAATTCAATCATTGATGAGCACAATGAACAGAATCGAAATCAACCCAGTATTACCAATACACGCAGAAATGTCACTATTATTACCACAGCGATTGAAATCCAGATAAACGTCATGGCAAACAGCAGTCAGCCTGCAGGACAATCGCTTCAACATCAAGGATGCCTGGAATAATCAATGGCAGAAGCAATCATCTCTGACATATAATCACACACATATATATATGTATATAAAGAGTTTACTAAAAACAGCTTTGGCAAATCCGTCCGTCCGTTCTACTGGACCGAATTGCTTCATTTTTTATTTATTTTTTCCGAAATTAGCTGTCGGTGGACCTAAGGTCTCTAAGTTCAGCCAACTTTAAGTAATCACAAATTCAAATCATCACATGATCATTCCAATAATTGCAGGCGAAGGTTTACCCTAGCCAGCAATACATTCTGTACTTAGCAGGTTTCTAAACGATTAATACTTTCATTAATATTTTGTTATATGTGATTTTCATCCTTAGTAATGTCATTGCATGCAGCCATGTTTGATTACTACCAGTCAAACCAGAGAGTAAATACTTCTTCTGATCACGAAAGAATATTATTCCATACTAGATACTCTTTGATTCTCTAACCTTTCCCAGCTTCCAAATATATTCACCAGGTGGCAGAGCGCTCCTAATAACTTACGTACTACTAAGAGAAAATAGTCTACGTACAAACAGCCCCCCATCATGACATACGCATTAGACATTATCTGGGAACACCTATCGAACGATAACCTAGCTACACTGAAAAGAGTGAAGGCCATGTGTCTTAAGGAGATTCTCTGCCTGAAAAAAGATGCTCAATCGAGGCTAACCTCTGAGCTTATAAAACATCCGTTCTATATAGAACTGTGATTAAAAATGCCATTGCCTTCTACGACACAATACGAAGATTTACATCAAAAACTGAGTGATAAAAAAAGGAATATATAGACAAATCATTCATCGTACAGACAGCATGATGACGTCAGAATGGATTAATTCTGACCACGAACTGCGGCATGCCATAACGCGCTTCTTATTAAGTGTTCAAAAAACATTGAAAAGGGCAGGCAAAATGATATGACTACTACAGGCATATCAAGAACGAGTTATCTGACCTGCGAAGAAGCACGAGTAAGTTTAATAAACCTCCCTGGGAGCGGCCAGCAGGTTTTCAGTCACCTACCCGACACTGGTGCACTCTGAACCGGAAGAATGGGCCAGGACAGGTGCGGTGCAATATTGGGCGAATGGGGCTGGAAGATTTCTCCTCATTGTGATTGCGGTGAAGAGTAGCGTTTGAATGTTCCCTGAAAGGTTTTAGAAGTACAATAAAGATCTCCACAAGCTGTCTCAAGAAGCCGTCGACTGGATTCTCCACCTAGACCTAGAGTTATGCACAGATTACGAACTTGAGATTGTGTAAATCATTGTATATACATCACATTTTTAAATGGCTGTCTACCGAGCGAGTTGAGTTGGCCGTGCGGTTAGGGTAGCGTAGCGGTGAAGTTGCATTCGGGAAATCGTGGGTTTAAATCCCACCGTCAGCAGCCCTGAAGATTTTTCTTTGTAGTTTCCCATTTTCACAACAGGCAATATCTATTGTTTTATTTCGAAGTACTAAACCAAGTAATTATGTAAGTTTTAATTCTTCAGACATGAACTGACAAGGGAAGGGCACATACCGGGGAATCACGGATCTTACGTAAACATTGTACACACGTTAAGTGAGCCAAAAACATTTATTTTGGAAATTAACTCATGCGACCTAAAGAAAGCGTTTAAAGTTCGCACGTTTGAATTGGCGCGCTTGGCTATGCAGGACTGCGTCGCGTGCTGCATTCACTCGCCAAGTTCCTTTCTATTCCGTTAATAATTGCATAGCACGTCGTGAAAATGATGTAGCGGCATTAAGAGAATTTAATTCCTGTTTTGATTTTGGGTCAATAAAGACAATAGAATAAGATTGTTCGTTCGTAATCTGTTTTACCCTCCAGGGTGGGTTATTCCCTCGGACTCAGCGAGGGATCCCACCTCTACCACCTCAAGGGCAGTGTTCTGGAGCTTCAGACTCTGGGTCGGGGATACAACTGTGGAGGATGACCAGTACCTCGCCAAGGCAGCCTCACCTGCTATGTTGAACAGGGATCTTGTGGGGGGGAAGGGAAGTTGGGAAGAGATAGACAAGGAAGAGGGAAGGAAGCGGCCGTGGCCTTAAGTTAGGTACCATCCCGGCATTTGCCTGGAGGAGAAGTGGGAAGCACGGAAAACCACTTCCAGGATGGCTGAAGAGGGAATCGAACCCCCCCCCCTCTGCTCAGCTGACCTCCCGAGGCTGAGTGGACCCCGCTCCAGCCCTCGTACCACTTTTCAAATTTCGTAGCAGAGCCGGGAATCGAACCCGGACCTCTGGGGGTGGCAGCTAATCACACCAACCCCTACACCACAGAGGCGGACACATAACAAGGGACGTTACACACGAAAGCAAGTTACTCCTTATACTTTCTACAACAATGATGCTCGTGATAAAAATTTTGAAAACACAAAGCGGATCTACACCAACGAAACGAGTGTAAGGGCTTAATATCACCTTCCATATGTTTCTTCCAACGCAAAAGTAACTTTGCCTACGTTGATTACCATTATACAAACAACCACTTGTCCCGTAGAGCGACCATAAATGTATGTCAGCGTGGCCTCAAATCAGCTGTTGGAACAGTGCGAGTTGCGGGTAGGGTATAGAGTAGCGCCCTCCGCAGCCGAAAGCGCTAATTCAAACATACGAACTCTAACGCTTTCTGTAGGTCGCACGAGTGTATTTCCGAAAGAGGTATTTAGGCCATTGTGTTATTCTTGGCTCATTTAACGTGTGCGCAAATTTTACGTAAGATCAGCAAAAATGAAATGGCGTATGCCTTTTAGTGCCGGGAGTGTCCGAGGACATGTTCGGCTCGCCAGTTGCAGGTCTTTTGATTTGATGCCCGTAGGTGACCTTCGCGTCGTGATGAGGATGAAATGATGATGAAGACGAAACGTACACCCAGCCCCCGTGCCAGCTATTTTAACTAATCATGGTTAAAATTCCCGACCCTGCCGGGAATCGAGCCCGGGACCCCTGTGACCAAAGGCCAGCACACTAACCACTTAGCCATGGAGCCGGTACGCGCCCTTTCCTTGTGAAGAAAACTTTGTATACTTAGATCAGTGGTAGAGTGTCGGTCTCCAGATCCGAAGATAACGGGTTCAAACCCGGCAGAGGTAGTCGGATTTTTGAATGGCGAGAAAAAGTCCATTCGACACTCCATGTCGTACGATGTCGGCATGTAAAAGATCTCTGGTGACATATTTGGTGTTTACCCGACAAAATGCATTAAATCTCAGCCATAGACGCCCAAGAGAGTTTCAGTTTACTCGGTCTGCCATCTAGCAGGCCTAGGGTAAAACGGAACGTCGAAATTGACGAGCAGACAGCCAGATGGCGTCAAATTGAAATGTCTGCACACGGTAGCTGAGGCCATACGATTATGACTTCAATGAGTAAATGAGCGAGTTTATGGTCCTTAAATTTTCATTTAGTTACTCTATTATTATTATTATTATTATTATTATTATTATTATTATTATTATTATTATTATTATTACGGAATCGATCAATGCACCCGTCCACCGAAAAGAGAATTCTATTTCAAGTCTTAAAAGCGACCACATGCTTGACCGTTTCGCCTAAGAAGGTAACCGCTTTACGAGAAGTGATAATGTAAAGTAATTTCTATCGTTTCTACATTTATACCAATCTTTAAAGGAGCTATTAGTGAACTATTATTAATTTCATTATCTTACACTTGAAATGTATAGAGCTGTACGGACATCACGAATGGGAAGGGGATCGCGTACTGAACCACAGACCTGTGCCACCACAGTCCGGAGAGGCAGCTTAGTGAGTGATTTACAGAGAGACAGTTAGGTATCTGGGGAATGAATTACGCTGATAGATCATAATTAGAAATAATGTAGGCAGCGTGACGGAGTGTGGCTGTTACATGCGTATGGTCGCTCGTGGGATTACTTTCAGAGCGATTCCACCATTGTCGTAATTAGTTTACACCACAAGTGATCGCCGCTAATCGTATGTTATCATCACCATGATACGTGCGCACAATAATCAATACCACCTGTTCAGTACAGGAGAATATAGTGATCCATTCTAAAAATAGACAGCTGTTATCATTTCATATCGTCTTCCCCAAAACCAAACCAAACCCAAACCCCACGGCACGTAACGCCCTCGAAAGGGCTCTGACCTGCCCAGCGACCGCTGCTCAGCGCGAAGGCCTGCAGATTACGAGGGGCCGTGTGGTCAGCACGATGCATCCTCTCGGCCGTTATTCTAGGCTTTCGAGACCGTGCCCGCCATCTCACCGTCAGATAGCTCCTCAATTCTAATCACGTAGGCTGAGTGGACCTCGAACCAGCCCTCAGGTCGAGAGAAACTTCCCTGACCTGGCCGGGAATCGAACCCGGGGCTTCCGGGCGAGAGGCAGGCACGCTACCCCTACTCCACGGGGCCGGCCATCTTCTTCCCCAAATAAATAAAATTATAATGTTGTCGGTATATCTCAAACATCCCGCCTGCTGCCATTTCTCGATGGATGCAGTATTTTTGCATCTCTTGGCATAGGCCTCCGAAGTCCTAGTCTCATCCATGCTGTGACAATACGGAAGCTGTTGGGGTATGGGTGGTGCTGAGTAATGACATTCAGAGCACGAACAGAGCGTCTGATTGTTGTGAAAGGTGTGCTAATAAGGTCAATTGTGCTGCAATATCACTTTATGGCCCATTGAGAAAAGCAATGGCAAACTACCTCACTTCTCATCCTGCCTAGTAACTCCTCATTTTGGCGCCGCCATTTGTTTTAGCGTTTTCCCTACAACCGCATTAACATTATTGGTAGTGCTGGTTGAGAATCCATTCAGCGTCTGGGCTGACGACCCAGTAGACAAAGACACTCCTCAAACATTTGCCTCAACTTGTATTAATTTCAATTAGTTAAACTAAAGTCGGAAGTAGACTCAATTCTGAAGTAGGCCTACTGTAGATTCAGTTCATTTTTTACATTCTATTACGTCATCATTGAAAAAGACTTTAAAGAATTTCTCGAAACTAAGTAGTCAAGTCCTAGTCTAGAAAACCAAGAATAATGTCAGAAAAGATTCGTCATGCTTACTATGCGTCTAGGTTTCGGGCTGAGCAGCGGTCGCGAGGTAGGTACTTCTACGGGGAGAGGTAATGATACCATCAGCACTTGTGTACTGAGTTAATATGATTTTCTCCAGCGACAGATAGTTTATCAATAAAAAATGTATTAGTTATAATAATTATTTCATAACTTCCAGGCGAATGTTGGTGTCCAGCTCAAAAGTTCTTGTTCATGCTACACGTAACGAAGCCACTCTTCGACCGAGTTAACATTATGATTTTGTCTCTCTCTGCTGACAAGTCTATGCGCATGCTCCATCCTAAAGAACTGTAAGGCTACGGGTTCTTTTTCATCGGTATTTAAGTTCGGCGCAACCGGGTTGTGCACTAGGCTATATATTATTTGATTAGGACACAGCAACATAGTAATAAAGGTTATATTTGTGGCGAAGAGTAGGCAAAGCTTTATCTGACCCTGTAACGATTAAGAGGGGAATTTCTCTAGGCACTACTATTGGACCTTTCTGTTTTCTTATATATACAGGGTTATTCACCTAACATGTTACACAGAAATAACTTCTAAACCACTAAATATATCGGCATTCTGTTTTCATATTCGTAAATGGTACCCTGGGCCTTGTAAAATAACGTGCTATTTAGTCTCATGGGGTGATTAATAACCGAGAAATTGATACTAACTCCATATTTTTAAATGGAACGGCACAAATTCATACAGCTGGCCTAAAAGATCAACTGCGTACAATTTCAGATATGGAAGTATTTTCAAAATCGGACAATTACTTTTTCAGATATAAATAAGAACAGCATACGCGGTTTTGCTGCCGCATCAGACGGCGTGAAGTCGGACATGGACATATTGAGGCGCAAGCTGCATCCTGGCCTTGATTCCAGCCACAGAACGGATACCAGGCATGTACTGTAAACATAACGTGATGTGCCATAACATACCCTGGGTATGCAACGTTATTGTATGACTGGCGAACACACGACGGGGAAGGGAGATTAAAGGTGTACTGTTTGGTTTGACATGTAATAGGTTGCGCTCAGTTTAGCGGGTTTTTTTCCCACGGATGGGAATGGGAAGGATTTGGAAAGGAAGTCGGCCGTGGCCTATCACAAAGGTACCTATCCGGTATTTGCCTGGTGTTGAACATGGGACACCATGAAAATCACTTTCGGGTTGGGCGAGGCAGGACTCGAACCTACGCTCTCCCGAATGCACGCTACTACAGTCGCGCTGGAGCTCTGCGGAGATTAATGCGTGTAAAATAAAACATAACTAATAGTGTTGCTGCCATCTCACCACGATCAGCTCTGACCATTTGCTTTTCTAGAAGGAGGTCTTCCGGTGTTTTGTGTTATGTTTATTTCTCAACTCATAGAGTAGTATGAACTGTACACTAAAACCAGTGACAATTATAACTTTCGTTATGTTCCTTTAAAGGCAAAGTACTTATTCTATTCCTTTCAAACACATCAACCCTTTCTGCCCTGTCATGTGTTCGTCTGTCATACACACTTTGCAAACCCATCACATGTGTACGAGGTGCTTACATGCCTGGTATCCATTCTACGGCTGAACTCACTCCCAGGAAACTGCTTGCGCCTCAATATGTACTTGCCCGACTTTACGCCGTCTAATGCGGCATGCAAAACAGCACATGCTGTTCTTACTTATATCTCAAAAAGTAATTGTCCAATTTTGAAAATACTTACATATTTGAACTTGTACACAGATGAACTTTTAACTCAGCTGTATGAATGTGTGCCGTTCCATTTAAAAATATGGAGTTAATATCAATATCTCGGTTGTTAATTACCCAGAAGACTAAGTAGCACGTTATTTTACAATACCCTGCGTACCATTTACGAATATGAAAACGGAATGCCGATATCTTTAATGGTTTAGAAGTTATTTCCGTGTAACATGTTAGGTGAATAACCCTGTATAAATATATGAGTAAAGAATTGGAATCAGAGATAATGCTTTTTTTTCGGATGATGTTATTCTGTACTGAGAAATAAATAAGTTACAAGATTGTGAGCAACTGTAACATGACCTCGATAATGTTGTGAGATGGACAGTAGACAATGGTATGGTGATAAACGGGGTTAAAAGTCAGGTTATGAGTTTCACAAATAGAAAAAGTCCTCTCGGTTTTAATTACTGCGTTGATTGGGGTGAAAGTTCCTTATGGGGATCACTCTAAATACCTAGGTGTTAATATGAGGAAAGATTCATTGGGGTAATCACATAAATTGGATTCTAAATAAGGGGTACAGATCTCTGCACATGTTTATGAGGGTATTTATGGGTTGTAGTAAGGATATAAAGGAGAGAACATACAAGTATTTGGTAAGACCGCAAATAGAGTATGGTTCCAGTGTATGGGACCCTCACCAGGATTTCTTGATTCAAGAACTGGAAAAAATCCAAAGAAAAGCAGCCCGATTTGTTCTGGGTGATTTACGACAAAAGTGTAGTGTTACAAAAATGTTGCGAAGTTTGGACTAGGAAGACTTGGGAAAAAGGAGACGATCTACTCGGCTAAGTGGTATGTTCTGAGCTATCAGTGGAATGGCGTGGAATGACATTAGTAGACGAGTAAGTTAGAGTGGTGTCTTTAAAATTAAGACCACAATATGAAGATAAAGCTGGAATTCAAGAGTACAATTGGGGCAAATTATTCCTTTATGGGAAGGGGAGTTAGGGATTGGAATAACTTACCAAGGGAGATGTTCAATAAATTTCCAATTTCTTTGAAATCATTCAAGAAAATACCAGGAAAACAGCAGTTAGGGAATCTGCCACCTGGGTGACTGCCCTAAATGCAGATCAGTATTGATTGATAGTGACTGATATTTAGCAAGCTGCTGACTCCCATCCAACTCATCTCCGTGAAAATTTCCTATTTTGATAGCAGAGAATGTGGGAACTATTGAGGAATTAAATTAATGTCTCGAATGCTCAAGATCTGGGAACGAATATTAGCAAACTGCATGCAAAATCTATTGTAATTCACTGTGACCAATGTTTACCTCTCCCAGAAAATTGAACTACCGATGCTATCCAGGCAGTTCGATCCATAACGGAGAAGAAGCGGGAACTTGAAGAAGATTTTCGTGCTATGCTAGAAAAAGCATACGATCGAGTTCCCAAAAGAATTGTTCTGGAACATGTTTCGAAGCTGTAACGTGTCGGAGTGGCTGTTGAGTGTTGTGAAATGTCACTCACTAAGGTCAAGGTGGAGCTGGGGAGTCTGATAATTTCCCTGTAAAAATTGGAGATTACGAGGGTCCAGTGCTTAGCCCATTCTTATTTAATTTAGTCATAAACTATCTGAACAAACATCTCATGCATGAGCTACCATGAAGCACTTTGTATGCGAACGACATGGTCTTGTTTGGTAAAGCAAGAGAGCGGACTGAAGAGGTTCTTGAGAGATGGAGTCCAGCGCTTGAGAACGACGGACTGAGAGTGAACAGAACAGGACATGTCTTATGTCTCCGTTAATATCAGCTGTATCGAATAACTTTACCTAATAAATATCGAGCGGAATATAGTTTATTCTCGATGTTTTATGTTCATTGAGTTTTACCTTAAAATTAACGGATTAATTCGTGATTATCACATTTTCACAAAATTCCAAATATCTCCGGAAATATTAGTTCTGTCTAAAAGTTGATTTCCGAAAAAGGTTTTGGTAAGGAAGAGGTTGGTAGCTTCAACAAATTCGACGATTCGTTTTCAGTCTTCGTTCCTCGTTGAAAATGAAATGAAAACCGACAACCTGTTTTCCAGTCATTGACCGGGTCAGTGATGGAATGAATGAAGCATATATAGGCTGTTAGTACGATGGGGTCGCCACTCCCAAAGTGATATATTAATGACTGATAGATGCTATGATATGAGAATGGAGAGTGTTGCTGGAATGAAACATGAGAGGGAAAACCGGAGTACCCGGAGAAAAACCTGTCCCGCCTCCGCTTTGTCCAGCACAAATCTCGCATGGAGTGACCGGGATTCGAACCACGGTATCCAGCGGTGAGAGGCCGACGCGCTGCCGTCTGAGCCACGGAGGCTCTCTCGTTCCTCGTTAATATCCGTTATTTTCATGGCATTCGTATCGATCCATACCACTCTATATGCCACCACATAGGAGTAGTATTTCCTCCATGAAGCAGGATGTGACGTCATCAAATAACTCATTCCCAAACTGTCCCTCTCTTCTTCATCGAAATCAGTTTGGGAGTATAGGCAGAGAACGCATGCAGGCGACGATTATCAGGGACAGTAGGTGGTCAGAATATCCACGCACTTCAGCGAGCGAGCAATTCTACTACGCAGCTCTGCGTTAACGATGACGGTCACTCCTCTACTATTGATACTATTAGGAGGTTCAATGGGTTGCCCGGTCCTTTCGGACTAGGAGGACACGCTGATTCCTTCAGTGTAGCGCGCGTGCGGCCCAGAACATCTAAGGGCATCACAGACCTGTTATTGCTCAATCTCGTGCGGATAGAAGCCGCCTGTCCCTCTAAGAAGATGTGTTGTCGCCGGTAGCACGAACGGATACCGGATGTGACTATTTAGCAGGCTAGAGTTTCGTTCGTTATCTGAATTAACCAGACAAATCGCTCCACCAACTAAGAACGGCCATGCACCACCACCCACCGAGTCAAGAAAGAGCTCTCAATCTGTCAATCCTTTGTAGCTTTGACCAATGCTGCATTTTCCACCTTGTCTCCTGTATCCAGACCCTGTCAACTTAACGTTTAAGGATATTTGTGACTTCACAGTTTTGTCAATTAAGTGCCCCTATGCTGAGAGTGCTGATGCAGAGTGATTTCTCTTTCACCAAAAATAAATTTTAACCGATACTGGTAGCAATAAGATTTACCGACCGGTCTATTACCCCAGCCTGACGTCGGACACTTCAGAGCTACTGCCAGTAGGGAATGAGGCCGCTCATGGTATGGAGAAGAGACGCGTTTGGCAGCCGCTTCTCTGGAGTACAGACGCTACTTCTGGCGGAATTTGAGTTGCAGTTCCTCTGCAGAGGACTCATTACTCTCCTAAAAAAAGCTCATCCGCCCAGAGCCGTTGGCCTTTGTAAGGAGTCAGATTATTCTCCGCCGCCTGTCACTCGGCGTAGAGCCGCTGTTTGTACGGTTTACTTCATGCAGTAGCAGGATGAACCTGGCCAGACATACTGATGTATTTAAATACGGGAACGAACTTTTGAAAGATTTTAAAATCCAATCGCACCACACATAATCAATATTATTTGCAGCGTACGAAAAGCTCAATTTCCAGGACATCCCTTGAATAGTTACAGAGATATTGAATATGTTCTGAAATATACGTGCCATTAAATGGACCCCGTAGTGGAATGCAATCATAGGAAGTCAGAAGATGCAAGAAATATCAGATTAGAAAATGAATTCTAAAAGAATAATTACTATTAAATGGGTGTGTAAGATTACGAAGTGATTCGCTACAGAGCTTTACACAGAGAACAAGGCCTCTTTTGGCACTCCGGGGCGTGGTAACGACCACAAAATTTTGACACCATCGGCACACAAAATCACAGCTTGGTTTGTGAAAACTAGGTACAACACAAGCCTTCTGATGGAAATCATGGACCGCTGCACGGGTCACTGTATGCCTGAGATCGAAGCGGCTTTGGCACAAATTGTCTGTTGTCATTGCGTCAGTTATATAAAAGTCACTCAAAATTTCTGTCTTTTCCTATTTTAATTCATGTAACAGCTCTTTATATTCTTTTGTAGATTGTGGAGACATAGTAAGTCGTAGGTCCTCAATGAAGAAAAGTTCTCGAGTTAGTTCATACACAACTCTTGAGGGTGTGTGCTTAGATACATACAACACTCTTTCCATGGAAAATTGCTTTCACCCTTTCTCTCTTAGGTCTTTCCTTTTCAAGAATGTCCATATGTTATCAATGTCGTAAGTTACGATTGGTGTAATTTTTAGGCGGAAATGTTCCAAGCCTGTTTTAATCGATACTTGACTATGACGATCTATGCCGTTTATTGCAATTATTTCTGCCAGAGTCCTTTCTTTTATGTTAGCTGTAAATGTAGTCCTAGTCGTCTGGAATGTCATTCCGAAATATTTGAACTATTTACAATTCTTAGAGCTGAGTCTTCGTAACTGAGTGTGTCTGTTGCTGTTCGCCTTCTTCCTCTTCTAAAGACCATGGGTACTGTTTCTGTTCATTAATTTCTAAATTGTTTTCTTTGGACCATTTTGACAGGTTGATGATTGCTTTTTGAAGTTCATTGTTACTTGGCTAAAATAACTAATGGGGGCAGAAGAAAGGAGGACATAAAATATGGACTAGCATAAGGAAGGAAGGTCTTTCTTAACAAAAGAATTTTGCTCACTTTGAACATTGGTATAGGAATTAGAAAGATGTTTTTGTAGACCTCCGTCTGGAGTGTGGCATTGTATGGGAGTGAAACGCGGATAATAACTAACACAGAAAGGAAGAGAAATGCAAGCTTTTGAAATGCGGTGATACAGAAGAATGTTGAACGTGAATGTGGTAGACTGAATCACGAATGACGAGATACTGAATCGAATTGGTGAGAGAAGAGAACAATTTGGCGAAATTTGACGTGAAGGAGAGATATAATGATAAGAAGTATAAGACACCCAGGATTTGTCCAGTGAGTTTCTGAAGGAAGTGTAGGTGGTAAGAATGGTAGGAGTAGACTAAGGCATGAATATGACAAACAGGTTAGAGTAGATGTAGGATTTAGTAGTTACGTAGAAATGAAAAGGTTAACACAGGATAGAGTGCCACGGAGAGCTGCATCAAACCAGTCTTTGGGCTCATGACCGAAACAACAATAAATGACAGGTCAGTCATATTCTGTTTACTTGTGAAATGTTTGGTGTACATTTAAAATTGTACTTACAATTATTGCGATATGTTTCATCCAAATGATGATGCAAAATATTATACGCTGTTGTCTTCCAGTCAATGTGTAGGACATCGAACCTGGATCTTCAATTTCATTGTCTTTCTTTAGCAAATACTTTCGTTCTCCGAAGGGTTGAAACTACTTCTACCGATATGAAACATTCTGGGTGTGGAGGTAGAATAATACTAGCAATATCCCCTGCCCGCCGCAAGAGGCGACTATAAGGGGCCTCACGGGCTCTTAACTTGGGAGCGTGGGTTGGTGACCACATGGCCCTTAACTGAGTGTCATTGCCCCCACATACTTGTACAAAGCTTCTCACTTTCATCCATCCTGTCCGACCTCTTTTGGTCAACTCCTGTTCTTTTCAGACCCTGACGATATTAGATGTCGACACTTAGGGAGTCATTCATTTTCACTCCCTTCATGGCACTTATCCCTTTTTGGCTGATACGTTCATTTTTCGTAGTGTCGGACCCCTTCCACTTTTCTCTCTGATTAGTGTACATAGAGAATGGTTGCCCTATTAAAACAATAATCACCACCACCACCCCTACCGGTATGATTGTTGCTCAGAGGGGGCTGGTAATCGTGTAGATTTTCCCCTTAACACGACAACTGGTCAGCTAATGAACATGCTGAGTGTCGTTAAATTCAATAATAATAATAATAATAATAATAATAATAATAATAATAATAATAATGTCCACACACTTTAAGAAACCTCCGTGGAAAATGACCACTTGGAAATCACCAATCAACTACATAGGTGAATACCAGATTGATCACGTAGCCTTCACAAGAAAATACTCTCCTGAAATCATGAATGTACGAGTTCGCAAGGGTTACGTAGAGTCCGACCACCATCTTTCACAAATGAAAGTCCGCTTCAGACCTAGCTGGAAAAGTTATCAGAAACCTAAAATACCACGCATTGATCCAGAATACTTAAAATATCACGCACAGGAATTCATGGAATCAATGCAGACTAACACAGAAACATGGGACACCCTTCTTGCAACCATTCAAGACTCAGCGAAGAAACTTGGCCAACCTCCACGAAAACGTAAACACAGGTGGTGGACTGCCGATTGCGATAGAGCTCTGGAATCCCGCATGCAAGCCTGGAAGAATTGGTATAGTCACCAAACACCAGAAAATTGGAGTAACTTCATAGAAATACAGAAGCGAACAGCCAAAACTATTAGACGAGTTAAACGTACCTACCATCTCAATAGATTGTCGGAAATCGATTACGATTTCAAAAGGAACAACACTCGAAATTTCTATAGAACTTTTAGAGAAGAACTGACTAACTACAAACCCCCTAGTATTTGTTTTCGTCGCATCGATGGAACACTTGAGCCGAATACAAAAGCCAACTGTGACATCTTAAAGCAGTACTTTGAGGCGTTACATAACTGTGAACCTCCTGCCGAAAAACTGCAATTCAGCATATCCACCCCAAACCATGACTCACTTCCACCAACACATGACGAGATACAGAATATTGTATTAAATCTGAAAAACAACAAAGCACCAGGGGAAGATGGTGTAACTCCCGAGGTGCTCAGGATCGGAGGTGAGGTCATTATTGACCGATTACAAGCCATCATTGCGGATATATGAGAGAGCGAAATCATACCTGCAGATTGGACAGTTGCTTTGATTCATCCTCTACACAAAAAGGGTGACAAGACAGATCCGAACAATTACCGAGGTATCTTTCTCCTATCAATTGCTTACAAAGTATTCTCTCGTGCTCTCCGTACCAGATTAGAACAACAGACAGAATGGAAGATTGGAGAATACCAGGCGGGCTTCAGACCTCACCGATCGTGTGTAGAACAGATCTAGAACCTCAAGATGATTCTCCAACATCGCCAATCAATTCGAACAGTGGTCACATTTGTTGACTTTAAAAAAGCTTACGACTCGATTGACCGTGCCACCCTATTAGATGTACTTCATGAATATGGTGTTGACAACAAAACATCGAAGTTAATCCAACAGACTTTAACTAACACAACTTCTAAAGTGAAATTCATGGGCGAAATCTCCGAATCATTTGAGATAAGAACAGGCGTGAGGCAGGGTGATGGATTATCTCCACTGCTGTTCAATCTTGTACTAGACAAGATCGTTAGAACACGAGAGAAAGAAGTACACGGGATAAATGCGGGAACGAGAGATAAGCGAATCAATATTAAGTGTCTTGCCTTTGCTGACGACCTAGCAATAATCACTCGAACTCCCGAGGAAGTCAGAACCGCTCTTGAGAATCTGCATGAGATTGCTATTAAGACTGGCCTCCAAATATCATATGAGAAAACACAATACATGGACTCCAAGAACACCAGTGTGAAGTCACTTGGGACCAAATGTGGCAATATCACACGAGTTAAACATTTCAATTACTTAGGTGAAATTATCGGAAGCACTGGTAACAACAGGATAGCCATCAAAACCCGTGCCGAAAAATTACGTAAAGCCTACACAGTCACCTGGAATATCTACAATAAGAAATCCCTTTGCATCCAAGCCAAGCTGCGTCACTACCATACAGTAGTTCTTCCTGAAGCACTCTACGCGACTGAAACATCAACACTGACCATCAATATCAATGGCAGCGAGAAAATGGAATGGCAAATACTTAGGAAAATATTTGGACCAAAGTTCCAAGATGGAATATGGATGCGAAAAAGCTCGGAAGAACTCTACTCGCTGACCGAAAGATTCACTTCAATCGCCCGGAAAAGACGTATGCAATTCTACGGACATCTAGCACGAATGGACGACTCGCGACTGACCAAGAAAATCTTCCTCATTATCAGCGGAACCCGACAAAATAAAGTACGGTGGCTTGCTGACACCCAAAAAGATCTCGCAGAAGTCGGCGTTGACCCATTGACAACTACACGGGCTACATTTAGACACACAATTAACTTGCACAGCTTTGAAGCCAGACAATGTACAAGAAACGTGAAACTCCAGGAGGCATGGACTCAAGAAAGACGACAGGCTCACAGTGTGAGGATGAAGAAGTTTTGGGAGGATAAGAGAAACAAGAAGAAGAATGCTAACTAATGGTTCTAAGTGCTCCTTAGAGGGCCGAACGCATATATATATATATACTAGCGAATGTACCCGAGTTTCGCTACGGTATTCTACATTGTATTCGAATATCGAAGTAAATAGTGTACATGCAGTAAATAAGATTGTTTTAAAATTGCGTGTCTCTTAGCGTTATCCGAGAAAGAGCATGAGGAGGTCCCCGTACGTTGTTTCCAATGTAAAGTGTTTGTTACGGATTTGTGATATAACGGCAGGGTCACTTGCCTTCTGCCATTCACAATCGAGTTGGGAAGTTTACATTATAATTGCAGGCCCCATTGCCTACTACGCGGACAGAATCGATTTGGGGAGTTTTCGTTAAAATGGCAGCCCCCCTTTCCTACTTCCAGACAGATTACAGTTGAGGAGTTTCTATTATAATGGCAGGCAATTACCCTACTATCACTCGAAATTGAGTTGTGCAGTTATCATTATAATGCCAGGCCCACTTTCCTACTGCCAGCCAGCTTACTGCCAGTCACACCAAGCTGGTGAGTTTCCATCAAAATAGCAGGCCACTATGCCTAATGCCAGTCACATTTTAGATGAGGACATTTCTTTATAATGGCGGGCACCCTTGCCTACTGCCAAACACAATCGGGTAGGGGAGTTTTAAACAAAACTGCATGCTCACTTGCCTTCTGCAAGTCAAATCGAGAAGGGAACTATTCATTACAATTGTAGGCCTTCCTTACTAATGAGAGTTACGCAGGAGATGGAGAAGGAACCCTTTCCTACTGCCAGTCAAAGTCGGTGTGGGGAGTACTAATTACAATAGCAGACCCACCCTTTCTCGATCGCTAAAAATCGACATCAGTGAATATATATAGATTGGCATACGAAAGTATATGCGTGTTTACAATATTGAAGACCTTCATTTACAGATTAACCGCTACTAAACGTACGTCATATCGACAAAGGATTATACCATAAGACACGCCGGATTTAGTGGCCTAAATGGCTGGTCCTATGATATGTCATCTATTCATGGGTCAGATTGAGTTAGAAACGTGGAACAGGGTAAAGAATTTGTAAGATTATCTCACATTACATTACTTTTCGGATAATTATGTGACAGCTACATACATAGCATTTGGCTCACATATGGCTACTGGGTGGGCCAATTTTCGTGAAGAGTTTGATGATTCTGTATTTCATATAAGTAGGCTAATTGAAAGTATGAATTATGCATGTGAAAAGTCCAAATTGACTTAACATCGATTAATAGAGAAAAATCAAACGTAAAAGGAATACAGATACGGCAAAAAGTCATAAGACCAAGGTTGTAGATCATTCCAAATTGAGCGGAGATTGTGAATTCCGTTATGTGATAGGAATTTCCGAAGGTCTGCACCATCATTAAAATTGCCTGCATATTTCGATATTCTTCGCGGATGAAAAGTGAAAAATTTAATGATCTAGGATGTTTTCCGTTCGTTACAGGCTAAAACGTATAATTTTGTCAAATTTCAATTATCTTCTTTTTCTTCTGGCAGATTATGCCGCAATCTGGAATTTGGGCGGGGCGGGTAAAAATTAGGACTTTCAGGAAACTAAACCAAAAATTATGGAGATGGTCATTATTACCCCTTAAACGGAAATCTGTACGAAAATTTCGCCAAAATAGTCAGTGTAGAGGCACACAGTCGTTACGACTTAATATATATAGATAAGGAATCTGCTCCATGTAAAACACTTTTTTGGCTATGTCCGCTGGACTTAATCTGCAAAAGTGACCATTCATGATATCTCCCTTATTAATCTTCGTGACGAAAAAATGCACATGAAAAAAAAGGTTTAGAGGTGGAATTCCATCACGTTTGGTCGATTTCCAGTCAGGTTGGTCTTGTTCTGTATATATTGTGGAAGAGTAAAATCACATTTGTGTTCCCTATAAACCGCCAATCCATTCCGGAACATGAAATGTTATTTACGTTTAAAACCTACCTTTGGACAGGTGGATGCTAAATATAAATTTTGGTTCGAATGTCTTCAGTAGTTTTCAAGTTGTAAGGAATAGGCTTTACACGCACCCGCTCGTGAGTTAAGTCCGATGGGACTTGTACAGAAAAACGGTCCGTTAATGATATCTCCCTTATTAATCCTCGTATCGAAATGATGCACATGAGAAAAAAGGTTTAGAAATTAACTTCTACCAAGGTAGGTAGATTTCCTTTAAGTTTGGTTGTGTATATTTTGTGGAAGTGCAAAATCACTGTTTCGGTTTCGTATAAACTCCCAGTCAGTTCAGGGATTTAGAAACAATATTTGCCGTATGAAGGACCGGTGTATTCTAAATATGAATCTTGGTGTTAATATATCCAGTAGTTTCTAGCACACGCGTATATACGGCGTAATTAAGGAAGAAAATAATACAGTTAAGAAAGTCGAAAGTAATAGAAAATGGATTATAACTGAGGACAGCCGGATAACGACAAATATGTAAATGCCAAGTGAATGTATTGGAAAATCAAATGCCCCTCAATAAATTATGCTAGTGTGAGTTATGGATATAATAAAGCGGTAACAGAGGAGAAATTTAGGTCCAGTGATTCTTAGGTAAACAAATAATAAGAAGATGACTAATGGTGTTATTACTTAATCTATTCGAGGGCGGTTATAACCTCCAACGATATTCCGCCAATATCCCGCAGATAGGCCGATTGACGCCTCTATTGCCTTCTACAACCACGAATTTAAAAGCATGATGGGGAAAATGGCAACACGTTACTTCCCTGCTGGCATGCAGTCAGAGACGTTGCCATGGTAACCTGTAGGTTCGTTGTCGGTCTGTCGGTCACTCAATGCAGAGCATGGTACCAGCAGAAAATTGTTAATTTCTCCGTCATGTGAAGAGTAAGGTAAATTGCTAACAAAACGAAAGTTGTTTATAATGAAGAGACGTTTCACGTACGGTAAATGAAGTTTACAGAAAATCAATAGTATAAGAGAAAATGGAGGAAAACCATTCTGGTTTTCCTATAAACCCCCCGTCTATTCAAAGTTTTTAAAATGATATGTATATCGAAACCTTTCCCGGGATAAGTATACCCTAAATATGTAGTTTAGTTGAGATCTATCCAGCCGTTTCGAAGTGATGGTGGAGAAACCATTCTGGTTTTCCCATAAACCCCCCGTCTATTCAAAGATTTTAAAATGATATGCATATCAAACCTTTTCCCGGGATGAGTGTACTCTAAGTATGAAGTTTGGTTGAGATCTATCCAGCCGTTTCGACGTGATGGTGGAAAAACCATTCTGGTTTTCCTATAAACCCCCCGTGTATTCAAAGATTTTAAAACGATATGCATATCAAAACCTTCCCCGGGATGAGTATACTCCAAATATGAAGTTTGGTTGAGATCTATCCAGCCGTTTCGACGTGATGGTGGAACAGACAAACAGACAAACAGACAGACAAACAGACAAACAAACAGACACGAAACGTAAAAACCACCGATTCGGTCTTGAGTTGACCTAAAACGGATAAATATCTGAAAAATTGGCAAAACAAAAGAAATTACAGACAGCGGACCCCCTACAATTTTATTTATATAGATAATAATAATCGTAAGCCAAAAAACTAGAATAAAAACTCACCGCAGACTCCATAAACACACTTGCCAAAAAAGGGTACAAAGTTTCCACTAGTGTATTTAGTAGTGCATTTAGGAACCATGCTTAGGGGCCTTAACACATGTCACTCTAGGATGATTTCTAAATACCAATACATAATAATACATTGTTACTAACTCTATGTTATAGATATTCTTCATCATCACGGAACCAGCAAATTCTGCGGGAAGATTCCCAAATAATTATAATTTAAATTAATAAGTGTTAATATCGAAATTCATTGATAAGATGGTAACGTTCTGTAACTGGATACTGCTGCATAGTTGCGAAGAAGTGCATGGAGTTGGAATGGGCCAGTATTCCCTCTTCTCCGAAAATGGACTAAATCAGCGTTTAAAAAAGTGTGCTACTGTTACATACTTGTGCATAGATCTCTTCTAGTAGACGGTCACTATAAAAGGAACATGAATTAGAGCTTTAATTCATACTCTACAAAGTGTTGTCGTGAGTTTCCCCGTTACCAATCACGTTCACAATGCACCCATGAGAGAACTCACCCTTCATCCTTCGTAAGGAGTGAAAATCATAAGAATTCCGTCATCCTCACTTCACTGGAGTTAAGTCTTGTAACTTGTTTATTTCTATATCTCGAAATCGTCCTAAACTGAGTCACCACGTAAAGTCCGTATGGAGTGAACGATAAATTCTTTGCCATAATAATTACTACTTCGTGTGGCTAATATATCTATATAAATAAAGTTGTAGGGGATCCGCTGTCTGTAATTTCGTTTGTTTTGCCAATTTTTTTAGATATTTATCCGTTTTAGGTCAACTAAAGACCGAATCAGTGGTTTTTTTTAATTTTCGTGTCTCTTCGTCTGTTTGTTCCACCATCACGGCGAAATGGCTGGATAGATCTCGACCAAACGTCATATTTGGAGTATACTCATCCCGAGGAAGGTTTTGATATGCGTATCATTTAAAAATCTTTGAATATACGGGGGATTTGTAGTGAACCATTCTGTTCATGGAAGCAATCGTATTAATTTGAGTATTGGATATTGGAATCATACTAGGCCACCCACGAAGCCGATGTCATACAGTATATGTCATAAAGGGGTCCAGAAGAAGCGTTCTTATGTGAAGTGAGCGCGAGCGTCATTATGAGAAATCTCCAGAACTCATTAAAAGAAGTTATGTCCCAAGCCAAGCCTCTTGATGAAGTTTGGGGACGCTTTCCAGTTCGCGGCTAAACTTATTCTAGGAGGGAAGAATGAAATAAATTAATATCTTTGGTTACAGAAGAGTTGCATTGGATTTGAGACAAGAATTGCAACCGGTATTATTTCCGCTTTATTTTGATAGGCATTAGGGCTGCATTAATTAATGCAGTCGCTAATTTGAGCCCATGATATAATTAATGCGGGAAAGTTTCCCGGGCACGCTAAGATTGCACGCAGCCAAGCGGCTTGATGACGCGACCCGGAATTATAAATTAAGGCCGCCAGGGCATATCAGAGTCATTCTTGGACCGAGAAGCTGCGGGAACGAGTCGTCATACTGCGTGTTGGTGCTGAGAACAACGCTTTGTCTTCAAGCTACAACGACTACCTGTACTGCTATTTCTGCAAAGATGTAAGTAATCAACCTGAATATTCAGATGAATTGAAGATTTTACCTGTGAGATTATGCTATGGGGAGATGAGGTACTGCTTACATGAGACTAATAACTAGTAGCTCCATATTTCTGTGAGGTCAAGGGTTGCAGACGGAATGCTAGAATTATTATTGGCTCAGGTTAGGAATTCTAAAACTATATGTTGTCCATGTGATAGGGTGATAGAACAGTGACGGAGAGTAGTGAAGAAACTATTGTGTACCAGGTTAAAACTCTGAACGAGACTTGGTCAGTGTGACGTGTGAGACACGCTAACAGTGAAGACAGGCATCGAGTTGGAACAGTCTGTAATATATGAATTTATTTTCAGTTACCCCAGCAACAAGTCAGAACGAGTGTTTGACAGCATCATTGCACAGAAGCCACAACCAGGAGCTGAAGCCAACACAACAACAGGCATCGATCCAGGGACGTTGGGAGCACCTGACCAGCACAACATCGAAGAGGACACCTTCCGACTACAGAGGGAGCTGTACGAAGACGCCACACCAGCAAGAATGTATCCAAGTGGTCAACAGTCTCTGATGACAGCTCTGCAGTATATCAGAATGTGGTAGATCCAGTGGTCCACAGGGATGGCCGCTCCGCTATGTTCTCAAATTTAAGGTCAGAGCTTTCCAATTCTGTTTCAAGCATGTCATTTAAATTTAGATAGGAATATGGGGGCCGTCAGTCAACTAATTTGTGGTAATAGGAGAAGTTCCCTTGTAATATAGAGCTAGGCCTCAAACTCGAACCCCGTACTTTAAGGTAGATGTTATTTGTAAAGTCCTTGTTAGTGAAGTTATGGTTCATTGTAATTGCGTTATTTGATTGTACGTGTTTTTGTAAGGGTCTGATTGAACTCATTTGGGCATAGGAGGTTAGTCTACAGATAGGTACGTTTATTAGATCACATTCAGGCATTTGTTTCTGCAGACGTAGAAGTGTATTGTTATGACCAAATGGTGACCAAGTCGTGACCAGGAATTCACCCAGATTCACTGATAGTGTGCGCGAGTCCAATATTTAAGAGGTTTGAGCCCATAAGAGGCAGAAGTAGAATTTGCAGTTGGTATGAGAGAGCCCAACCATTGAGAGTTTATTGAAGATATTTTGGAAATGCCTAGTATGGCAATGTGACGATCGCTTAATGATTAGTGTTTTGTAGCACCAGGATTTAGCCCATGAGAGGCCTAAGTAAGATGAGCAAGATTGCTAAATGTATCGAGACGAGGGCAGATCGCCCAGGTATATTTAAATGATGGCTTTAACAGCTGACTACGTGAAATGTTCTTTTGAAAGGCAAGACTTTAGCCTGTCTCCTCGGTGGAGCTCATAAATTAGGGGGACTGCTGCACTTGGAGGGGTGAGAATGGAGGTCATTGAGCTTGACGTCACAGGCTGGTGTGTTGGTCGTCTGCAGTATTTCAAGTATGCTAGGAGGGGAAGAAACGACCTTCTTGTTTGAAAGCAGAGAGAGAGATTTGTTTTATGCCCCATTTGTTTTACGTAATATTTTAACACTGGCCCGTTTTATACTGACACCCTTGTATGTGTTGATTGGATTCTTTCATATTGTTTACATAGGTATCTTGGACACCTTACCTGTTATAGGACTAGGGTTCGTGACCAAGTCAGGTCATTGTAAATTTTTGCGGTGATTTTGTTGGCACCGGGGTTCGACGACGCGAGGCATTGTAAATTTTTATGGGAATCATTGTTTTTGTGTAATTAAGCAGATATCCATCTTCCAAAACCTCGTTACTTACACCATTGTTACATGCTTGTTGCAGCTCACGAGTTTTTAGGAAGGCAGTGAACTGATAGTCATCGGCTCAGCGTCAATTTTCCATCTCATATTGAAATGATCTTTTATTTGTAAATAATTCAATTTTATGTAATAAATCCCTATTTGTTAAACTTGGAATGCAGCGGTGTTTTCTGTTAGATATTTTATTTTAATTTTTTTAATTTAGTCGAATTCTTACCTGAGTAGGCACATGTCCTAGTGTTTTATCTTTATGTTGCCCCGTTATACCCATGTTATCCCTGAGAAGAGCGTTCTACCGGCTGATTCAAGAGGACAGTGTTCAGGTAAGACTATGTGCACCAGCTCACGTCTGTGAGAGTTCGTTCACTACTGTACTCTAGGTTCGAGACCGGCCTTCGCCTGGATGGAACTTTATAGTGCAGTAGGGCACAGTAGGAAATCCAGAATGGTTTTCCTCCATTTTCTCTTATACTTTTGATTTTCGGTGATATCCGTGGACTGTATCAGAAACGCCTCTTCATCATAAACAAAGTTTGTTATGTTCATAATTTAGCTTATTCTTCAAAGGACGGAGAAAATAACTATTTCATGCGGGTATCATGTTCTGCATTTACTGACCGACAGACCGAAAACGAACCTACAGGTTACCAGGGCAACGTCTCTGACTGCTTTTCAGCAGGGAAGTAACGTATTGCCATTTTCGTCATCATTCCTGTAAATTCGTGGTTGTTCCTCGGGTAGAAAGTAGGAGAGACGTCAATCGGCCACTCTGCGGGATGTTGGCGGAATATCGTTGGAGGTTATAACCGTCCTCGAATAGCTTAAATAATAACACAATTAGTCGTCTTCTTATCTGTTTACCTAAGAATACCTGCGCCTAAATTTCTCCTATGTTTCCGCTTTCTTGTATCCGTAACTCATATCGTCATAATTTATTGAGGGACATTTGATTTTCCAATACATCCACTTGGTATTTACATATTTGTCCTATCCGACTGTCCTCAGTTATAATCCCATTTTCTATTAATTTCAACTTTCTTAACTGTATTATTTTCTTCCTTAATTACTCCGTATGTATGAGAGTGCTAATCTCGAAACCTGGACACTCTTTTCTTTGAGGAAATATTCCAAGCTATGCAAATGTGTATTACTTTTGGCCCCGGAAAATATCGAAATATGGATGCAATTTTAATGACGGTGCAGACCTTCGTTTCGGAATAATTGGTGGCTAAACGGTAAGTCGTATTGCAAAAAGATAGCATAATCGCCGTTCTATTTTCGAGATCAACAACTTTGGTCGTATGACTTATTGTCGTGTCTCGATTGTTGATACGTTGGATTATAATCAAATCTTTCGAACTCGACTGCGACTTGCACTACGAAAAAGGGCCCGTATTTATGATGAAAAGTATCCATATCTATTGTGAATGGCAGTTGCAAAGTGAGTCTGCCGTTATAGTAGAAACTCCTGAACTCGATTGTGATTAGCAGTAGGAAATGTGGCCTGCCATTATCCTCAAAACTTTCCCAGTGAATATCTTACATCGGAAACAACGTGTTCCGTCCTCCCTGTTTTGTTTCTAGGATAGCGCTAAGAGACATGCTATTTAATATAATCTAACTCACTGCCTTTACAGTAATTTATAGAGAAATCCGTACACAATGTAGAATACCGTTCACGGGTGCATTTGCTAGTATAGCCAATAAAATCCCTCACAATAGAGAATTAAACTCTAATTGTAGGAAAACTGAACAGCGAATGGTTCTAGCTTTAAAATTATCCGAACACAGAGGATAATTATTAAACTTTAAAAGAGACTTTTGAACTATTCACGCTAATAAAAGTTAGTTGATACAGAAATTCCGCAGAACTCTTGAAGCAAACGTCGCGTTTTATCACAGTCTACTGATCGAAGCTGCAATTGGAATTGTTAAATGGATATCTGGAAGCTCGGATAATGAAGATGTATAGTTATTAAATGCATTGTTCACCAAGAGTCCAGTCGTAGTAATACTTTCCAGCCTAGTCATTGATGATTTCAGATAGCAAGCCCAACCAAGCTTTCTGCACCTGTTTTCTGAACTTGCACTCCAGAAGAACGCGGATCCTTCATGTATGACTGGCTGGGTAGCATATTTCTGTAAACACTGTCTTCTATGTCCAAGACTGCAAGATCGAATCCTGATAAAAATCGGCTGCACATTGAGCGTGCTTAAAGTTGATGGACATTTTTCCGTAGAAGTATTAACATTGTGGTGTCTCGTAAGGCTGATCATAGAGGGAATATTAACCTCGAATTATTACTTTTGTTCACTATTTTCTTTACGTCACACCGACACAGATAGGTCTTATGGCGACGAAGGGATAGGAAAAGCCTCGTATCATTACTATTATTACTATCCGTATACTTGTCTGAATTATCAGCGAAGTGGCCTTCGGCTCAGAGGACCCCGAGTTCGATTTCCAGTACGGCTGGAGATTTTTGCCACGTATATAATATTTCTCCAGCTCGGGGACTGGAAGACTAGGTGTTTATGTTCGCCCTTCATTCAGAGAGAATGCATCACACATCTCTGGAAGAGAGGACGTCTGTAAACAGATTGGGCATCGAATTATCTGTAGAAATACAACGAAAGCTCGAGAATTTATCTAGAGAGAATCTGGAGCTTTTGTTGTATTTATTTTGACACTTTAAGGAATAAATTCGAAATAAAATAAGTAATTACAATAACATTATATAAATATAAATCAAATGCATTAGTACAGAAAGAAAACTTTCAGCACGGAAATACACGGTTTTATGTTTGCATTTAAACTCTTTGAGCCAAAGTTTCCAAATATTTCTGCTGCAGGCTTCATTGATTGTGGTCAAATATATTATTGAAGATATTTCAGTGCGCTATTCTCATGAATCTATATAAAAACAAGTGCACTTAAATGCGATAAAATGAAAGTGATAAAACACGAAAATACCATAGAATTGTGGCGAAAGACAGCTGAAGTTTTTGATGTTCTTATACCAGACTGTCCAGTGGAGGTAAGAGTAAAGCCAGTCAAATTTTACAGGAACTAACTACTGCGTGAGGTAATGTTCCAGTTAAGTTATGCGTCACTAACAGCTGACAATATATTTTCACATTGCCTCATCGTCTGCATTGTCAGATTACCAGAACGTACCACCGTCATTTCAGGTTTGTAACCTAGAAACATAAAGACATTAGCCCAATATCTTTATATTTTAAAGTCTCGGTTCTAAGTAGAATGCTCACTAAATAGTCGATTACCTCAAGATATTTGGACTTAAACACTGTTTTTTTAAGCTTCTAAGGGTTTTATTAGGAGCGTGAAAGAAGCGACCGTGACCTTAATTAAGGCTCCATCATTTGGCTGGTGTGAAAATGAAAAACAATGGAAAGCCATCTTCAGGGCTGCCAACAGTGGGGTTCGAACCCACTATCTCCCGATTCAGGTTTGTAACCTAGAAACATAAAGACAGTATCCCCATATCTGTGTGTTTTAAAGTCTCTGTTCTAAGTAGAATGCTCACTAAATGGTCGACCATAAAGTAATCATGCACATACTACCTGATTTTCCAGTCAACAGCTAGTTTGAGATGTACGTGAGTATTTTATGCCAAGTTCGCGTCTTGTTATTACAGAGACACAAGTTTGCTCAATTACGAGTTTCACGAGTTGAATGTTTACGTATGTTGACTAGTGGAAAATGTACGACAAACGAGGTGTTGTAAATGAAGCCGCTATTCTACAAATAATGCTTGCTATAATTTTTACTATTTCATTCAAAAGGATATTATATTCTGTTTCCTATAACTGCAATAACATCCCGATTACTTTATTTCAAGCTCTGATAGTCCACTATGTCCATTTTGTAAAAGTTTTTACCAGACCAGAATGATCCTCGTGTCACATTAGTTAATTTAATCCACAAAATACAGTATTTATTGCATCTTTTTACCAATTGTATGTAACGTAGTTCAGCTGTTCTTATTCTACACAAATAGCCAATTTATCCTATCTTCAAAGGTATCTTTATAAATGTGGGTGGTGCGAGGCCTAATATACAAATTTGATTTGAGAATTTTCGCAATTTTGCTATTGTTGATACACCTGAGAGTCTACTTCAATATTTTTTAACATACTACCAATTTCTTTGGAAATCTGTCATCCTTATTTTTTATTTCTGTACCGTTACACACGGTCTGTTATCATGGAAGATAAGACAAAAGGAAAACATGAACGTATGAGAAAAAGATGATCCTGGGTGCGGAACTTTCGACAGTGTCACGATATCCATAATACAGCATCTCTGGTATGGGAAATATTACTCCTTGATGGTCGCCAGCCTTCTGTAATGTGAGGGGACCAGAAGAAGACCATGTCACGTTATAGAACACTTTCACCTCCCCGGATGGTGACTGAGAAGATTTATTTATTTATTTATTTATTTATTTATTTATTTATTTATTTATTTATTTATTTATTTATTTATTTATCGTATGGCTACATATTACAACACATTACAATTAGGCTTTTAAAATTAACAGTACTTTCTACATTATAAATATTACACTGAGATATCTAAACCGGTGACATATCTTATGACATCATCAGTTGTATCAGGAAGTCGGTGAAGTCCCCAACATAGGACCTGATCTTGCTGTCCTGTATAACGTGGTGGATGGTCTGCCTGTCAGCTGCACAGTCTCATTTTGGAGATTGTAATCTATCCCACTTATGGAGAGCATCTGAGCAGCTGCCATGGTTGGTCCGTATTATATTTAATGCAGACCAAATTCTGCGAGGCTGTTCAAATTCAGGAGGTTTCCTAGTGATGCAGGGTAGAGTTTGACAGCTTGAAGGGCAGTTTTCTTTCCAGCTTTGCTTCCAGGAACTAACAAGTTTGAAGATTGTCATAGTTAATTTCCTACCAGTGATCATTGGTGGATGCCTAGGTACTAGTCGGTGTCTTCGTAATCCCTCTATGGCATTACGTATCGAGAGCTGAAAGTTCTATGAAGAACTTTCAAGTAGCTACGTTACACAAAAGCAAGTTGGTTGCTGTACAGACAGATGTGTAATATTTGATCTAAAATCAAAGTTACAACGTCTTCAGATGAAGAATGTGAGACCCTCAGCGAAATGGGGTTGTCAGATTGAAAATTAAAAGATAATAACTAGATGACAAGGAAATTCACTTAGCCCTCCTCTCTGCTGACGCCCTCACACTCAAAGAAACCAAGCTCACCCTCTTTCCTTAATAATTTGGTGAACAACTGAGTCATCTATATAATGTACTTTAAAATTCAGTGCGAGTCGCTTCGTTCATACCGGCATCTTATTTTCAGTGTAGAAATCCCAGTGAAATGATAGTTGAAGACAAGCGTTCTTAATTCAACAGTAACAGTAGTTCTATGTGCTTAACAACCCTTCAACTGCTGCTGGTCTTTAGAGACGCCAAAGATTCCACATACTCTCATGTATTGCATAGATTACACTAACAAATGTTGTTATCGCTAATCAAAGCTGTATCTCAACGGTAACCGTCTTGGATTTTCCATCTCTTCACCAAAACGGTGGCGGCGGGGTAGGAGAGGTGTCGGTACAATTCGTAATAGTTAGATTGCGTGCCAATAGACTGGGTTCAATTCCAAAACCTCTCCACAATGCTCATATAGAGTGAGGACATATGACGCCGTTGATGCTGATTCATCCGTTTTGTGGAAACGTCAGGCCTTGAACAGTTCGCTTGGTTTTATTCGACAGGAGCAGGCTATGCATCGAAACCTACCAATGTACCGAATTATCATCATCATCATCTACGTCACCAGCACACACTACACAACGCATAACACTGGACGCAAGAATACGTACACTCGCATAATGATCTTCGCCTCCGTCGCAGGGAGTAACTAACTGCTTGACCAAAGATAGTGTGCACATACTGTATAAAGAAGATCGCAAACCACCCATCGTATTCAAGTTCCTGGGCATTAGAAAACACACACACATTTATAGTGTAACTTCTTTTCAAAATAAAACTCCTAGGGCCTTGTATCATTTCCTTCAAACATAATTGTAGGATCCTTAACAAAGTCAGCATTTCACTACCTGTCGATCGCTGTGATGTCGGCACGCTTGAGAAACAATGTCCTTCGAAGTGTTTAGACGCTTTTATAAGTTCGGTTGTAGTGCCTGTTATTTCTTAATGGTTCCCGTTTGCAGCAGAATCCGAGAATATGAAGACGGGTTTCATTCTCGTTGCAGTGGCAGCAACGAGAGAGATGCAAGTGTCATCACATTAGAAATCATTTCCATAGCATTAGTTTACTAGAAATTTGAGAGCCCGCTTTGTAAATTATTATTTATATTGGTCGTCACAGCATAAAGTGTTAACATAATCTACTTAATATATGGAAATATTTGCAAGAAAATTTAAAAGCGTCGGTGCAACTGTGATAAGAATGCATAAGAAAATATTGGGCCCTTCTCTTTCCTTATTATTTTTTAAACTCCGTCCGTATTTAACTTGGGTTCACCGAGTGTCATATCTTCTCTCATGGCCCTTATTTCCAATCAAACGGTAACTCAGCCATTCGGATCGGATCATTAGTTCCGGAGCTGTAAGTCCTAAAGTGAGCAGATGGTTTATTTACACTAAGGTTCGAATTTATTGCATGTAGCCTGATTTTACAAACCTTGTTACGTCAAGATAAAACTAACTGTTTCGTAGGGTAAGAAGG